>NC_061101.1:47440252-47565252 GCF_015104395.2 Macrobrachium nipponense
TGGTTGCTCTATCTACAGGAATAACCTCTGTTGGTGTGATCATCTTCATAAGTTCTTTTGCCAAGACACTTTTGTTAGTTTTTCTAATTGATCCATCCCCATATGCTAAGGACCATGGCAGGGTCCCAAAGGATGGATGTGACAATACCTCTTTCATGTCTAACTCCCTCTTTTCTGCTACAAGAATCATATGAGCAAATAATTTTCTGTCAGCATTAAGAACAATATCCTTTGATTGATCCAACTTTATGAATTGTCTTGTATGCATCAGAAAATGTCTTCAGCTTGAGCTTTTTCATTCTTCCATGGAACTGTTGCTTTAGAAAGATCCCCTTCAATACGCTCACGCTTGAATGTTTCATATGCTGCTTCTCCTACTTTTTCTGCTTTAAGGAGATCTTTTGCAACATCTGGTGGTGCAACTTTCCCACTTGCTAGGTTTACAAATTCTGTTTGGTCAGGGTCGAAGGGATTGATCCAATGACTTTCCATTATTTCAACCAAAGAGCTTACTTGACATTCATCTTTTTCTATTCTTTTAGGTTGAAGATCAGGATGTGTCAACTTTGATTCACCTTGTCCTGTCATTTCCCTGATCTGCCAAAGGAATTTGCTTCTGTACTCAGCATTTAAGGTAATAGCGCCCTCACCAGGCCCCACCCTATTCAGGCTAAATCGTTTGGTTCCTCCAGGTGTCTGGGTGTCTTTATTTACCGTTTCTTCAATTGCTTGATCAACGGGAATTCTGCCAAAAGGATTTTTGTCCCCAATCTGAACAGAAAAGGCACCTTTCATGAACTCGTCATAGACATCTGGATGATCTACATGGAGTCTTGACATTGTAGCATAGTAATAGGGTAAGAACCTTGCATAGTTAATTTTATCATATGCAAAACACCAACAAATCATTTTTCTAACCATGGTAAGATGGAGAAGCCAATTTCCTTCTCTAGAAGCCTAAGCAGACCCAGTAGTATATCAACCATATCCAAATATGATACCCAAAATGCAGAGAGAGTGTGCTGACTGGTGAGGATACCAAGATGTTCATAAAATAATTCCAGTATTCTAGCAAAGCGGGAGTTTTCCCGTAGATTGTCATAAGCTGAATGAGTTATGCTGCTATGGAAGTCATTTACATCATAGTTTAAAAGGTGTTCTAAATGTACCATCATATCCTTATGTTCTGTCTCAAGCCACACAATAAATCTCTTCCAGACAAGTCTCATTAGTGCCTCATATACAAGCTTGTGGGCTCTTACAGCTCGATTGTATTGTCTACCTTCCATGACAGATGAAACAGAGCCCTCTGCAACAACTTTAGCCTCAACACAAAGGTCCCGCAGCCCAGCATCTTCAAAACGCTTTCCAATTATTGATAGTAAGTTGCATATGAGGTGGAAATCTCCCATCCTAATTATTACATTTTTGAATTCATCATGTTTCCACACCACCTCAGTAACTTTAGAATATATTGCCTGGTCAAACACATAAACAATTTTTTGGCAATTCAAGAGATTGCATGATTTGAAGAGACTGATGGAGTATTTCATTAATTGTTGACATGTCAGTAGCAGGAGCATTGATTGTGGCAAGTATCCAATTGTGTCTTGGGATATATCAATATCATCTCGGATAAGCATATTAAAACCTGTCCAGCTGCATACTGTTTGAATATTATTGTCGAACATCCTTAACATAAGCCAGATGAAATCTTAAATCTTGCCTCTTGAATTTCATGAGTTGCATCAATTTCAATGCCATCAACACATGATGGTCCCAGTTTTTCCCCTGCATTATACACAGGAATTAACTTTGGTGTAGCACTGATGCTTCGCTGTTTTGACTTTGGTATGCTTGGCTTTGTCTTCATTGGAACAGAACCTTCAACCTTTGCCTGAATGATGATCCCGTTAACTCTATGTGAAGTACCTTCTCCTGTAATTGTTTCTTCCAGGCGATCAATATTATCAAAAGCCAAAGTAGTGAAGACATGTGGTGAAATACTTTCAGGTAAAGCAGGTCCCTCTGCTGAAGCTAACTTCTGGAGGCAAAGGGCTGTATCAATTTCTTCAAGCAATGTATAAGAAATACCATGACAGAATCTGTTTAGAATTTGAATAAGTTCAACATTGCCAGTGAGTGTCTTTACAGCAGATGGCAGCAAAATGTGTTTTGGAGGTTTTATTTTGCCATGAGATACTGCATAAATCAAATCACTGCCAAATGAGCTGATAAGTCTCTGTACTCTTCTTTGTGGGTCTATATTTTCATTTCCTCCAGTCAGCAAGGTAGAGAGAAACTGTCTCAGAGAGACAGGCAGCTCAAAAGGTTCATCTGTACTGGGAGGCCAAGACTGGTTGAAATCATGATTTTTTTATGTCAGTCCTTATTTGCATAGCAGCTTTCATAACTGTCTCTGGAGATTTGCTTGAATTTGCTTGGTTGAGTTTTTCTTGAAGCCCATATGCATGTTTAACAAGTTCATTTTTAGACATACTGTCAGGGTATAACAGCTGTCTACCATTAGTATTAGACACAATGTGTAAACTCTCACCAAATTCAGCTTCAAGTTTACGACGAAGATGTTTCCTTGTACTTTTTCTCACACTATCTATGCCTAAGGATGTCAATGATGATTCTATTCGTGATACAAGATATGTCATTTCTACAATTTGTGGCTTTGGAATTATATAATTTCGAATATATGTATACAGCTCCTCATGTGCCAGCCTTTCTGCATTACAATATGCATCTTCTTCAACACAGTGTGCCTCTTCCATATCAGTACCTTTGCTTTCACCATTTTCTACAATTTTATCACTTTTAGCCACCTTCCAGGTATAAGCTTTATAACATGTTGAATGATAATGTCCTTCTGAAGCAATTAAGTCTGTACTAAGAATTGCAAGCATTTTTTCATCCATTTTTACTAAAGCAGCCCTCCTGAGAGTGTCATCTGCGCGAAACTCCTGGCATCGGACCAGGTTTTCTCTAGTTCCTGATCCACAAATGATGCATTCTTCACTGCTATAAACACTTAAACTACTTGGTTTGCCACGAATGGATCGCCGAGAATCATTTGAGGATAATTCTATTTCATTATCACTTTGTTGAGATTGTATAGAATTTAAACTTCTTTTCATTGTGAAGTAACTATGGCACTTTCTATGATAAAGAACTGGAGGTATTTCATCATCTTTCACACCTTCAGCCAACTCTAAAATACCAACATGTTGCCTGATTTTGGCTGCATTGAGAAGAGTCTGCCATGAGCTGATGTTCTTTGGAGATACAAGGGCTGACCTATCAGTAGTACAATGAATCATACAGCTATTGCGAATTCTTTTCTTTGGGATGGGACAGCCTTCATCTTCAGCAGTTTGGGCCATGTTGGACTAGAAGAGCTTATTTTCTACTTTTTTTATTTATCTGCAAATGAAGAATATACATATCTCAGAAGATCATATACATGACCAAATGGGAAGAACTGAATTCAAGTCAGTTCATAACTCAATTGACGAAACTGCAGGAAATTGACTATTAATGTATGTAAATGATTTTTGTAAGTCATTAATACGATAATATTTGTCAACCTTTCCTTCGCAATGCGTGTGATGTATTGCTTTCAGATGTAGAACAAAATATTGCATGCAGTCTTATATCTAAAAAGTGGTGAATTATTCCCTTGCCATTGTTTTTTACCTTTTATTCCTTGCTCTGTAAAAAGGGAAATACATTTCTTGAAAACAAAATTAATGGATAAAAAGAAGCAAACATAAACACAGCAGGAACAAATACTCTTGTTGCATGATAACAGGTGGTAATACTTTATATAAACATTCCATGGCTGCCAGTAATTTATAGCACTTTATATGAGTCTGTAGGCCTAAATATCACTAGACTAAAACATGATGGAAACGAGCTTTCCACAACAATCAATGGACTGCTTGAAAAATTTCAGTATCCTTAATTGCTTCCCTTCTGACGAAGTATTAGCTATGTGTGAACAGAAAGAATTAATCGACGTCGGATAGGGTTGCTCGACTCGTACCGATTTAGTGTAAATTGTAAATTAGCTTGATTATACACAGAAGCATGCATTCTACATCAGGTTATTGTATATCATTATGTTCCCTAGACATGTGGGCAGTATCCAAAATCATTAAAACTCTTACTTGTTCAATTGCATGGTCATACCGTTAAACTTAATTACGTAGATACTAAAAAAATATTCATTTTTGCTTTTTGCTGGTATCAAAATCCGACCTTGTAATAAACTTAGGATAATAATATTTGCACCAGTGGTTTGCCTATGATATGTGTACAATCTGATAAAATTTCAGAAATCTGAATTAAAAAATAATCTGTACACAGTCAAAAGAGTGTTTTCAACGAGACCTTAAAAATTCTTGTGATTATTTGGAATTAAGGGGCTACATTAGCCGAAAGCTATGCAGTTGACAATGTTAACATGGGTTTCCATATACTATAGACATAGGGGTATCCAGAAATGGGAGTTAAGTTTACTCAGGTCGGGTGGTACCTTTTTCTGAAATTTGAGTGTCTGGCTCAAGGACTGACTGGAACGTTTTGGTGACTCGGCATCTGATGAAAAATTGGCTCAAGATGAAATGTATGAAGTAATTACTAACAATCTAGTCAAATTAGAAATTGTTAAATGTCATAGAAATGCCGACAATTTTTGGAAAATCCATTGCATTATTAACATCAACGTCATAATTCAAAACTTCTTTGGATCCTAAATTTTACTGTTTGCCTCTCTCGTATGGAACCTCCACCAATATGTGGAACACGGGAGCAGGGGACACCACAAACATCACTCTGTTGTGGTCTGTCACCCTCCAGCATGAACTTCTGGGTTAAATGGGTGTCAACTATCCACCCTCTACTTATCCTACAACATAGGGGGTTGGTGCCGTCTGTGCACTACACGGTAAGCATTACTTAACGGATCTTTACTGCGTCCCCTCGGCACTTAACTGAACCCCTTCCATTCCCTTTAGTGTACCTCCATTTTATTCTTTTTCCAACATATTTCCACCCTCTGCTAACAATTTGAGGTTTTCTTCTTGTTACACCTTTCCCTTCATACCTTTTACTGTCAGTTTTCCTTTCAGCGCTGAATATGGGCCCGTTTCAAGAATGAAATGTTTTTTCTTTCAAAGACCTAAGCATTGCTGATCAGACCCTGCAGCATGTATCGCCCTGAGTCCAGGGAGGAAAGTATCGATGGAAAATGAATAATTAACCATAATCATTGTCGCTTCTTCTTCTACTTCCCTCCCCCATGACCTTAGTTTCCATTTTTTACCTTTATTTCCTTGACTAACCATCTAATGGGAGTGGTTCTAGGGAGCAACAAGGCTGCCCTTGCCACATCGTCTTCGATTTGCTGCTTTGACGCTTAACCTTTTTACCCATCCAATAGCTCATTAGCAGTTTAACAAGTCCATTTACGCATTGTGCACCTCTCCTATTTTGCAGTCACTTTCGTCACCACTATTCTTTTTTTTTTTTTTTTTTTTTTTTACATTTCCTTGTTGTTTTGAGAAATAAAACATTTTCACAAAGCTCTCGTCTTCCCTTCTGCTTTCTGAGTCTTCATTTACCAAAATCTCTAATCACAGGGTCTCTGGGTCCATGTCTCGCATCTTTTTCTCAGCTCACCTTAACGGCTTCAACTGTTTTCTTTCATTACTGAACAACAAAAGAACTTCAGTTCAATAAAGGAAAACATCCCATTTCTCCTTTTCTTTATTCCCTTTACTAGAATATTGTTCTCCGGTGTGGATGTCTGCTTCTGCCAGAGATTTCTCTCTTTTAGAAAGAGTGATTCTTGGTGGTAGGATTCTGTTTCCTAATGGCAGTAGTTATGACCTGGACCATCCACGGATGGTCTCTTGTCTGTCACTTTTTTATAATTTGCATTTCAACAGTGATCTTTCACATTCACAGTTGACCCCTGATCCCCTTTATCTGTCGAGAGAGAGCAACCAGATTCGCTGAACAACAGCACAAATATGCAGTAAATGTGCCTCGCTGTCGAACTTCTCAGTTCCAAAGGTCTTTTGTTCCTCACCCTCCCAGAGGAAGTCGTGTAATTGGAACTTCAGCAGTTCAAGCGAAGGTGCAAGTTTATATATCTATTATTTTTTTCTTTTGTAATATGTGGTATCTCCTCTTTCTATATTTCTCTTTACCTCCTCTTACTTCTTCCTAATGAACGCCATATTCTTTGGAAGCTTGAATTTCAAGTCAGTGACCTCTATGGGCTCGTTCCATATGAAAAGATTCTGTCTTCTGAATATATAATAATAATAATAATAATAATAATAATAATAATAATAATAATAATAATAATAATAATAATAATAATAACAACCGAAATTTTACCTTCCCCAAAAATTCTTCCTTTCCAAACATCCTATAGATTCCATCAATCGTCGTCGCTTCAGTGAGTTTGCGGTTTACCTCTTCTTCCACCCAACATTCACTTCACCATTGAATTCAAATAATTCTTTCACCTATTAAGTAATACTCATCATTCCATTTTTCGGAATTTCATTCCCATGACCAATTTATGATTTTTAGTATTCGCCTTCAACAACTAATCTTGATTATATCCAAAAACTGCCACCAGTCTCAGCCGCTTCTCTTTGCCATGACCAGTGAGCACCTGCAGTTTCTACCAATCTCAGCTACAACAGATTCTCTTCTCTTCAAACAGTGACACCTTTATCTCCTTTCCTTTTTCCTCACGTCTTGCATCACATACAGAAGAAAATCTTTATTACACTACATTTTATAGCATATTTAGAGATAAATTAAAAGAATATTTTGTCCCCTCCCTTTCGTTTGCCAAATACATCTATTATGGTGTTCATATCTATCCTGCTGGCATAACCTCTCTCAATGCAGAGAAGTCCTAATGCTGAGACCCTATCCTGACCCATTGTATCTTCTCAAGTACGAGAATGACCTCTCTGCTGAACAAGATGTTGCCAGGGTTCTTGCCATCTCTTGAAATGTGGCAAAGTTTCATGCAGAGAATATGAGTAAAGATACCTGATCACTTTATTTGCAGTATTCAAATTCACGCCTACCAGATTGTGAAAAATGAAAGTTTCAGCCATTAAGATGTCTTGATCCCCATTGTAGAATTCAGACACTGCCTTGAAATCATCCTCTACTGCGTTCCCTAATATCATTTTTGCCAGGGATGTCAGGATATGTGTATTCCCTGCTTGCAAATCTCTCTCTTATTTCAATGAGAACTCTGTGACTGTCTAAGGCATCATAGTAAGAAATCTTGGCTCTTTGGCGGTCTGTAAAGTAGATGGTTTCTTCAGGAGATTCTCCTGAGAGTGCGTGCAGCCTCTTGGATGGTTTCTTTTGGCGCTTTTTAGTTTCCATCTCTTCAGTGTCTGGTGCAATTTCAATCAAATTTGTTGCAGTTTTTCTGGCTTTTTTCCCAAATGAGAGAAAACATAATTATCTTCCTCCCTGCATTGATGCTTTATTTTTAGTAATGTCACGTTCAATGGATAGAGCACCGCCCGATTGCTTAATCTCTGCGGTGACATTGTTGACCGCAAGTAGCCTAGGCCTATATTTAAATTAGTTTTACTATTGAAAACTTCTTTCTCCCGATGTGACTGCTGCAGACATCAAGACAGTGAACTCTCAAAGCAATAATAAAAACATTAGAATGTGCTGTAAATAGGTTGTTCTCTACCAAGTATAGCATTAGGCTATTTCTTGTGATTTCTTTTTACTCCTAACATTACATTCGGCCTAGCGTATATGCTCACCTACATGACTAACGTCAATGAATTTTTTATATTTCACCTAGCTATCCACAATTCCTTTCATTTTAGATATCCCTTATTCAGTTTATGTAATTCATATTTTTGTCTTGTGTTTTCTGGTCATTGAATGGTGGTGTATGGAGGGATGGAGGTGACTCCATTAATATTACATCGCCTCACTCCATGAATGTCATGAAGTCTCTGACCGAAAAACCGGCGGCCGGCGACCACCAAAACCACTTTAAACCAGTTATAATCTCTCTCTAAATAATATTCATAAACTGATCTATTTGTCCCTGCTCTTGCACGAGGTACCGGATGCGATAGTGGATAGCTTTGATGACAAGATTGAACCTACTTCAGACGAAGAATTACTTTATACCCAAATAGATAAACACAGGTCTAAATGTCCCACTGTAGATAGCACAATTTTTAACGGGACAGGCCCGAGGGATAGAGTGCAAAGAGACACGGAATTTTCTCCTCCTCGTCTGTGCGCAAAAGTTGAGTATAACAAAAGATCGATCGATCAAAAGCAACAGCAGTTGCGCTGTTTCAAGACACAAGATTTCGATCTATGCGGGTGCTAATGGGATAACAGTCGGGATACCAGGTATTTTTCTACCGTATGAGGACGTGAATAGAATGGAGGACATGGAGGTTATTGAAAGATATGTGCTCGGTGGTGTTAATGGCGGTGATACGAGTGTTATGGAGAAAGGTAATATTAAAACACACGTTGGTGATATGGGAAATGATTTCGGGGGTTCTATCTATCAGAGTTCACAGTGATAACAATGGTGGTGATGATACTAATATGGATGTTATTTCTGATACTAACATTGCTGGGGATGATACTGAGGGTGGTAATGTGTATGGGGCGGTGGCAAGGGGAGGTACTAACCACAAATATAGAGGTGTTTTATCTGAAGATATTATGGTACTACCAGGTTCAAAGACTATGGTAAAATTAAATTGAAGGAAATGAGAAAAACCACAGATGTGTGTGTTATTGAAAATAGCAAAAAGCTTAGAGGGATTGTTAGCACAGCATCGGTGAACAGTGTATCCAAGGATGGGTTACGTGGTTAGAGTTGCTAAACTGTAATGATATAGTTAGGAGATACCAGAAAAACACATATATATTGGATTTCTAAGATTGGGGTTGTGATAGTGGTTCAGTGGTTATTGTAGAGGGGAACCTGAGTTTTCGGAGGCAGAAATGCAATCAAGGAAACGAACATTCAGAGAACATTTAGCTAATGCAGATTATAGCAAACACGTTGAAACGATAAGCGGGCTCTTGGCAGAATTTGGGGATACGGTAGCCTTACAAGGTGATAAATTGGGGTTGACTAATGTGTTAGAGCATAAGGTAAATTTGGAGAGTGACACAAAACCTATTTATATTCCTGCATATCGCATACCTTTCAAAATCAGAAAACAGGTAGAGAAAGAGGTTAACAGATGGGAAGAAGAAGGAATCAGTAGACCCAGCGTGTCTCCTTACAACTTTCCCTTGTTAGCGGTGCCTAAGAAAGACGGTTCTGTCCGTGTATGCGTTGATTTTAGACGTTTAAATGAGAAGACGATCCCTGACCGCTACCCAGTCGCGTGCATACCAGATCTTTTTGCTGAAATTGGGGGACATAATATTTATAGCTCAATTGATTTGGCGCAGGATTTCTTACAGGTCCCTCTTAGTGAGAGTAGCAAGGAATATACCGCTTTTTCAGTGCCCAAGGGACACTATGAATTTACGTGAATGCCTTTCGGTTTATCGGGCAGTCCGATGACTTTTACCAGGTTGGTGAACAGTTTTGCACGGGTTATTGGGCAAAAATGTTTTTGGGTATATGGATGACATCCTGATCGCAACGGGCACGATCGCGCAACACCTGGAAGTGCTTACAGAAGTACTAATGAGGCTTAGATTAGTGGGGTTGAAAATCAAGCTAGCCAAGTGCTCGTTCTTGAAAAAGCAGATCACATATCTAGGTCACGTCATATCTAAGGAAGGGGTTAGAGTAAATGACGATAAAGTCAAAGCAATAGCGAATTTTCGCACCCCCAGATCAAAGAAAGAGATTAAGTCATTCCTGGGTATCGCCGGTTTCTTTAGGAGGTTTGTGAAAGGGTTCTCTAATATAGTAGCTCCCCTAACTGATGTGTTGCGGGAAGACATTCAATTTCAATGGAAGTGACCCCAGGCGGAGAGTTTTCAAAAGCTCAAGGACGCGCTAATGAATCCCCCTGTTTTGAAGTTTCCAGATTTTAGGGAACCTTTTACAATAGTGACTGATGCAAGCCAGGAAGGTATAGGTGCTTGCCTTATGCTAAAGTTCGATGGGAAATTTCATCCTATAGCTTTTTATAGCAGGAAGTTCAGGACAAAGGGCAGCAACGAGAAGTCCATGGCCACCATAGATAAAGAAGCCTTTGCAATAGTGTCGAGCTTAGTTCATTTTAAAATGTTACTGATGGGGAATAAAGTAGTTCTTACAGACCACAAACCATTACTAGATCTTTTTAATAAACCCGATTTGTCCCCCAAAAGAGCTCGATGGTTTTTAACTATACAGATTTTGATACAAAGCTCAAATATATAGAGGGCAAATTTAACGTTGTTGCTGATGCTCTCAGCAGGAGTTTTCATGACACGGAAGGTTTCCAAGTCGCGCAAGTCACTAGCGAAACCATACAATGGGATATACCTCTCATAGAGCAAAGGCAAGATGAAGACGAGATTTTAGCAGATGCAAAAGCGTATCTAAGAGCGGAATTAGTCAGGAAACGTTATAAGTTGCCTTTTTCGGGTTTGGAGTTAGCAGGTAATCTATTGGTTAGGAAAATTAAATATAAGTTGAGAACCAGTGAAAGTAAAGGAGATACGACACAAATCGTAATTCCGAAGGTCCTAATTCCAGTGGTTTTGGATATAGTTCATTGCAGGTTCGGTATTCCTCACTTGGGAATAGATAAAACGTATGATGAGGTTCGTGCTAAATACATTTGGAAAAATATGGGGAAAGATGTGGCAAATTTTGTAAGGAATTGTACGGTGTGCAACGCATGTAAGCCTGCAAGGACAACTTCATGCAAAATAGGATTGTATCCTATACCGAGTAGACCTTTTCAGAGAATACATATGGATATCTTAGGGAATTTTTGTGAGTCTAGATATTCGAACAAATACTTGTTAGTGATAATAGATGAACTTACAAGGATAGCAGAAATTTTCCCACTTAAGCATAAAACGGCCGAAGAAGTAGCCATAGCGTTTTTCAATGGTATCATTTGCAGATATGGCTCACCCGAGGTTCTATTAACCGAAAATGGCAGGGAATTTGTGAACAAAACCTTGGAATGTTTAGCTGAAGTCAAAAGTGACAATTATTCCATATAGACCCGAGGCAAATGGGTTGTGCGAATGAGCAAACAGGAAAGTGCTTGAGGTTCTCAGGAAAACTGTAGGTGGTAATGATAAGAATTGGGACAGATATATTAATGTTGTTAGACATAGCAATAACACTATGGTTAGTGATTCAATTAAAATGTCCCCATTTGAAGCTTTGTTTGGTTGTTCAGCACGAGGCACATTTGATTTGCTAACTATGCCTCATCATGGGGAGGATATGGTCGAGGCATTGATATCCACAGCGAGAGAGAGACACGCATGTCTCAGCCGTAATCTTGAATCCACAACCAGAGATATGGTACAGAAGAGTAATAGTAAATCGTCTGATCCCAAGATCAATGTCTGAGACAAGGTATTTTTAAAACTTAACGTGAGAAATGAGTTAAATTACAAACTAGGCCCAAAGTTTGAAGGTCCTTTTAACCCTTAAACGCCGAAGCGGTAAATAAAAAATTGTCTCCCGTGTGCCGGAGGGGTTTCAGAGTGAGCGCGGAAGCGGAAAAAATATTTTTTTCAAAAAATCACAGCGCGCTTAGTTTTCAAGATTAAGAGTTCATTTTTGGCTCCTTTTTTTTCATTGCCTGAAGTTTAGTATGCAACCATCAGAAATGAAAAAAAATATCATTATCATATATAAATAATGCGATATATGATAGTGCAAAAACGAAATTTCATATATAATTGTTTTCAAATCGCGCTGTGCGCAAAACGATTAAAGGTAACAAGTTACTTTTTTTTCGTTGTAATGAACACTAAATTGCAATCATTTTGGTATATAACACATTTTAAAACGATAAAAGCAACACAGAGAAAATATTATCACAAAATGATGCATGAATTTGTAATGTGCGGACGTAAAAAAAATAATTTTTTTAAAAATTCACCATAAATCGAAATATTGTTATAGAAACTTCGAATTTGTTTCAAGATGAAGATAAATGATGGAATATTATGATACTGTAAGAGTTTTAGCTTATAATTGCAGTTTTCGACCATTTCGGACGAGTTAAAGTTGACCAGATGTCGAAATTTTTTTATAAATTTTTTTTTATATGCAAATATTCCAAAAATGAGAAATGCTACAACCTTCAAATATTTTTTGTTGTATTTTGCATGTTTTTTGCGCACATTTTCATATATAAAACTCTATAAAAAGCCTAATATGAAAAGGCACAAATATTAAGTGAATGTGACTTACGCATTTCGGAGATTTTCGGCCAAGAATCGGCGCGTGGAAGGAAGAAAATAGTTTTTTTCAGAAATTCACCATAAATCTAAATGTTGTTTTAGAGACTTCCAATTTGTTTTAAAGTGAAGATAAATGATTGAATATTACTAGATTGTAAGATTTATATGTTACAAATGCGTTTTTCGACCATTTCGGTTGAGTCAAAGTTGACCGATCGTAGTTTTTTTCCCATTTATCTTCATTTTTATGCAAATATTTCAAAAATGAGAAATGCTACAACCTTCAAATATTTTCTGTTGTATTCTGCATTTTTTGCACAAATTTTCATATATAAAACTCTATAAAAAGCCTAATATGAAAAGGCACAAATATTAGGAGAATGTGACCTACGCATTTCGGAGATTCGCTGCCGAGAATCGACGCGCAGAGGGAATAAAATAGTTTTTTTCAAAAGTTCACCATAAATCTAAATAATGTTCTAGAGACTTCCAATTTGTTTTAAAGTTAAGATAAATGATTGAATATTACTAGACTGTAAGATTTGTATGTTAAAAATGCGTTTTTCGACCATTTCGGTTGAGTCAAAGTTGACCAATCCTAGTTTTTTTCCTATTTATCTTACTTTTTATGCAAATATTTCAAAAATGAGAAATGCTACAACCTTCAAATATTTTTTGTTGTGTTTTGCATGTCGTTGCGCACATTTTCATATATAAAACTCTATAAAAAGCCTAATATGAAAAGGCACAAATGTTAGGAGAATGTGACCTACGCATTTCGGAGGTTTTCGGCCGAGAATCGGCGCGCGGGAAGAAAAGGGAAAAATAGTTTTTTTTCAAAAATTCACCATAAATCTAAATATTGTTCTAGAGACTTCCAATTTGTTTTAAAGTGAAGATAAATGATTGAATGCTACTAGACTGTAAGAGTTTTATGTTTCAAATGCGTTTTTCGACCATTTCGGTTGAGTCAAAGTTGACCAATCGTAGTTTTTTTCCTATTTATCTTACTTTTTATGCAAATATTTCAAAAATTAGAAATGCTACAACCTTTAAGTATTTTTTGTTGTATTTTGCATGTAGTTGCGCACATTTTCATATATAAAGCTCTATAAAAAGCCTAATATGAAAAGGCACAAATATTAGGAGAATGTGACAACGCATTTCGGAGATTTTCGGCCGAGAATCGGCGCGCGGAGGGAGGAAAATAGTTTTTTTCAGAAATTCACCATAAATCTAATATTGTTCAAGAGACTTCCAATTTGTTTTAAAGTGAAGATAAATGATTGAATATTACTAGACTGTAAGATTTTTATGTTAAAAATGCTTTTTTTGACCATTTCGGTTGAGTCAAAGTTGACCGATCGTAGTTTTTTTCCTATTTATCTTACTTTTTATGCAAATATTTCAAAAATGAGAAATGCTACAACCTTCAAATATTTTTTGTTGTGTTTTGCATGTCGTTGCACACATTTTCATATATAAAACTCTATAAAAAGCCTAATATGAAAAGGCACAAATATTAGGAGAATGTGACCTACGCATTTCGGAGGTTTTCGGCCGAGAATCGGCGGGCGGAGGGAAGAAAATAGTTTTTTTTCAAAAATTCACCATAAATCTAAATATAGTTCTAGAGACTTCCAATTTGTTTTAAAGTGAAGAAAAGTGATTGAATACTACTAGACTGTAAGATTTTTATGTTTCAAATGCGTTTTTCGACCATTTCGGTTGAGTCAAAGTTGACCAATCGTAGTTTTTTCCTATTTATCTTACTTTTTATGCAAATATTTCAAAAATGAGAAATGCTACAACCTTTAAGTATTTTTTGTTGTATTTTGCATGTAGTTGCGCACATTTTCATATATAAAACTCTATAAAAAGCCTAATATGAAAAGGCACAAATATTAGGAGAATGTGACCTACGCATTTCGGAGATTCGCTGCCGAGAATCGGCGCGCGGAGGGAGGAAAATAGTTTTTTTTCAGAAATTCACCATAAATCCAAATATTGTTCTAGAGACTTCCAATTTGTTTTAAAGTGAAGATAAATGATTGAATATTACTAGACTGTAAGATTTTTATGTTAAAAATGCGTTTTTTGACCATTTCGGTTGAGTCAACGTTGACCAATTGTAGTTTTTTTCCTATTTATCTTACTTTTTATGCAAATATTTCAAAAATAAGAAATGCTACAACCTTTAAGTATTTTTTGTTGTATTTTGCATGTTTTTGTGCACATTTTCATATATAAAACTCTATAAAAAGCCTAATATGAAAAGGCACAAATATTAGGAGAATGTGACCTACGCATTTCGGAGATTCGCTGCTGAGAATCGGCGGCGGAGGGAAGAAAATAGGGTCGTTTTTTCAAAAATTGACCATAAATCCAAATATTGTTCTAGAGACTTCCAATTGTTTTTAAAGTGAAGATAAATGATTGAAATTACTTACGTTCTGTAATTTGCTTACCCAAAAATACCAGTAATTATAATATATAATTTATATATATTATATAATATATAATATATATATATATATATAGTTAATAATAGATTACCCCATATATCCAGAATATATATATATATACTATATATATAGTGATAGATAGTTATATATATATATATTTATATGTATATATTTATATATATATATATATATATATATATATATATATATATATATATATATATATATGATATATAGATATATATATATTTATATATATATATATATATATATAAGTATATATATATATATAGATTTATATTGTATATATATTTATATAGTTTATATATATATATTTATATATTTGTTATATATATATATATATATATATATATATATATATATATATAATCTATTATATATATATATATATTTATATTATATAATTATATATATATATATATTATATATATATATATATATATATATATATATATTATCATTTATTAATATATTTTATATATATATTATATATATTATATAATTATATAGTAGTATATATAGATATATATATATATAATATATATATATATATATATATATTCTATATATATATATATATATATATATATATATTTTATATATATATATATATATATATATATATATATATATATATATATATATATATATATATATATATATATTTATATATATACTTTATATTATATATATATATATATAACTTATATTAATTTAATATAATAATTTTTATATATAATATATATATATATATATATATATATATATATATATATATACCATATATATATATATATTACATTATATATGTATATACTTACCTTATATATATATATATATATGTATATATACATATATATATATATTACATAATATATATATATATATATATATATATATATATATATATATATATATATTTTTTTTTTTTAAATATAAAATATATATACTACATTTTTCGATTCTGGTACCAATACATAAATAAAAGGAATGCAGGTGACACTTTTCTTTTTGCATACAATGAAATGTCTTATTATTATTTTATCATGCACAGATACGGATATATAAAAACTTGTAATAAATATAAAAATAAATATAAAATAAATGCAGAATACTCACTCGTAATCCTGACTCTTCGTTCTATTCTTGTTTTCGCCCTCCTCCATTGAAGAGTCTTGCATTTTTTTCCTCTCTACATGACGAGGTACAGGTGGAGGAGGGAGACGCGCGCCCTTACTGCTGATGGGCCCGGCAGCTCCGTGCGCCCTCCGCTGTCGGTTTATGGGGCACACTCCAATACATGACCGTAGTGTGGTATTTACGGTCACAGTCCCCTATCCTGCAAAGAGCAATTTTGCAGGTACGACAGAAGAACCGGGTGTCTCTCCTTCTGCCATTCATATGGCACACCCAGCACCGTTTCTGCCTTCGCCCTTCTAAGGAATCCAGTGTGTGATCCCCTGGCTGCAGCCGACACACATGGTCTACTACCGGACGAGAAGCGGTGATGGCGGGGCCGGCAGCAAGAGGGGCGTCGTCAGCAGGGGCGGCGGCAGCAGGGGCGTCGTCAGCAGGGGCGGCAGCAGCAGGGGCGGCGGCAGGTCGACCGAAGTTGGCCCTCCTATCTGCCCTTTCCGCTAGGGGCAGATCTGCAGCTCGGAACAGGGGGTCAGTGATGGAAGGCCACTCATGGGGATCGAAGTTGATGAGGGCATTCCCAGCTACCTCTAGGAACTGTATGTGGGACAACCTCGGAAGAAAGTCACCACGGTACCCACAGTACAGTATGTAGGCATTTTGGAGGGCCAACTGAAGGATGTATTTGAGGAGCTACTGTGTCCACCTCCTGGTTCTCCTGGCAAAGGGATAATACTGGATGAGCTGATCAAAGAGATCAACTCCTCCCATGTGCCTGTTGTAGTGCACAATGACGGTAGGCTGCTCGATATGAAACTCCTCAAACACAACTCGGCCCTGTCGACGTGTCTTCTTCCGCTGTACGATCTCTTCTTGGATGGGTTCATGACTCGTCGTAATCATGGGGACGAGTCGGACACCCTTCCAACAGATGACGAAGACAGCGCCCTTCCGCCGCCACTTTGTCTCTCCTCTTGCCAGGTGTTGCGGATGACTAGCGTACCTCTTGAGGGAAATCGGGGCCCCACGCACCAACCGAAGGGTACCACTGACGTGCACACCTGCTTCATACAGTTCCTGGGCCAGGGATACCGAGTTATAATAATTATCCATAAACAGGTGATATCCCTGGTTACGGAAACGTCCCACAAGACTGAATAAAGTGTCACGCAGCGTGGAGAATACACTGAAAAGTCCACGACGTGTCCAGTGTTGGACTCGGTAATAAAAAAAATTTTCACTCCATATTTCTTTGGCTTCTTGGGGTTATACACTTTTATGCTGAGACGTCCTTTGTAAGGCATCATCCCCTCATCCAAAGAAAGGTTCTTTCCAGGAACCACGAGATTTCTACACCGATCACGAATGTATTCCAACACTGGGCGGATTAGGATGAGGCGATCACTGTTATTCCAGGGTATGGCCCTTCGGTTGAAGGCGTTGAAATACTTGTCCAACGCCAGGAAATTATCACGGGACATAACGCCAGGCACATTGGGCATACATAAAAAATAATTCCGCCTCCAATATTGCCTGACGTCGGCAGCAGGTGTCATACCAAAATAAATCTGGAGCCCCAAAAAATGTGCCATGTCAATGAGGTTGTAACCCCGCCAGTAATAAGACAAGGTCGTCCGTAATTCATACCGGCAGTACCGAGCGTAGTCCACCGTCTCTTCTACCAGGTACTCCAGCAATTCCCGCATAAGGAACAGCTGGATGAACCCCAAAGCAGTCAGGGGTACTAAAACAATGAGCCCAGGGGTTGCCGTGATGGGGTGCATGTTAGGAGGGGTGGGGTCCTCCGTCCACCCCTCGTCGCTCTCGGACGACCAACGTTCACCTTGACTGGCGCAACGAGCCGACCTTCTACGTGCCCGTGCACGCGCACGGATGCGGGCACCATTTCACACACTACCCCCCCCCCCCATTGGCCCATCACCCTCACTTAGGCCTTCGCTTTCAGTATCGTCATCCGCGATGAAACTAGACCCCATATCCCCATCCTCCCCCTCCTTAGATTCCCCCTCATAGGCACTGAAACCACTGAATTCGAGCTCACTTTCGGGATGTGAGCCTCGAACAGACATTGGGGGCATATATTCGTCCTCACTGACATCGGGACTGATGTCCTCATCACTTGATGACCATCCGCCATCAAAATGAGGACTTGCGACATATTCCCGATCAAGCTCCGAAAGATATTCGTCTATGTCCCTTGGTTGGAGGCCTCCCAAATTCCTACGAATGCCCCTAAGGACGCCCTGATGCTTCCTAGGGGTAACCAAAGGCACACGTTGTGTTCCTAAACCACTTTCATCCACACGTGGTCGCACAGAACGGGGTTGAGGCGCGGGGTCATGCTGGGTGCTTGGTCCTTCGCCAGCATCTAAGTCCAAAATGCGTCTTACACAATCCCTTCCGACGGGTAAAACGCGCCTTTCGTGGTCCACACGTCGTTGAGACATCTCTACAAACGTCCTGTAGCAACACAAATGTTCAAAGTCTCGCACAGGTTCAGAAAAACACAATTGCGACAAGAGATCGCTCTCGGACGATGCGCCGCTGATGCTGACTGGAGCGAGAAGAAAGCATTTCGCGCATGCACACTTGGGTCATGCTTCTAAACAAAACAACACCTCGATCCGTGAACTCCCAGCATCCCCCAAGGAGCGTGATTCAAAAGTTTTAGGCTGGTAGGCCTATAAGTATTTTTCCGCTAATTTTAAAAAAAAACTTTTGTATGTCGACGTAAAATACGTCCAGTCGGCACCCGAGAGACAAAAAATGTCTACGTAAAATACGTCCAGTCGGCGTTTAAGGGTTAGTCATTGAAGAGAAAATTGGAAACAGGTTTGTAGTCTTAAATGAAAAAACAGGTCAGTCGAGGTTAACACATATCTCGAAATTGAAAAGAATTGGTTGTGGTGATTAATATATTGTCGCGCAATTGCATTTTTTTCCCTTTTTTTTCTTGCTGTCTGTTTTTTGCGATTTGGTGACAGAATGCCTTCACATTTTTTTTTTCTCTCTTTTATTTCCTTCTATGATTTTTTTTTTCTTATGCGCAAATCTGCGGCGTTTTGCCGTAAGATTTCGGGGTTAATATTTTACGTAGGTACGTGTTGAAATACGGCAAATTTTTGCTTTAGCTGAGAAACAGGATGATTTTTTTGGCGTGGGGTCATTAATCAAATAGAGGAAATATTTATATCACCGGAGTGGTGTTATTATCAAGATGATGATTTATATATATATGGAGGTGACATTAATCTTTGGAACACCTTGGTCATATCCTGGAGATAGTTCTGTGGAATTTGCTGATGTAGTCTCAGTATAGAACATTTTTTTTTTTTTGAGAATCATGAGTTTCTGGCATTGCAAGTTTGACTATGCAGCAGTTCGAAGCACCTGAAGTGTTCACAGGTGGATTTTTTGCTAATGTTGCTGTGATGAGTCCAGTTGCGGATTTTTCCCTTTGGAATTGATTACTCGGGGATTTGCACTAGTCTTGTAGATGCTGATTATGGCATCCCACGATGGGATTGCTGCGGTAGCAGATTCCGTAACGGTACACATTCCGTTTTGGGAAAGATATTGAATTATATATGTTTCTTTTTCTCTTATGTGCACTGTATAATGGGGGAAAGTTCACTTATTATTGTTGTTGTTATTATCTTATTCTTTTTCTTCCTTTTTCTTTTTTTTTATTATTTCTAACGAGAGATGTTGTAATGGGGGTTAAGCTCTAAATAGCATTTTTATTTTAGATAGGAGATATGATTTGTCAGGGTATGTGAGTTGGATAGAAGGGGTGTTTGGCATTATATTTTATGGAGGCTAGTTATATAAACCATAAAGGGGTTTTTGCTGTTAGACTTATGTGTTCTCTTTTGATAGTGTGTTTGTCAGATATGGGATTATTTGTGAGGATTCAGTAGGTAAAGATTATATTTGGTTTAGCGAGGAATTTTTTAATATTTGACTAGTAGTTTGAGTATATTAATTAGTGACGGATTTGTGGGGTACAACAAGACTTTAGTCATTTTATGACCATGTAGACCTTTTAAATACAGACACACAATGACTTAGGAGAATTCCCAACTCTACGTGATGATGGCAATGGAGACGACTTCGTTCTACAGTACCAGAGATCGAGTCAAGTCTACACACGAATGGCGTTTCTATGGACTGCCTTTGCAAAGGATGAGATGTCTTCGATATACCGTCTCAGGAATACGTTCTGGGATAAATCAGGAGTCTACAGTCTTCGATGAGGCGGGTGCGAGTAGCATAGAAGTCATGGGATATTTCCTTGATAACGGAGTGGTGACCACGTTTCCTTCAGTAGAAAACGTCGAATCTACAGTTTTGCGACGAGAGGGTGTTGGATACACTCTTGAGGGTTGCAGACGCTGAATAATGGTGCCTGCTGAGTTGTTTCGAGTTGGTTTACGCACTCAACCTGCGTCTACAACAATTCGCTTGTTCTACAGGGATCCCAGCTGTTTGATGGTTCCTGCAGGGTTCTCTCGGATTTCTTCATGGTACTTAGTCGGCGTGTCTACAACTCGTCCACAAAAATATTTCATAAACACTTACATGGAAACCATAAGGCGGTTCGAATTCCGCCTACAGTGGAGACCATTACAGTCCTGCCGCTGGAGGATAGTAACGAAGAGGAATTTTTTTTCAACGACCGTTACACTATACCAGTATTAATGATCATGTTAGGTGCTATACTGATCACCATTTGTGTGCTAGGAGTTCTTAAACTTTTGTGTATTCGACGAAGCACAAGGGCTCCAGCAACGGAGGTGGCCCTAAGTCATGTGGTAAATTGATACATTGTGCATTAGTTGCCGATATGGTGTGCGACGGGAGTGCACTATTTTTGTTTTGAGCCGGCCAATGTCTTTTATATATATGAGCTGTTTGTGTGACCAGTGGCTAGGCAGGGGCTAGCAATTTTAGGTGGCCGAGCTCTGTCAGATGAAAGAGGGGCTATGATTAATAATATGTTTAAAATGCCAATGTGATGTGCTATGTAATGTTAAGTGAAGTCACATATCACTTCTTGCTTAGAGACAAGCGGAGCTGTAGGGGCAGCTTACTTGAGAAAGGAATTTGAATACGCAAGCAGTTTAACCGAGAGATCACTCACCCGGTCGTGAGGCATGTACATTCATTTGTACGGGTGTTACAGGCCTTATAGTCCAAGGCACTTGCGAAAGTCTCATTCTTTTAGGTGAAGTGGTACACACCGTGTGTCGGGAGAGAAAGCCCATCGCAAAGGTAGGACATATTTTTAAAGACTTAGAAAACCGTTACCTTTGAAAAAGAGAGAGAAGTGTGAAATACTCTCTTTACGTGAATAGTTTGAAAAGAGTGATGTGTGTAGTCTATCTTTTATCCATTATTATCTTTATTACAGATGGGTCCTATTCCATGGCTAATTTAGAGACGGGAATCTCTAACCTGACTAATACGATGAACTTATTGACATTTTGGGTCTGGGAGTGAATTCTTAGTCAGGAGGGTAGAATGTTAACTAACTTGTTTCTTTATGAGCAGTTTTAGGTTTACTGCCATTATGACTTGTTAATCATTTTGTCCTATTTTATAATCAACTGCTTTGGGTAATAAATAGTATATTTTTGTACTTACGAGATCTTAATAGCCTAATGACATGATTGCAGGCAGAGGGCACCAAACAGCAGGTAAGAGTTTCCAGTTTGTGTAGTTTAGTGAACAGGGGTGGGGGGGTGGGGGGGGGAGTATAATATATATATTGCCGAGCATATTTGACCATTCGGCACTGGCTAAATAAAAAATAAAACAAGTGACAACTCTCTTACCTTTAGTTGCTGACTATCTCTCTGCAAACGATATCAAACTAGTATATAGCTAGGATAATGAATTCTCATAAATACAAAAATATACTTTTTATTTCCCAAACTAGCTGAACATGATATGGAACAAAGTGATTAAGTGACGTTACATTAAGAACTAAGTCTGACCCACAAAAAGACTGTAAATTATCATTCTATTCACATGAATTAGACTAAGTAATCACTCCCAAAACTTTCAAGTTATTAGGTTCTACATTTACATAGTCAAGTCTTTTAGAAAATCCCATTCTCTAGTATAGTGACAAGAACCCATCTGAAACAAAGAGACATATCCATTATATTCCCCCAACACATGATTAAGTATTTCATAAATGTATACACATTACACTTCTCTCTTTTCAAAGGCAACTTTTCCTAAGTCCTTTTAAATGTGCCATACCTTTTCGATGGGATTTCTTGACCCCAAGTCCTCCAAACCGTCCTTATCGCTTATCTCAGGAGAGTGTCACCTTTCTTTCCAGTGTCAGGCGGTTGAACCCATCATTACACGCACAAACACATGCATATATCTGGACACACCTTAAAAATCACATAGCAACTGCGAGCTTTTCCGATCTCCCATTGTATGATCATCAATTCAATTCTCCCAAGTGTTTTACTCCACCCAAAACCCGCATTCCCATCAGTCCCCCTAACTGTAGGATAGAGTTGTCAGGCATAATTGTCCCAAGTGTTTCACCCCACCCGAAACCCCGCATTCCCATCGGCCCCCCTTACCGTAGGATAAAGTTCAAAGGTAAATTATAGGTTAATTACAGCCGGCCAAAAAAATTTTACTTTAAATTCTTGTTCAGGAGGTAAAACTCTATAGAAAAACAACTGGCATAGTCTTTTTCACTGCAGTATAAGGGCTTAGATCTACCATACTTTGCCTCTGAAAGTATATATATAATGTTTTGTTCATGGTCAAGAATTGACATAGAGAGGAATAAACGGTTTGGATTATTTTTCTTGATAGTTACCCATATTCATTACTAATCTTGATGTCCGTTTTCTCTGATGAGAAGTTATACAGAAAATTGTATATTTATTTTCCATAATCAATCATAGTAAGGATTTTACAAAATCATATTATTATTTTGCATGTAAGAGTTGTCTCTTGTCAACAAGTTCTTAATTATAATTCTCTTTTTCTGAAAATAGACTGAATATACTGCATTATTTGAATAAGAGAGAATATAATACGAAAATCAACTACCTGCGAAAAATTACAATATATAATGCAATTCTTTAATAAATCTAGTGGCATTTCTTATTAATTTTAGCAGCCTAATATTAGATTTCAAATTTTCTAAATTATTGCATAGTTGTCCTCGTACCTCATATATAAGTACATTAGGTCAGTTTGCCATCGATTTATATTTTATCTGTTAATTTGAATTGAAGATGGCTTAATCAATTTTATAGAGTATAGCATTTGATTGAATGCTGCTCGTATTATACTTACATTACTAGTCCACTACAGAAACACTTGATAATGTAATAAAAGTGATAATCAGCGTTCAATAATATCTACGTCTTTGCTGACGAAGTAGAAAAATAGATTTCATAGTATTTTTAATGGCAGTGGTAATATTGAGAATAATAGTAAGAAAAAAAGTTTGTGGTAGATCTAGAAGGTCACGGCTGCTTTTACCTTGGAAAATGATTTTTCCTACGGCTTTAGTGCGTCTGATGAGGTAGCAGTAGTTATCCTGTGGGGAGCAACTGTTATTTACATCCCATCTCTACCCAACAATGATGGGCGACTTTGGGAATTCGGGGTTTTGGGTGGAGGACAACACACGTAAACAAATCGGCCATGTTTGTGGTCTGGTGCAGAGTCAAGGTAATAGGGTCTGCTCAACTCGGCTGTGGGGGCGGAGCTAATACTGTGACATCAGAAGAGTAACAGTACTCGCGCTTCTCCATTGAATTACTTAAAGAAGCTTTAGTTTTTATACATTTAATCCATATCGCATGGTTTTTTTTTTTTTATAAAATCTGATGAAACCTGTAAAGAGGTAACATGCTTGATGTTTTTTAATAACTATTCAAAGTCTATAGTGTCTGCTCAACTCGGCAGTGGGGGCGGGGCTAATACTGTGACGTCCCAAGTGTAACACTCCAGTGTTTCTCCACTGAATTACTTGAAGAACCCTTAGTTTTTAAACATATAATCCATGTCACGTGGTGTTTTTCATAAAATCTTGATGATAAAATCTGTAGAGGTCACATGTTTGATTTTTTTAATACCCATTCTCTCATTTAGTCACCAAACCTTGTTTTATTGCACAAAATATACCAGTTGAACACACAGCTACTCCAGCTTTCTTCATATGTTTCTTCTTTACTTATTTATTTACTTACTTATATACTGGTTTGCTGTATTCTCTTAAAGTCCATTTCTTTTAACATGTCAACTCACTCTCTCTCTCTCTCTCTCTCTCTCTCTCTCTCTCTCTCTCTCTCTCTCTCTCTCTCTCAGGTATAAATATTATCAAGATTTTAAATAATTCTTAAGAAATGTATTTAGTTCTGTCACTGTGTTCATCCTCACTTTGAAAAGCAACTTTTTTTATGATAAAGGTTAGAATGATAGATTAATTATATTTTCCATTTCTTATTGTGAATACTTATTGTTATGCAATAAATACAAAGAAAATGTGGTACAGGCAGTGTAAAAAATGGCAGTTGCATTTCCACGACTTGGCCACAAAAAAGAAAACAATATCAAAAGTACAAGAATTACATCATATACGATATAAGGTATCAAAGGAAATGATACAGGGAACACATTTCCAGCAAATTTCTCATTAGCACTTCATATCACATAAATATACTTCCGAACACATAAGTTTACATTTAACACAAACTGTATACATAAAGGTATTAATTATGCATGCCTCAAACGATTATAATATTTTCGAAAAAAAGTACAAAAAGTCATTCGTCAGTCTGGCTGGATATATCAGATTCTGATGACGTTTCATATGGGGCGGGGCTAGATTTCAGATCTCCCACGAACGCTTAATTTTTTATAATTTTTGCGTGCGTACATAATATTTTCTGTGCGCGATTATGGGTTTGAAAATAATTGTAATTGTAATGTGTCATATACCAATTGAAAGGGAATTCTTTGTACTTTTACATAGTATATGGCAAAACGTAATAAGATGAACAATTATGTAAGAAAAATGTGGTAAATATTTACATAAAATTTAAAAATTTTGGTCTGTCTTTGACCTAGAATTCCTCGAAAATTTCTGAGAACACCTATCAATTTCATTTATGCATCATATAGTAAATTTTATCAGCTTTCTAATCCACTTTTCAGTTTCTTTCTATCATTATCCCTTAGTCAGATACGATACGAAACGTGAATGTATGTAGGTTGACGGATGAAGTAGTTGCACATTTTTGTGTGCGTAGATCATTTTTTCTGTGCGCGCTTGTGGGTTTGAAAGTAATTGTAATGTGCTATACATCATTTGAAAGAGCATTCTTTGTACTTTAGCGTAGTATACGACAACATCCAATAAAAGGAAAATTTATATAAAAAAAAACGCCATCGCAAAAATAGTTATATGAAAATGTTATCGTAAATATAGCTCCATAAAGATATGGTCCTTTTGTAACTGATGACGTTTCACAAGGGGCGGGGATAGGTTTTAGTACCGCCTCGTGAGTAGACCCTGTATATTTTGACTCTGGTCTGGTGGAGGTTGATGATGGATACGCTGCCTTCAGGCCGGGATCCATATGTTCCATGGGAGGGAGTGGCTGAGGGGAGGTGGGTCACTGGGCGTTGCGGGTGCACAAGGTACGAGTTGGTATGGGGGGGGGTTGAGTGTCAGGTAGAGAATTGAACATAAATAACCGTATCACAAGACTATAGCTGCTATTTGGTCATCAAAAACACCAAAACTGCAGGAAAAATAAATTTCCAAGGAAAAAGCATCTGTGTCCTTAATACTGATTGCCACTTCACAACGATGATGTCACATAAGTCGCTTAGATAAGAGTGGTGATGTGTACGAGGGGGAAATGGGGCAGGAGAATGTGACGTATTAGTCCCCGCTTACGGGTATGAGGGAGTTTCCGGATGGGGGATGTGCAAGTGACCTCATGAAATGGACTTGACATGAACTTGATAGCCGATGTTCGATTTGTAACTACGAATACCAAGAGACAGTGATGATAAAACATATAAAATCGTATGATGGGAATAAACAGGAAAAGTAAAGAAACTGACCTCAAAGGGGTGGAGGGTATAAATCCGTCTTCATATCCTTTCCAACAGTCCGATATGATCGTGGTCCCCGGCACAATGTAATCCTTGGTGACTGATATTAAAGTTTTGCTGTTCCTACTGTCAACAGGAACAACAAAAAACTGTTTGGTGTCACGGCATATACCTACCCACTGTCCCTCTATAACCCTCCTAACGTTGTATTCTCTTTGACCAAATTTAGCTTCATCAATTTCCACTGTTGTACAAGGGCCTCTTATTTTCTGCTTCTGCTTAACACACCAACTTACAATCACTTCTTTTGAAAACCTGCACCAATCGTTGATGGCAACGTCACTTCAATTCAGTTCAGTTCTTACAACTCTGTAACCAAAAATATGACTTACGAACAGATAACAAAATGTTAACACTGTTTCGGTGTCCAGTCATCGAATCGGTTTTACGGCTGTCGTCAAAAATATTTATTAAAAAAAATAAGGCATTTGAAGGTATTTTTACGGCACAATTTTCAGTTAACAGCGCCGCTACCGCCATTATGCCTAACGAGTTCCATTTGTAGAAATGCCATTCAGACCATGAAGGTTATGCAAATGATATTAACAAATTTTATGGAGAGTTATTACATAGGTATTAGGGTAAAATATGTGCCTCTGACGCTGTTCTATGCCGAAAACATCGAGTTACATAAGTGCAAATTTAGCTATGGATAAGTCGATTTATAAATGTTCGTGCTTTTATGTTTAAAATGTTCATGAAAATGTACTACGTACAGGGTATTTTTATTTCTGCACAGAAATATGATACAAAGGCAGCTTTTGAAACTGCCCTTCACGTTATCAAAGAGCATGTTTTTTCATGTTCTTGTAAGTCGCCGCCTGCCGCTCTTCCGAAAATATCAAGTTAAAAAGAGTGCAAATTTAGCGATCGATGTGTCATTTTATAAATGTTCATGCTTTTAAGTTTAAAATGTGTATGAAAATATATTACTTATAGGGTATTTTTATTTTTGTACATTAACATGATACAAATTAAGGCAGCTTTTGTAACTACCCTCCATGTTGTCAGAGGATGTTTTTTCATGTTCGTTCTTGTCCGCCACTGTTCCGAAAAATGCATGGTGTGTTTTTTTTTCTTTCTTTCTTTTTATTAATTTGGGAGCTAATTATAACTCATTTTGTTAATGAAACTTCAGTTTTTTTGTTATAAGTTTTCATTCATTTATGTTTAAAATGTGTATGAAAAATGTATTACTGGGTACTTATTTTATTTTTGTACATAAATATGATACAGTGGCAGTACGCATGTTCATTTGAAGTCTTTGTAACAGCCCTTCACATTATGAAATCAATAGGTTGTTCAGTCGCGCCCATATAATAAAATTTTAATTTACATAATTGAATCACGATTTTATAACAAATTATATTTATTTTAAAAGACGAAACTCGCGTATACGTTCGATTTTGCAACACTGCAATTTCCATGGGATAGAAGTACAAAATATAACTGCAACTCGGTCGATTTTTGGCTTTGTTAGTCGAGCAAAAAATTGAGGTACGTCTCAACAGTACGAGCTCGAGATGCCGCTGCTACACAGATGGCATAGAAACGAAAATTAAGATAAGAACAGAAGAAAAAGTTAAAATGCATCTTTTCCATAAATCCTTTAAAAAGTTACACATTACTTCACTGTATCCAATAATATTGTATGTATTCTCATATTATTGTATTATAAAATACTACGGCAAATCTAAGCCAATATTCCGCGGAGCGGCCAATGTTTTGGTTTGAAATCAGCTGATGGCGAATACGAGTTTGTTTCGCCATATTTAACGCGATTCTGAGCGAATTTTCTTGCTTCTAGTTAGCATAAATGAATATCTAGATACTTGACTTATATGAGACAAGGTTATTTTTCCTTATACGACGTGTTTTTAGGTGGAAATATGAATTGAATATGTCTCGTTGTGATTGTGAACTAATTTTTTTTAACAGATTATATACATTGGCGGCATGTTTATTGCGTAGAAAAATTACGTGATTCAGTTTGCAATTTTCCTTTATATCATCGTAATACGAACTTTGTTATTTATCTTATATCGGCGGAAAACCAACAGTAAAATGTGTTCTTTCAAGCACAGTAGTTTTTTTAAAATGATTATCTACGGTTATGGAGGAGTTAGTTCCATTTGACAACGTCGTGTGTGTGTGTGTGTGTGTGTGTGTGTGTGTGTGTGTGTGAGAGAGAGAGAGAGTGTAATTGATGTATGGATGGTTAACAACTGAATTGGCTGTTGGTGAGTGCTGGGTTGTCTGCTGGTGCTGTTAGATGTTAGAGTTCTGTGTTTTGAGCCAGTCTTGGGTGAGAGCCTGTGATAGGTAGTAGTGTTGGAGGAGTTTTTTAAAGGCATTGAAATTCGTTTGAGTTGTGTTTTGTTGATTTGTTGTTAGGTATTGTTAAGTTTGGTGTTGTTTGTGGGTATGTGTTGTTTTTATGTGTCAGTTTTTGTTTGTGCAGTGGTCTTTTGTTGTGGTTGCATTCCTTGGTTGTTGTTTCTTTTGTTATTTTGTGTTCCTAGTTGGTTGTTGAGATGTGGGGTTGTGTAGTTGTGTTGTTGTTGGTGGTATCTCCGTGACCACCTTGACAGGCGGATAGCACAGGATAGCCTGGAGTATCGGGAGTTGGGTAAATACATGTGTTTTAAGAGTTTTTTTGTTTTTTGGGTTTGTGTGTGTGTGTGTGTTTATTAATTTTTTTTTTTTTTTTTTTTTTTTGTATGGGTCAATTGTCCTGCGTGAATTCTGTAGTATAAAGAGGAAAGTGTGGCTGAGTGTGAATTTGGCAGCTGGAGTGTGGGGGGTATTTGCCTGGCAGTTTTTAAGCTTGTGATCCTGCCACATCATTATTTTTTGGTGCCCAAACAGGGACTGTTGGTGTGGCAGCTGCAGGACGATTGGGGTAGTGAGTTTTGTGATTGGTAGAGAAAGTGAGGATGGAAGGGTTGAAGGAGATAGAGAGGCTGAAAGAGGAGTTATGGTTGGCGATGGAAGCTAATGAAAGATTGGAAGTGGAGAATGAGAGGTTAAAGGTAGAGTGTGAGGAGCTGAAGAGCGAGTTAGAGGAAATGAGAGGAATGCTAAGGAGTGCGAAAGTGAAAATGAAAGAAGTGAAAGGAGCGGTAGAGAGAACAGTTGAGAAATTGAACAAAAAATTCGGGGTAATGTTGAATGCAGTGCAAGAGATGATGCAGGAAATGATGAAGGGATTCATGGGAGAGGGAGCTGTAGGAGGTAGGCCTACTGGGTCTTGTGACGGGTCAGGAGTGGGAAAGAAAGTGAAAGAGCAAGTGGATGAGAGTACGAAGGTGATTTAGATGTGATAGGTAAGGGAAAGAAGGGGAAGACACAGGATAAGGATAAACCTGAGGACAAGAATAAGAAGGGGGCTGAGGAAAAGAAGAAGACTAAGGGAAAGAAGGTTAATAAGGGTGATGGACAGGATGAAACTACGATGGAATACATTGGGAAAAGGGCTGAGAGTGATTTAGATAGCAGTGAGTGGAAACAGGTGGGTAGAAAAAATGAGGGTAAGAAGAGCGTAATCAAGAGTATGGACGTGAGTATGGAAGTGGACTCACTGTTTTCAGAAGAGGGAAAGAAGGGTCAGGATGGAAGTAGCAAAAGTGAGAGTGAGCAGGAAATACAAAAGGCTGTGTATATGAGAGAGGTAGTACCCTGATGTGCACAATATGAGGAATATGGTAGTAGGGGCATTAGGGACTTTTTTAAAGAATATGAGAGGTATTGTGAGGCAAAGTATGGGGATAACAAGAGAGTCTGGGCAAGAGTGTTAGGTAGCTTTTTGACGGGATTTTTGTTAAGTATGTATGAGGTAATAATGAGTGTAGGGAATGTGCCGTATGAGAGTGTGAAAGCCAGGATTGTAGAACAGGCAGAGAGGGTAAAGAGTAGCGTTAGATATAGGAGAAAGCCAGATTTTGAAGAGGCAAGAATGAATGTTGGTGAGTCTTTGTCGATGTATGTGTGCAGGTTGGAAACATTAGCCAGGAAAAAGTTTGGGGACGAAGGGATAAATGAGTGTAAGGAGTTAGTGCGGAAGTTGTTGGTGACTGTACCAAAGAGTGTATATGAGTTTATAAGTCTGAAACATAAGGAGAAAATGCAATGGACAAATGAAAGGTTGACGTGGAATGACATTTTAGAAATAGTAGAAGATTACGAGTTAGATAGGTGTATGAAAGAGAGTAGGAGTGTTAGTGTTAGGACTGAAGTAGCTGAGGTTGTACCAGGGTTTAAAAGCTATAGGGAGGCAGTTTTGGAAGGGCCGAGGCAAATGGCAGAGCGAGTGGTAGATAGGAGCGTTAGGGCAAGTAACGTGAGTGTAGTTAGCCATAAAAGAGATAGGAGTGCGGGTGTTGGAAGAGTAGGGTCAGTTAGTTGTGAGCGAGAGCAGCAGTGTTATAGATGTGGTAAGCCAGGACACAGGAAGAATGAATGTTGGTGGGCGCTAGGAGTGTGCTTCGGGTGTAGGCAAACGGGGCATTTAGTGAGTGAGTGTAAGAAAGATTGGGATATTATGCGTTACAGGTGTGGACAGGTAGGGCACATAGCCAGTGGATGTCGGGGTATCCGTATGAATGTAGTTTGCGGCAACTGCGGGAAGAACGGGCACTATGCTAGGATGTATAAAGAGCAGCGTGCAAAGTGTGTTGAAATTGGAATGGAAGGTCATGTGTGAGTGTGTGTAGGCGAAAAAGGATGAGTCAGGCTGGGAATATGGGATACTAGGTGTTAAGGGGATTCAGTTGGGTGGGTCCTCTAGTATGCGGCGTATGGAAGAAAGCGGAAGAAGGTAAGGAACGGGAACGAAAGGGAGAAATGTGAACTGCATGATAGAGGGGTTGGTGTTAGGGGGAAAATGGTGGATAAGGCATGTAATACAGATAACTTTGAGGGGAGGAATGATACATATAGTGTGTGTGGGTTTGAATTGTCAGGGTTTGGTGAAGTTTCACCAGGAACGGAATCAGGTGGTAAGGATGTAGTTGGCAGTATGAATGAGACTCTTTGGGAGTTTGACAGGAGTGTAAATGAAGTAAGTGATTTGGTGGCAGCGTTACGAGAGATATTCGGACAAGAGTTAGATGGGGTAGATGAGATAGTGAATGGGATTTGGGAGGATGGTAGTGAGGGAGGTGGTAATGGTAGTCTGACTGGAAGTGATCTGGGAGAAGTTGATGGTGGTGTAACTGAGAGTGTGTATGAGGGCGCTCAAACAAGATCCAGGGGGCCTGCATCCGAGCATCTGTGGGTGTTGCGGAAGGCTATTTAGTGTGGGTGTTATGAGAATAAAGAGACGTTGTCAAATGTAACGGCGGGGGGCGAAATATGCAGGAGTTGTCAAGTTCCATTTGACAACGTCTGTGTGTGTGTGAGAGAGACAGAGAGAGAGAGAGAGAGAGAGTGTAATTGATGTATGGATGGTTAACAACTGAATTGGCTGTTGGTGAGTGCTGGGTTGTCTGCTGGTGCTGTTAGATGTTAGAGTTCTGTGTTTTGAGCCAGTCTTGGGTGAGAGCCTGTGATAAGTAGTAGTGTTGGAGGAGTTTTTTGAAGGCATAGAAATTCGTTTGGGTTGTGTTTTGTTGATTTGTTGTTAGTTATTATTAAGTTTGGTGGTGTTAGCGGGTGTGTATGTGTTGCCTTTTTTGTATTGTTTTTATGTTAGTTTTTGTTTGTGCAGTGGTCTTTTGTTGTGGTTGCATTCCTTGGTTGTTGTTTTTTTGTTGTTGTGTTCCTTGTTGGTTGGTGTGTTGTTGAGTTGTGGGATTGTGGTCCTTGGGTGTTGTGTTGTTGTTGTGTTGGGTTGTGGTTCTTCGTTGTTGTTGTTCGTGTTGGGTTGTTGTGTTGGGTTGTGGTTCTTCGTTGTTCTTGTTGTTGGTGGTATCTCCGTGACCTTGACAGGCGGACAGCACAGGATAGCCTGGAGTATCTGGAGTTGGGTAAGTACATGTGTTTTGAGAGTTTTTTTTTTTTTTTTTTTTTTTTTTTTTTTTTTTTTTTTTTTTTTTTTTTTTTTTTTTTTTTGGTATGGGCCAGTTGTCCTGCATGAATTCTGTAGTGTAAAGAGGAAAGTGTGGCTGAGTGTGAATTTGGCAGCTGGATTGATTAGGTTTGTGGGGGGGAGATTTGCCCGGCAGTTTTTAAGCTTGTGATCCCGCCACACGGTTGTGTTTGATGCCATACGTTTACTGGAGTTTTATCCTTGTTGCCGATGCACGATAATAGTCATTAGCAGTTTGAACAGTTTTCTGTTTCAGTTATAACTAGGTTTAAATCTTACAGTATATTTCCCGGTTGATCTTTGATCTATAGCAAATGAAGTTATTACATTAAGATATCTCAGTTCTATTCTATATAATGTCATTTATAACAACTACGGTAATAGTATACTATAGTACGATGATTTAAATACAAGCCAAATGGATGTTATCTAATTCGGTTGTACTTAGAAAAAAAAAGTTGTTTCTCGTGCAGTTTTCATGGCTGTATATGTTTATGCAACGAGTATTACGTTAAAACCATACTTTCATCATTTTCTTTTGCTGTTTTTGAACTTATGTAACTAGAAGATGGGATAAAGTTAGGCTATTGTAATTTGGTCTCATAAAATTGGATTATCGTAAGACGAATTATCGTAACTTGAACAATACAGCTACCTGTATAAAACCTTATCTAGACACCTAAAGGATTAAAGCTAAGCTTTTTTCACTTTACAGTACTTATAATACTATAATGTAATGTACAGCACTACTGTACAGTAAATTCTATAGTACTATACTGCATAAATATAATTTTACTTATTGCGCTATTATGGGATTATGGCGCCATTTGACTGTTCTATGGCGCTGTTAACTGGTCTAGAATTTCGAAAGAAGGTGTGCCGCGGCCGTAGGCTTTAAAATCGTTCAGCGTCGAAAATCACTTAGCGTCGGCGGCCAGGAACGGAACCCCTGCTGCTAACTGAGGGCCGCCTGTAAGTAAATAAAAGCTTATGGGTGAGTAATGTGTTGTAAAATGGTGCAACAAAACTAGGACAGCAATCATGGAAGGAAAAGGGAGTGACTTATAGAAATCATGCATAAATCATGTATGAACTACCTCCAAAGCAACTCTTAATTCGACATCACTGACAATAAGGTATTGAAACATCCTAAAAGAGCCTTCTCTGCCCAGCCTGAAGTATAAGATGTAAGTTATACAGGGTAAAATCATGTAGTGAGAACACGTAAATGGACATATTAAACAAAAACTATGAGAAACAGATTAGAAATACAAGTCTGAAGCAATAATACTCGATTATAAAAAAAAAGGATAAAAAGGATTATATGTAACTTAGTGTATGAATCCTCAATTCCTTCACTTGGTCCTAAGGTGATGTAGGGATAATATTGTAACATGATTAGTTGGATATGTGTTGATCAGTCTCTCCCCCCGAAAACGCCCCCCCCCATTTCCCTCACTTAGAAGTCAGTGTCTGAACCAAAAGCTTTCCTTATAATCGTTCAGCGTCGATCACTAGCGTCGGCGGCCAGGAATGGAACCCCTGCTGCTAACGTGCGGGCCGCCTGTAAGGTAAATAAAAAGCTTAATGGGTGAGTAATGTGTGGTTTTTAAAAGAAAATGGTGCAAACAAAACTAGGACAGCAATCATGGAAGGAAAAGGGAGTGACCTTATAGAAATCATGCATTAAATCATGTATTGAACTACCTGTTCCAAAGGCAACTCGTTAATTCGACATCACTGACAATAAGGTATTGAAACATCCTAAAAGAGCCTTCTCTGCCCAGCCTGAAGTATAAGATGTAAGTTATACAGGATAAAATCATGTAGTGAGAACACGTAAATGGACATATTAAACAAAAACTATGAGAAACAGATTAGAAATACAAGTCTGAAGCAATAATACTCGATTATAAAAAAAAAGGATAAAAAGGATTATATGTAACTTAGTGTATGAATCCTCAATTCCTTCACTTGGTCCTAAGGTGATGTAGGGATAATATTGTAACATGATTAGTTGGATATGTGTTGATCAGTCTCTCCCCCCGAAAACGCCCCCCCCTCTCCCCCCCCCATTTCCCCCCCCCCCATTTCCCTCACTTAGAAGTCAGTGTCTGAACCAAAAGCTTTCCTTATAACATGGCGCATGCGGGGTAGCATTCGGGAGTATAGTAGTAGCTGAAATTTGCCTGTGAAACGGCTACATTTTCCGTTTATTCGCCGTCTATATTCGCTTGTATTTCGTGTTCCAAATGTCATATAGAACAAGGAATACCACAGTAACATGCTAGAACCTTCTCCCATTTTCCTACCATAGGATAGAGTTGTAGGGTAAAAATTTTCCCCATGGACTACCCACCCAAAATCTTGCGTTTCCAACAGGTTTCCTTTACCATAGGATAGAGTTCAAGTAAATTACGGGTTAGTTACAGTCGACTGCCAAAAAAACAATGTTAAATTCTCAATTAGGAATCAAAATACTGAAATAAAAAGAAGTTAATACCAGAGACGCCACTATTACTTAGATAAAGCTGGTTTATGAGTGGGGTAAATCCCTTGGGAGAAAGTTGTAGTCTGTTATTGTGGTATTTCTTGTTTTATATGACGTTTGTGACACAAAATTTGTTATTTCTACAGACTTTTATTTCTATTCCATTATTCATAGTTTTTCTTAATATGTGCACTGTTTTTACCTTATATACTACTGTGTGTTATGAACTTTCAATTGAAGACAAGGGCCTGAAGAATGCCTATGTGGAGGGAGGAGAATAGGCTTTTAGAACGTTTCAATACCTTTTCTCTCAGTGATGTCAAAATGAGGGTTGGTTTGGAGTATTTCAGGTATGATTTATACATGATTTGTGTAAGTCCCTCCATCCCCTTTCCATTATTTCCGCCCGACTATTTGCGTTGCACCATTTTACAGCTCATTACTCACCCATAACAATTTCTGATTTTTTTCTTTTTTTTTTTTTTTGGTTACCTTATTCTTTTCATATAACATTTACCTTCATATCACATTTGATGCTATTTATTTACAAACATTTCAGTTTTTTGTTAAATTGCCATCTGCGTTTCATGAATGCCTTTATGTTTCTTTTTGTATGATAACCTTTATTGTAGCTATTGTTTAAAGGTTAGTCCAGGGAACACAGCCCAGTAAACAATAACCCAGTGGTTTCGGATGAGGATATTTGAGCAAAAAGTATTTTGAACGAATGGAATAAGAAAAGGGAAAAGGAGATTCGTCAACTTTGTCGACAGGAAATGATGAAGAAATCTCAGAGGAGGACCTATAGGAAGCTTTATCATTGTGTCATATACATATGTAGAAGTTAGCAGGATTCTATTGTTTTTAGGTAAACTAGATGTTTTAGTGAGCTGGGTTTTTTCATATGAATCTGGGGTTTTTGGGTGGCTGATCTTGGGATTTCCTGAAAATCTCATTGACAGTGCTTGCCGAGAATCTTTAAAATTGCGGATAAGGCGTGAAGCGCTGTTCTGCCACCCCCATTAAACATTGCCAACCTCATGTAATTCCTATGGCAAGTGTACGCAGCACAATATTACCTCTTGCAAGCAGGTGGCAGTCCAGAAAAGTCCATCCGACGTCGCAGCCTCCCTTTCCCTAACCAGGGGACTCTAGATACCTTCTCGACTCTCCAAACCTGCTGGCCTCCTCGGTTCTTCCCCTTGTGCCATTGCCCCACCTGCAAATCCCCAGGCAACCTCCCTTGCACCCCAGGGTCCTGCTTTACCCACCCTACGTTGCAGACTTGAGATTGCTTCTAAATTTTTCATCTTGGATGTTAGGAATTTTGGCATATAGTTTCTTTTGTGGAACAGTGCTTATGGAAGGGGAGTCTAATAGTTTCTTATTTAGAAAATCCTTGCAATGTTTGAAGAAAACATGCGAGGGAAACCAGTTATCGGAAAAATATTTATACATGAACAATATTTCTTTATGATATAAAACCCAGAAACAGGTTAGAGTATAAGCTTGATGAAGCAAGGTAAAAATTGAATTGAGTTGAAAATTATAAAACAAGCACTATAAGAGTTTGAGCCCAGACCTGAACAAATATTTTTTCTTAAAGAGGAAGTGAAACTATCTCCATTTCGAAACACCAAAACATACAAAAACTAGAGAAATGTAAGAGAGAAATTGATCAGCATGGAAAGCTGATAAAAAAAAAAAGAAAAAAAAAAGGTGTCATCAACAAACCGTTTATGCACAAGAGGATAAAAACCAAGGGGTAAATTTTCCAACATGCCTTCCTCCAGGGAGCGCATAAAAAAGTTGGAAAACGTGGGACCGAGGGATGACCCCATTACCATGCTGTCAACCTGTTTATACATTTGATCATTAAGAATACAGGCAGTTTCTAGCATTGCTAACTGCAACAATTTCTTAAAATGGCAATGATCATAATTAAAATAAGTGTCATTAGGTTCAATATAAATTTTATTTAAAATAACCTCGATTTTGAAATCTTCCCTGTACATGACTAATTACAATTTTTACATCAGTTGACTATGAGTTCTGGTCCGTTAAACGTCTCGGTCTTTTCATTCAAAGTAGCCGCATTTTCCCTGTTAAATGTGATATGAGGTCTGTCTATTAACGTTATTTCAGTTATGTTACTGCATTAATTATATCAAATTACTTGCATTATACCGCCATTATGGATTTTTCATTGACAACGGTGGGTATTTGCCTCCACCGTACGAGCCAACGAATTTTAGACTCGTTGGTTCACTGTTCAAGGTATACGTGCTTGTGTGATTTTTCAGTAATTGTTCAAACCCTATTCTTAGTGACTGTAGTGTTTTGTCATTTTTTTTCGGTTTAGTGTCGTCGAATTTTGTGTATTTTGTAAATGCATATTTGGTTCGTGATATGTGTTACCTTGGAAAAAAGTTATGGATTGTTGACAGAAATTGTCAATTATGCAACCAACCTTGGTGGTAATTCCAACTGGTGTCTTCGTGTCTGCTTTTACCATGGAAATTGGTTTTTCCTACAGTTTTAGTGCTTTTTTTATGTAGAAGTATTCTTTGTCGATCAACTGTTAATTGGTATTTCTAAGTATTGAGAATGCGGCTACTTTTACCTTGGAAATTGACTTTTCTTACAATTTTAATGCTTTTGATGAAAAAGTAGCAATTATCTTGTGGGGGGGCCAACTGTTATTTACATCCTATCTCTACCCAATTATGATGGGGGACTTTGGTAATTCAGGGTTTAGGGTGAGGGACAACACATGTACACAAAGCGGCCATGTTTGTGTTCTGGTAGAGACCGAGGGATACCCTCAGGGAGCCATATGTTCCATGGAAGGGAGCGGCTAATGGGAGGTGGGTCGACCACTCAGGACGGTGGGTGCCCAAGGTACGAGTTGGTGTAAGGGGGTGGGGGTTGATTGTTAGGTAGAGAATTGGACATAAATAACAGTATCACAAGACTACTACTACATTATCAAAAACATTAAAACTGTTGGAAAAATCAATTTCCAAGGTAAAAGCAGCCGTGTCCTCAATACTACTTAGAAGCACGAAACCATCACTTAGAATTACCATTAAGTTTCATTGCGCACTTCACAAGTTACGTGGACATGGGTGATGAAATAAAGTCACTAATGACGTAACTAAAGTCTCTTAGATAACTTGTAGAATGGCGTCACCAAAGTCGTTTAGATGACTCGAAGTAACTTTCAACCAAAATGACACTTTACCACACACTGAATGCGAATGTACTAAATACAGAAAATTCTTCAACAACATACCACCCGAAATATAATATAAAATTCCGGTATCACCCAGAATAAGGTTTGAACATTGACTAAATCACAACAGTACTTACTTTTAACAGTGAACTCTTGAGTCCTCATTTCGTTGAACAGGTAGGGGACGGAGAGGTGGAAAAGCACAATGTTCATAATGACGGAATAAAAGAAAATATTTACAATACCATAAACGAAATTATACGTTAAGAGGAGTATCATCACAATTAGTATAGAGAGAGGAGTGTTAATGCTTCAAATATTTCTCATTGAGTATATGAAAATCCAATTGGGGTATTTACATTGTGTGCGTGATTGGTTTATAGAATTGTGGGGGTGGGCTAAATGACGCCATTAAGGGGGGATGATTTCCCACATATGTGGAAACTAACGCTGTATTTTAAGAAAAATAAAAAAAATTGAGAGGCCAGTTGATGGGGTAATGTGCACTTTAAAAGTAAAAACGTAGTTTATTTTATAACTATGAAACCAAAGATATTGTGTATTATTATTAAAGGAAATAATATTGCCATGAAATCTTACATTAGGGACACCTATTATACGAAATAGTTATTAATGAATGCATACATAAAAATGTATATTGTGAATAAGGAATGAAATGTTATCATGATTCAAGAATATTCGTTATTATTATCATCACTGTCTATTTCGGTAAATGATAGTATTTTTATATTGGACCTGCTTTTGAAAAAAAAAAAAAAAAAAACTTAAAGGAAGACTAACTTATAGGTTAGCATACTAACCTAATGAACCTAACCTAGTAGAACATGTTACCTGACCAGGAGAGAAGGTGTAACAACAATGCTTTAGCTCCAAATTTATTGTACATGTTCCTACAGTCGCGTTGTTCTTACATCCATTCGAAAGAGTGTTCAGCGGGCTTTCCGCCAATGTATAAATCATGCAATGTCCTGCTCTGTATGCTTTTATATTTATGAATATGTCTCCAAAGTAACACAAATCGGCGGTCGCCAACCCATTTTTGCTCTCTCGTGGGTTGGACACTACACTTCCATCTGTATATTGTATATATGAATTTTCCTTTCCTGTTACCTGCCACTTTGTTAACACCCTTACAACTGGTGACCTCCTGATTTGGACGGTGACCCAAGCGGTTTTGGCCAAGCCATTAAGGGATCAATTACCGCCGCTCACCTTCAGAGATCTTTAGCGGACTCATATGGCGCCTCAGTTTATATCTGAAATCTCCTGCTGTGGAACATCAACGCCTCTAACGGATTCAAAATGGCAAACCTTCGGCGCTGAGAGGGTGGACTTCTGCAGCAGACGTGAGCCCCATGGCCTCGAAGGTGGATGCAGTACAGAAGTTCTCAACCCCAACACTCTAGGCCCTGCAAGAATTCATCAGAATGGTGAATTACTACCGCCAGTTTGTCCCCGCCATCACCTGAACCATGTCCTCTTAACACAGGTCCTAAAGGACAAACCAAAGAATCTGACTGGGAAGCTGAGCAGCAGCAGGCCTTCTGCAACACAAAGACGTTCCTCACCAAAGCCGTCACCTTGTCCCATCAGGACCCCACTGCGCCCCTATGCCTCACCACTGACGCCAGCAAAGTCGCTTGCAGTGCCGTCCTGGAGCAGATGCTCAATGGTTCCCACAGTCGCTTGCCTTCTTCAAAAGAAAACAATCACCTACTGAGACGAGGTACAGCATGTTTGACTCCGAGCTCCTGGCACAGTGTACCTGGCAGTGCGCCACTTCTGTTACCTCCTCAAGGGCGCTCCCTTCACCATCTGGACGGACCACCATCCCTTGGTCCTCACCTTCACCAAGGCTAGCGACACCTGGTCAGCAAGACAACAGAGGCACCTGGCAGCCATCACTAAGGGCAGCTGCACCATCCACTACATCCTCGGTGAGAAGAATCCCGTGGCCGACACCCTTTCAAGGATAGAGATCAACACTGTCCACCTCCCTCAAGTGGGAAAACGTGCCCTTCGGACCCTCAGGCACAACGCTCCTCTGCAACAGCAGCACTGGCTGCCCCTGCCCATTGATCCCGACCTTCCGCAGGAGGGCCGTGTTCGACGTCATACATGGGCTCTTGCACCCCTCGGGCCAGAGGACGATGCGCCTCCTGGCAGAGAAGTTCGTCTGGCACGGAATTCAGAAAGACTCTCATGGGTGGGCCAGGAACTGTGTCCCTTGCCAGCCAAGGAAGATAAGTCGGCATACAGAACCAGGTGTAGGGGAGTTCCCTCAGCCGAAACGAAGATTCGGCCACATTCACGTGGATGCCGTAGGTCCCCTGCCCCCGTCTGAAGATGCCAGATACCTCCTGACGATAATTGACCGTTCCACCAGGTGGACCGAGGCAAAACCAATGTCAGACGCAACCATCAAAGCATGAGCGAAAGCTGTTCTCTCCAGCTGGATCAGCCAATTTGAGGGCCAGACAACATCACAAGATCACAACAGACCGCGGACCTGTCTTCCTGTCGGAGCTATGTACCTCCCTGGCCCACCTGATGGGGACGTCACTCCACACTACCACCGCCTACAACCCCAAGGCCAATGGCATGGTGGAAAGAGTCCACCAATCGCTGAAGGCATCCCTGATGGCACACTGCACCGGCGAAGACTGGAAATCTCAACTACCATGGGTCCTCCTTGGCCTCCGTACTGCCCCACAAGTGAACGGTGAGGCATCACCAGTGGAGAAGGTTTACGGAGAAATGTTGGCAGTCCCAGGTGAATTCTTCCTGACCAACACCAATGACGCAGATGTATCCATTGCTAGGCTTCGGGAGACTGCCAGAAAATTCAAGCCCCTGCCTCAAGACCATCTCTGATAGAACCAAACATCTTCCGAAGACCCTATTGTCCTGCAAACAAGTCTTCGTCAGGGAAGACGCCCGCCGTCCTCCACTGACAAAGCCCTACCAAGGCTCCTTCTGAGTCCTCCAATGCACCGACAAGGCATACCTCATCTCTGTAAATGGTTGTGAGGATTGGATCACGATAGACAGACTGAAGCCTGCCATTCCTGATAAACAAAGACTGCCATTCCTGATAAACAAAGACTGATGCAGACCCCGTCGGGCGCCCCACGCCACCACCCACCCAGCATGAAATGACACCAGAAATCGCCAAGCCACCCAGACAAGGCTACGGCTACCCTCCGAAGACAGATGAACCCCCCGAGGATTACCCCAGGGGAGGCATCCTGTCTCCGAACCCCCACGAGGACTCTGAGGCAGAGGATCTACAAAGGCACCTAGTCTCGCGCACCTGGGGTCGCCTATTGCAAGAAGTGATCCGAATCTCTCTCCTATCATCCAACTATTATGCCGTAATTATTATCTTGTGGGGGAGTATTTGTAATGCACTTTATCTCCAAATCTATTGTACATGTTCCTACAGTTGCGTTGTTCTTCATCCATTCGAAAGAGCATTCAGCAGGCTTTCCGCCAATGTATAAATCATGCAATGTCATACTCTATATGCTTTTATATTTATGAATATGTCTCCAAAGAAACACAAATTAGCTGTCACTGACCCATTTTGGCCCTCTTGCGGGTTGGACACTACACTTCCGTCCGCATATTGTATATATGAATTTTCCTTACTGTAATAAAGTCAGTACGCTTCTACCTGCCTCTTTATTCACACCCTCACTGGGGCGTACCCCACCCACCTTAGAGAAAGAAACTTAAAGGAAGACTAACAAATAGGTTTGCATACTAACCAAACCTAAGCTACTAGAACGTGTTACCTGACCGTGGGAAGGGCAGAGCCCCCCTAACCCCCTCCTTAAAGAAAAACAAACGTACGGGAAGACTAACATATAGGTTAGCATACTAACCTATACAACCTAACTTAACCTAACCTTGTAGAACATGTTACCTGACAGGGGGCAGGCTATGCCCCCCTTGGACCCCCTTAAAGGAAATGTAAAATAAATGTTATTGTACTATCCTAACACATTTCACCTAGAATACAGACAGTAATTTACCAAAACAGAAATCTTTGTAAATGTATAAAATGGAATATAATATGAATGTAAATGTTCTAATAATAAGTAAAATTTTATCTAATTCATTGTTAGCATGAGAAAGCCTGGTAAAATGGTGAAACATGAATAGACAAAGGTGAATAATGGCAAGAGAAGGGAGAGAATTGTGTAAATTGAAATGTCTGTAAATCAATAAAATGGAATATATATATATGTGTGTGTGTGTGTAAATGTTCTAATGATGAGGTAAAATTTTAACAAAGAAATTATGGTAAGAAATGTGTTCTAAATTGTGAAACAAAAATAGCCAGACGTGAATAATGGAAAGAGAAGGGAGTGACTCGTGTATAAATCATGTGTGAATTATCCAAAAGTAACTTCCAATTTCGCGTCACTGACATTAAGGCATCGAAACGTCCTAAATCCGCCTTCTAGTCCCACCATTTATGTCATATATAAGGCAAAATTATGAAGTGGGAACACATCAAATACTATGATAAACGGAACAGAAATAAAAGCTTGAAATAACATAACTTGAGGAAAAGAATTATATGTAACTTAATGTATGAACCTCCCCAAATTCACTTAGTCCTATCGCAATGTAGGGTTAATCTTGGAACATGATTGGTTAAATACATGTTCCCCCCCCCCCCCCCCCAAAAAAAAAAAAAAAAAAATTATTTCATCCACTTAGGAGTCAATCTGAAACAAAAGTTCCCTATAACATGGCGCATGCGCAGTGGCATTCGGCAGTCTGTGAAACGGCTCCATTTCGTTTTTTTTTTTTTTTACTGCTTATTTCCATTTGTATGTCGTAATTCAAATGTCATAAATAAGAGGAAATAACACAATAACTCGGCAAAACCTTCCCCAAGTGTTTTACTCCACCCAAAATCCTGCATTCCCATCGATCCCCCTTACAGTAGGATAGAGTTGTATGGTATAATTCTCCCCAGGTGATTTACCGCACCCAAAACCCTGCATTCCCGTCACCGTAGGATAGAGTTCAAAGGTAAATTCTAGGTTAATTACAGCTGACCCCTAAAAACTAATTTTAAATTGTTGATAAGCAACCAAAATACTATAGGAAACTGCATTTTCTCAAGAAATACCCGCAGTCTCGAATACTTAGATTAACCTTTTCCTTGTTAGTTACCCATATTCATTACTATTTTGAAGTCCGTTTTCTTTGATAAGAACTTATGAAGTTAGACAAAAAATTTGTTTATTTTCCATAATCAACCATAATTAGGAACACATGGTTATATCATCTATTTACAAAATTATAATATTATTTATTTTACATTTAAAATTGTCTCTCTTGTCAACACAGTTCTCACTTATTGACATTTTCTTTTTATGAAAATACCGATTACATCACATTCCTTTGAAGAAGAGAGAAACTATAAAGAACATCTACCTCGGGCAAAAAAGTACAATATAGAATGCATTTTTAAAAATTTACTCAAGTTGTATTTTTTATTAAATTTACTATCTTTTATTAGATTTTAAAATATTTAAAGTTACATTAACAGTATTGCATAGTTGTCCTCATACCTAATATATAAACACATTAGATCAGATCAGTGTCCATTTGTAATATACCTTGCATGCTAAAATGGCGGATATGCCAATTTTATTATGTAGAGTACAGTATGCATTGATGTACTGCTCATATTAATAGTTATCATCCACACAATACAATAGCAAATTTGACATTTTCAGTTGATGAATGGGGCCACCAGATTTAAGGCTAAATTGCTTCTGAAAATCCAATCATTTTCATTTTCAGAAGCAATTTGGCCTTATTCAGGAAATGGTTAGCCCCATTCAGAAAATTAAAATGCCAACCATCCTAACGTGTTCTGTATAACAACCGCAGTATTAGGACGAATTCTGTACTCTGTAAAATTGAAAAACAGCAACCATTTTACAGCAATTTAATTGTTCTAGTATTGAGCCGTTACATATTGTGTTGGCACGGGCCTTCCCCTTGTTGATCTGTAGGTGATCTGTAGAGCTTTATTGTGTGCATAGGTTTGTTGTGGTTTCTAAAATTTAAAATGGAGACTGAGATGATCTAATGTGTTTATATATTAGGTACGAGGACATCTATGCAATGCTATTAATGTGACTCAAAAAATTTTTAAACCAAATACAGGAATAGCAAAATTATTAAGTAATACAACTTGATTTATTTAAAAAATTCTTTCTATACTGTACTTTTTTGCCTGAGGTCGATTTTATCATAGGTTCTATCTTCTTCAAAAAGACTGCGATGTAGTCGCACAGTATTTTCATTCTAAGAAAATGTTGATAAGTGAAAACTATGTTGACAAGAGAGAGAATTTTCTTATCCAAAACGTTTATCTTTCATTATATCCATTCTTAATTTAATAGCACAAGAATCATCCGATTCAGAAAAATAGGCGCATTGCAAATAAAAGAGAGAGTGCAAGGTGTTCAGTACCCCAGGAAGGTCATATAGTATGAGGCCCTCCACCCACACACTCCTGACATCATACTTCCCACTCTCTATACCACAACCATTATTCACCACCTGCCACAGTCTAGCTAGCCACAATAATTATATCGATCTACCCAATGTTTCATTCGCGGTCAAGTATGGACATATGATGAAGGGCACATACGTCTGATAATGTAAAGGTGGGTACACACGTGAGAGCCGAACCTTGTATGTGTAACCGAGTTACGCATATACGGTTACAAGGTGTCAAAATGTAGTGGACGAACCGTAACCACGTTAAGCACGTAACTTCATTTCAATCCACTGCGATCACCAGTCTGTCTCTGTCCGGGTTGTTTACCGACGATGGCCACCATGCAAGTAGCAGCTGCCGCGTACATTTATACACATTATTTAACGAAGATGAAGCGAAATAAAAGAAGATGGTGGCAATCAAGGTTATATACTAGAAGGGTAGAATACAGTGGTCGGGAATTACTCGCTGACTTGAGATTCCAAGAAGTTTCTGGCCACAGTGAAGTCTTTTCTTCGTAATAGCTAATAAATTGAAGGACCTCTTCGTCACTTCAATCAGCCATGGTAGACATATACGTACTGACTGACCAAAACAAGGGGACTATAGACTTGGAACGGTCATTGTTCATAGTCGGTGTTAAGAAGTTCAGCAACCTCTGTTGTTACGCGTGTCATACAGGTCCCGTCCACACATGGCGTAACGTTCAAAAAGACCTCCCTTTGATGCGGGGCCCAAAAACCGACAATTGGCGGGACGGAGGGCGAACCGAGCCTCGAACCTCGCGGGTTCGGGGTTCGGGTTCGAGGAACCGTCCACACTTGCGTTTTTGTTACAAGAATCGGTTACAATACAAGGTTCGGTTCGCACGTGTGTACCCACCTTAATATCTGTGTCACTACGAGACCGAGTTATCTCTGACCTACACTCAGACCACCAAAGTTCTGATTCACTGATTCGTAGGGCACGACAGGCTGTGTATTGGCCGGGATGGAGGGTCAATTGAAACTCAAGAGGATGCAGTGCAGAAAATGCGACATCATCGTGCCATCCCAACAAAGGGAACCGTTATTACCTACCCGACCCCCTGAATATCCTTTTCAACAGACAGTCACGGACATGTTTCAAATATGTGAAAAACAATATCTGGCATATGCAGATAGCGCCTCAGTGGCGTGGTTGGTTTGGTGTTTGCTTCTCACCTCAGTGGTCGCGGGTTCGATTCTCGTCCAATCCATTGAGGAGTGAGAGATGTGTATTTCTAGTGACAAAAGTTCACTCTCGACGTGGTTCGGAAGTCACGTAAAGCCGTTGGTCCCGTTGCTGAATAACCACTGGTTCCATGCAACGTAAAAACACCATACAAACAAACATATGCAGATAGGCTTACTGGTTGGCTGGAAATTGCCTTCTTTCCAAGTAGTGCTACTTCTGCTAACTTGATCCCACTCTTCCGACGATACTTCGTGCAGTGGGGTGTCCCAGAAGAAATCGACCTCAATGGTGGCACCAATTTGGTAAGCACTGAAATGGCTAGCTTCCTGCAGAAAGGGGGCATTACGATGAGAATATCCTCAGCCCATTACCCCCAGTTTAACGAGAGGACAGAGGCAGCAGTATGTACAGCGAAAAGAACCATTCAAGATAACACAAGAAGCGACGGAAACCTCAACAAAGACAGTTTTGCAAGAGCCATTTTGCAATATAAAAATACGTCCCTGAGAGACATTGATAAATCGCCGGCACAATTAGCGATGGGACGACAACTCAGAGACTCAGTCCCCATGATTAAAAGCTATCATAAGGTACACACGTGAGAGCCGAACCTTGTATGTGTAACTGAGTTACGCATATACGGTTACAATGTGTCAAAATGTTGAGGACGAACCGTAACCACGTTGAGCACGTAACTTCATTGTAATCCACTGCGATCATCAGTCTGTCCAGGTTGTTTACTGACGATGGCCACCATGCAAGTAGCAGCTGCCCCGTATATGTATACACGTTATTTAACGAAGATGAAGCAAAATAAAAGAAGATGGTGGCAATCAAGGTTATATACTAGAAGGGTAGAATACAGTAGTCGGAAATTACTCGCTGAGATGAGATTCCAAGAAGTTTCTGGCCACAGTAAAGTCTTTTCTTCGTAATAACTAATAAATTGAAGGGTCCTCTTCCTCACTCCAATCAGCCATGGTAGACATATACGTACTGACTGACCAAAACAAGGGACTCTACTATGGACGGCCTTGTTCATAGTCGGTGTTAACAAGTTCAGCAACCTCTGTTGTTACGCGCCGTAATACAGGTCCCGTCCACACATGGCGTAATGTACAAAGAGACCTCCCTTTGATTCGGGGCCCAAAAACCGACAATTGCCGGGACGGAGGGCGAACGGAGCCTCGAACCTCGCGGGTTTGGGGTTCGGGTTCGAGGAACCGTCCACACTTGCGTTTTTGTTACAAGAATCGGTTACAATGCAAGGTTCGGTTCGCACGTGTGTACCCACCTTAAGATAACAGAGCAATGGGCAGACATCATGATAGACTGAGAGAAGATGGGTAGACACTTGAGAAATGTCAAGTTCCATCATGATTCGAGTGCAAAGAGACTCCACCTGTGAGGAATTCCTCTCACAATGATTTTATTTTCTAATGTTTTTGTGTATTCACTTGTTTCTGTGCTATTTGTCTTTTATTATAGTTATTTGTGTCCGTCTCTTTAGAAATTATTGATTGATTTTCACTGCATATTGCCGTCTGTCAGGTAATTGACAGACAGGAACTATGTTACTGTATTTGTATTCATGTGAAAATCAAATCTATTCGCATGCCCATATATTTTGTAAAGATATGTATGTCTACATTGCATTTCATAATAAGGGTGAAAGAACCACATCTATTCGAGAATGACACTTAACATTATATTATCTGATTTTGCTATGTTCTAGTATGTAGTATCTGTGGAGCGGTTAGCACTGAAAAGATGGTTTTACACAAAGACGAAGTCTTTTGATATAAACATCAGTAGACGTTTTAGTAACGAAGTATAATTACTGTTTTAGTTATGATAATTCATTTGTCTTTATATATGTGAAATTGTTCTTGGTGAATGTATTGCGCATACTACGTATGGTAAGAGTGGAAGGTGTTATTGGGTCTTGTTTGTGCCTCTCTCCAGAGAAGCCATTAGGAGAGGTCAAAGGATCGGGAGGGGAAAAGATGGGTAGTAGTTCGCCCCTCTGAACGCTCCTTTGCGTGCCCCTCTAGGGGTGTGTATGTGTTGTTTCTTCCGCTTTGGCGAAAGACTGTTTGTCTTTTCTTACGACTGTTGTTCGTAAGCATTACTGGTTCTTCTTTTCTTCTCTCCTATGTTGTATCTTAGTAAAGTGATTCTTCTTAGAATAAAGGAGATGATTCAAATGGAGAAGTTGATAACGGTAAAACAACCTTATTTCTCAACTCCATTACAAGAGAGGTAGTTCAGTCAGGAGACCGTTCCGTTTGATCACTTGAAACGAACTGAATTCTTAAAGCATCACGTCGATAGCGAAACATTAGCTATCTCAGCGATTCACATAAAAAACATACGTAGTCCGCCGGCTCGGAAGTTACAAGTTTCCGGCGCAGGTTAACAGGTACACCGCTTCCCATGGAAGGTGTTATGAAAAGTTGACAAAGGTATGAATCGATGACGTTTTCAAACAAACTCAAACCAGGCTACTGCAGGCATTGCACAGCGTGATCTAGATTTATGTTAGTCACGTAGAACGCTCCTAATTCACCAAAGACCCCTCAGGTCATGGATTCTATTTACAGATATGTAATTATCGGTTTCAAAACATGTATTTATTACATTAGGCTCGGACAGCTACATTCAAGCCTTGAATAACAAAAGTTACTTTAAACATGGTTTCTTAGGATAGTGCTCGTAACATATATTTAGATATAATCATAACAAGTGATTAAATGTATAAAAAGGTTCTGTTACATACCCTTTTTGGACATATTCATAAATAAAGAGAAATGCATGGAAAATATAGATCCATGTTTGATAATAATGATTATTAGGTACCAAAAAAAATCAAAAGGTAAAAATCAAAAGGTTAATATGTATACATGAAGATTATGGTAATAGGTAACCTGATTAAGAATAGCGGTTACTGGTAAAATACAAACATGATAATGGATAATTGTTAAAGAGTACTTGTCACTCCTTGTAATATATAAATATAATTGTACAATTGTATAATAGTATAAGTGTGCACAGATACAGATTCCAGGTACGTACACGCACCAATAGTATAATACATAGGGCTTCAATATTTTATTAGGTGCCCGAAAAATACTTTTAGGAGTATATTAATATATATATATTGGGCTACAATATTTTATTAGGTGCCCGAAAGATACTTTTAACTGTTCAAAATGCAAAGGCTTGGAGTCTTTCTTGTCCTACATATTGCCAGCGTACAGACCGCTTTTCACACACAACACAATTCCAGACAATTTTCCTAGGCACCAAGTGAAATGGCCAGTTTCAGACGGCCCTGAATGTATACGCTTTTAACGCAACAGGAATGTCGTCTGGACGTGGCAACGCGTTTCCTTGAAGATCCTTCTGTGTACGCCTCAACCTACGCCAAGCAAAGATGTTAACGGCGATAACCAATATTGCCGTAACGCTAAACACGGCCAGCAGCACGTAGTGAAGAAGATTTTCTCCTCCTGCATAAGTCAGTAACGCGTGGTCCATCTCAGCCAGTTGCGTCAAATGATGAGCCACCCGCGCGTTGTATGGGAGAGGTAGTGATGGGATAATTGTAGACGCCCAGGTGTAGTTCGCAAAGAATGTCTTCTCACGTATTATCGTGTTGACCCCTCTGACTGTGTAGTTTGTAGATGTCCCTGTACAGCCATCAGCTGCTACAAAGACTCGGGAATGGGCGGTGGTCCCGTCCGGGCATACGACTTTAAAACCGTCTTTGTCGTATCGGATCCAGGAGCCATTGTTCATTCTGTAATTGAACTTATTACTGTAAAAGGGATAAAGTTTCTTCAGACAACCTTCGCGTGTATGGGAGAGAGAGCCGTTTAGCACTAGGCCTAACTCACATGAATCCATTGATATAGGATAGAATTCAAAAGAGTCAGCTGTACAAACTTTATTATTCATGGCTTCTGAACAGTGAGTGAGTTTATCTAAGTCTTTAATGACTGTAAATGATTTCCTATCAGGAGAAATCAGAACATGTCCCGTCAAATTGGATATTACTGGACTTGAGTTATTCGTCATGAAAGTTGGAAACGGTGGTATTTTGTATGATTGCCAAGCATCGGAAGAATCAAAAGGAATATTGATCATAATCCTATAATTTTCAATGCTGACTGATATTAGGCTATAATAAAACTCTACTTTATGGGCGTCTAATAAAGGAATATAACCTAGTTTCTCCCGTCCGTTCTCTAAAGTTAAAGTCAGATCCTTAATAGGCATAAGGTGTGGAGATAACACACCTTTTGTTGCTAACGTAATAGCTTCCACATAGTCCTTTGATTTCTCAATAAATGTGATATTTTTGATACGGATATGATCTATTTTCGAACTATAATAAGCTAACGTAGCCAGTAAGTGTTGAACTTCCATAATCTGATCGATATTACTAGAATGTTCGTTCACCAAACTCATTATTTGATTGATTGAGGATAACTGGCTGCGAAGTTTGGACAAAGCTAATTCGGTTTTGTGTTGCAAAAACTCAATTCTTTCATTTTGATTATTTATCTTAAGGCGATTTGAAATTCCTAAGCCTAAACTCGCAACAGATCCCAAGATGTTTAGTCCAGCAAAAATAAGCGGGTTGCGACGTTCGAGAGTATTGTGCCGGCCCACAGACCACCATTCAGCAAGTCCCATAACCCGAGGCCAAAGTTCCGTCTGCCTCAGCGGTTTTTATTTGGTTTTGCACGTCGTAAGATAACATTTCCCGCGACGCTTAGGTTTGAGCTAGCGAAATCTCTGAGTTAGCATGAAAATAACGTTGATGCATTTCCCTTAACGAAACAGCAAACCTCAACAGGTCATTCTTTAGGTTAAGGACGTCATCCTCAGGCAAAAAGATCGCCTGCATATCCACTTCTATGACTATATTACTCGATGTAATAAAAATGTCCTGGGTTCTTTCGATAATAGTGCCATGATTAAATTCTATTTCTTTCGTCTTAGCGCTCTTTCCACACGACAAAGATGTCTGAACGAACAATATCACTCCTAACAATAACAGATTCATTTTGGAAACCTGTAATGAGTAAAATATATGTAATAACTCATGTTAAAGAATATGTTTACATACAAATATGATAGATTTATATATATATATAAATTGTTATACAAGTTTCATAAATACAACCATTTTTCCCTCACTCCATCTACCTTTCTTTAGATTCTGATATGTGCCAATGGAACGATTCTCATATCAGTGGGTTGGGATACATTTTGAACCCTAAATCTATTGGCCGTTAATATTTCTAAAATGTTAAACGGGCCTTCAAACTTAGGTGTCAGTTTGTAATTTAGTCCTTTACGTACGTATACTTGTATGTATACCTTATCGCCCACGGCATATGTTCTCGTTGGCTTAGCTATTTTATCATGATTTCTTTTCATTATAATTTGTGCTTCTTCTAGATTCTTACGAAGTATATTATATCGACTTATGCTTGCATCCATCACATCCTTTAGAGGATTTGATAAATTGGTTGTAGGCGTTAATACATGGAAAGGTGTTCTAGCTGGGATACCGTACAGTGCCTCGTGCGGTGTCATTTTAATAGACACATGATAGAGTGATTAAGTGTGCTTAGTACCGCAGGTATGGCAATGTCCCCCAGTTGGGGTCTGCCCCCCCTAAGGTGACCCTTAAAATGTTTAAAACCTTACGATTTGCCCTTTCCACTAGCCCATTAGACTCTGGGTGATAGATCATGGTATTGATTTTCTTTATGCAAAGGAATTCACACAAGGAGTTACGAAAATGATTATTGAACTCCCCGCCCGAGTCTGATATAATGGTGTGTGGAATTCCATGTTTACAAATGTAGCACTCGTAAAACTTCCTAGCGCACTCGACTGCAGTTTTTGTTTTAAGCGCTATCAGTTCTGTATATCGAGTCAAGGCATCTATGATTACTAGGAGGTGCTTATTTCCTCTGTCTGACTCGTAAACCCTGTTATAAATCTAAATGTACTCTTTCAAAGGGTTGATTTGGCACGGGATAAGCCCCTAGGCTGACAGGTGTCTTCGTGTGCCCTTTGTATTCTTGACAAGTGCAACAATTAGCTATGTGCTTTTTTATATCTGTAAGCATCGTATGCCAATAAATCCATGCAGTGGATTTTCATGCAACCATTTTAAGACAGTGGGTATGAGTGAGATAGGTACCACCACCTGGTTGTTATTCAACTGTGGTGTGTTGCGGGTTTTCCTCGTCACGGATCTACACCGGAGGATTACCTTTGAATTATTAATTCTGCTGCTTATACTTTATATATTCCTTTTCCTTCGGATTTCCGTTTAACGCATTTATGATTTTTTCTATTTGCTGATCCTTTTCTTTTCTTTGTTCCGTCTGTAATAGTTCAGCACTCCAGCCCAGATCTTCCTGTTTCAGATATAGTTTTAACACAATGGGCGTGGAGGTTGAGATATTATTAATTCAGCTAATGGCTCTGTACAAGATGACGAGGGGTTGCGTGATAATGCGTCAGCAATGATATTTGCTTTCCCAGGTAAATACCCGATCCTCGCGCCAAAGTCTTGGATGATCATATGCCACCGAGTTCGCTTAGGGCTGTGACTAAAGCCTTTAAAGAAGTCGGTTTAGGGGCTTATGATCAGTGAGAACCTTGACGGGATAACCGTATAGTTACGAACTTAAAATGCACTAGTGAATTAACAATAGCAAGCCCTTCCTTGTCTATTACTGCATATTTACTTTCGGAAGGTCTCAGTTTACGTGAATAAAAAGCTATAGGGAAAAACTGTTTATCATATTGTTGAAGCAATACACCACCTACTCCTAGGTCTGAGGCATCTGTTGCAATAAGGAATTCCTTATCGAAGTCAGGAAATTTCAAGATAGGAGAACTACACAGTTCATCTTTCAATTTATCGAATGCCTGTTGATGTTTTTCAGACCATATGAAATCTACGCCCTTCTTTATAAGATCGGTTAGGGGAGCGGTCTATGATGGAGTAGTTCCTAGTGAACTCCTATTAGTACTCGCTACACCCTAGAAATTGCTGTATTCCCTTGACGTTGTAGGTATCGGGGAAGTTACGGATAGCCGATACCTTATCATGGACTACTTTAAGACCCTGACTAGACACTGTGAAACCTAAATAGACTAGTTCTGTTTTAAAAATTCACACTTACTTATCTTTACCCTTAGGTTATGCTGCCTTAGTCTTTGTAGCACTAACTCTAATTTACGTAGATGTTCTTCTAAGGTATTAGAAAAGATTACTAGGTCGTCCATATAGGCATGTAGGATATCTCCTAACAAGTCTCCAAACACAATGTTTATCATTCTAGTAAAAGTTATAGGAGCACAACGTAAACCAAAAGGCATACGCAAAAATTCATAATGTCCCCTGGCTGTGCTGAAGGCAGTGTATGGGATACTCTCTTCTTCCAACGGAATCTGATGGAAGCCTTTTAGTAAGTCCAAACTGGTAAAATATTTGTTCTGACCTAGTAGAGATAGAATATCGTCAGTACATGGCACTGGGAATCGGTCAGGGATTGTTTCCTCATTTAAGCGACGAAAATCGACGCATATCGCCGCCAAGTTTCGATCCTTTTTTCGGTACTACTACTATTAACGGAAAATTATAAGGGCTGTTTGATTTCCTAATGACTCCTTCTTTTAGCATTTTACCTACTTCCTCAGTTATCTCATTCTGAAATTTCATAGGAAGTCTGTACGAAGGTACATAGATTACTTTCTGTTTGTCCTTTAGCCTTATTTGATGCTCGATGACATCCGTTTTTCCTAAGGTTCCATCCGTAGTGGAAAAAACATCATGATATTCCGTTAAAAGATTCAAAAATTTCTGCTGAATTTCTTCTTCTTCAATGACCTTATTGATTTTATTTTTTATAGATTGCAAAAGGGATTCATCCGCAACTGATTGAGCGTGATTGATCTCAGCTACGGTAAGAATGCGATGTTTATAAACTTCCACATCCAAGATATGTTGATTTTGGTGGATTACTAAAGTGGTATTCAAATGATTACAGACTTCGATGTTACATTGTTGTTGTGAGCCGACTGTATAAATGGCTTGTGTGACGGATAATCCGTGTGTTTTCAGAGTGTCGGAAAGGATTAACATTTCAGATCCCGGCAAGGTTTTCTTTACACGCACTAATATGTTCGAAGTTACGTTCGGCTCGAGAGTTTGCGTGCAAGCTGATATTATGGGTGAGCGAGAATTCTGTTGGGTCGCGTGGATTATTTCTTTGTTCATGAGACAAGTGATTGGTTCTTTGATATATGTTACTACTCTTTCTGTCTCCTTATTATCTAAAACTGATTTTAAGGTATTAGAAGACTTATAGAATTTTCCTTTGATATACACGCCGTGTTTTGCAGGGGCTAATGTAATATTTTGATTGCCCATAGACGGGTATCCGATAATTACTGTGGGATACATATTAATGTTTTGTACAACGATAAAGGTATCGTAAAACGTGCGCTTACCGACCTTGTACTGAACATGAGTTACTCCTACCACATTTAATTCATTATTTCCTATACCCGAGAGTCTTACTCCGGACTTCTCTATAGGGAAGTTTGAAAAGAGTAAATGATGAGTCCTCAAATCCATGATATTACATGGACTACCAGAATCAAAGAACAAAGTAAATGACTTATGGTCCAAATTTACTGCATGTAAGGTTGGTCGTAACTCGTCTTGACTTATAATTGCATGAATTTGTTGCAAATCTACGGGAACCTGCACAGATTTTTTGGATTCAGCCGTGTGTTTCATAGGAAAATCGATTGCCTCACAATGATCTGATAAATGATTAAACTGATTATTTGATACAAAATTTTGATGGGTGTTGATAATCCGGATGACCCAACATCGTCCTCTCCCCCCCTGGAGCTAACTACGTGGTATTTGCTTTGTTTTGCACTCCTTGAAAATTCGCTTGACCTTGCAAGTTCTGGCTAGACGGCCCAGGAACAGAGGTACCTGAAGCACGATTTGTTTGTTTCTGCTGTTGAGCAGCATTACCGTTTGCTTGTTTCTTTTTATAGTACTGAGGACCCTTCTTTTTGTTGTCATTGGCAACTGTTTGCATGTTTTTTGGATTCTGCCATTGATTCCGCAAGAAGCAATGATTATATGAATGAGTGGAACTATTATGTATTGAACAAAAACACATCCGACAGTCCGAAATAATGTGACCTGGTCGTTTACAGTTATAACAAACCATCCCTGCAGCTTGATTATTATTATGGACCACGTTTACTTGTTGTGGTTTATTCTCATTTTTTGCAAAAACTTGTGTAAGCGAGGGATCAAGGTCAGTACATTTAGACATGTGTTTTTTTATTTGTTTATACACATCTAATTCCGTACTGTTGGGCTGCAGCTTTTTGTCAAAACACCACACTAAAGCTTCAGGCAACATGGCTGTAATGCTCGTGAGGTAAATGAGACGGATAAAATCTTTCACGGCAATTCTGGCACTTGTAACCCACCCAGAGTTACTTAAACTAACTTGATATTCATTTAGCCGGTCAGCAATTAGCGCCGCCCGCTCAACAACATTAAGCTGATTCATAGAGGCTTGGTTAAAGGATATTTCTTAAAGCCAGTACTACGTCTAAAGCTTCTTCACCGCCATACACGGCACGTAACCTAATTTTGAACTCGTCCCATGTTGTCGCCTCTTGGAAAGAAACACCTCTTAGATATGCACTTGCGTCTCCTTTAGCAAAGTCTATGAAGCTTTTGGCTTCCTGTAATTGTACAGCTGGGTCTGGGATGCTTTTTGCATTTAAATGAGCGTCTACAGATGAGATCCATGCCTCAACATTTTGAGGCAGGAACCCATTGACCCGACCTTGAAAAGGGACAATTGCTGACCTCGCGCTAACGAGCGTCACAACATTCGGGTTGCCAGCCGCAGTAGTTGCCATGTTCACTTTTACTTTTTTCTTATCACTCCTATTCCTTGTGATCCTATCAAAATATCTATAAGAATACACTCGACCACTACGTAGATGCATATGCAATATACTGTATAAATGTGTTGCAAGTAATAGGAAAATCCCCCAAAAAGATACTATTAATACAGGTAATTTGATAAAGATATTATACGGAGAACTCCTGGAAGAAAAAACGATTAGCAACAACGAGAGAAAAAAAAAGTCTGCGGGCGAGAACTCGTAGTTGAAGATTGATTCCTGTAATAAATGAAGATTAAGACTATATAACTCACCCCCAGTATACTGGACAATCGACTCTTGATGAACAATACTTCACTGAGAAAAACCCTGAATAGATAAAAGTTCTACTTAGCTCTGGTTTATATGGGGATAGATTGTTGACATCCGATGACGTCACAGCCTCTTGGCCTACTCTCCACGTCCTTGCTTGTGATCGCACGTTGTTTCCTTTATTTGTTTCTTCTTTCTGTTGATGTTCGATGCTGCTCCGCGTCCGGTTTTGATTCTTGGAGATATGTGATAACAGTCACTCAAACGTCGATGTTGATGCTTGTATTCTTCTCGATGAAGGACATATCTTCGTCTTCATAGAATGTTTACAGTTGCGTTGATCGAAGATCCCGTTTCCTCAGTTTATTATTGACTTATCGCTGGGCCCTGATGATTGAAATTCTTCGGTCGGCTGATATGGTTCTTGTTAAAGTTAGTCTTCTTTATGGCTGCCACCATTGTTGTTTCTTCCGCTTTGGCGAAAGACAGTTTGTCTTTTCTTACGACTTGTTCGTAAGCATTACTGGTTCTTCTTTTCTTCTCTCCTACGTTGTATCTTAGTAAAGTGATTCTTCTTAGAATAAAGGAGATGATTCAAACGGAGAAGTTGATAACAGTAAAACAACTTTATTTCTCAACTCCATTACAAGAGAGATAGTTCGGTCAGGAGACCGTTCCGTTTGATCACTTGAAACGAACTGAATTCTTAAAGCATCACGTCGATAGCGAAACATTAGCTATCTCAGCGATTCACATAAAAAACATGTGTAGTCCGCCGGCTCGGAAGTTACAAGTTTCCGGCGCAGGTTAACAGGTCAACTGCTTCCCATGGAAGGTGTTATGAAAAGTTGACAAAGGTATGAATCGATGACGTTTTCAAACAAACTTAAACCAGGCTACTGCAGGCATTGCACAGCGTGATCTAGATTTATGTTAGTCACGTAGGACGTTCCTAATTCACCAATGACCCCTCAGGTCATGGATTCTATTTACGGATATGTAATTATCTGTTTCAAAACATGTATTTATTACATATGCGTATGTGCGTAGTAAACTATGGGCATGATATCGCCCAAAATTGTATTGACACACGCCACCAATTAATTCACTACATTTAATAAATATGTTGAAGTTGCACACTATTAGGTATATTTGGAATTTATTTTTGACAGCGAAGCTGATAATTATTGTAGAGTTTATTATGTTCATGAAAACCTTGTGCGTCAGCTCTACATTCGTGGTAATTGTATAACTTGTCTCTTTTCCCCAACAAAACCCGAATGCAGGACGGAACGAACAGCTTCTTGGCTCAACTTTTAAGGTGACTTGTTATCTAGTGTTGTGTAGTGATGTGTATGTGGATTTAGAGAGGGCGATTGCCCTGATTCTTTGAATTTTGTCGTAATTTGTTTCATTAGAGTGACATTGATTTACAATTCCCCTTGAGTGATTAATTTCATTTGTCACTTATATGTTATTACTCTTTGATATGTTTAGATTTTAGTTATTAAATTAATTTTAACATTACATTTATCAAATGCGTTTCAATATCCTTCGATTTTATTTCATTTTTCCTATGTTTCAGTTTTGTGGATGGTGAATATAAATTGATCTGATAAATCTTTATTGTGTTCATACTTTAATGTTATGCAAATAACTTTTAGAAACGAGATAACACAGCAGTCCTCTAAGGTCTGAAAATCAACCCGTGAGTACTCGCAACATTAAGAGAGAGAGAGAGAGGCGCGTACCTCTTGCCGTATCTCGTATAGCGATTTATGATCTGAGTTCATGTCTACAAGGACTACTCAGTAAGTGAAAGTACTTAATTGTGCTACTATTCATTAATGATATTGGCGTGTTATCCTCGTTAATAATGAATTGGGTTGAGAGATATCTCCCCGTAATTTAGAAACTGCAAAGGGAGTTTTGTGGAGTTGTTACATAAGGCTTTTAGCCGTTTTTGACCAAGTAACAACGTTAAGCATGTAATACAGTCCACTATAAGTCCATCTTTTCGCCACACCACCCTTTGCAAATGAGTAACAAACTAGAAGTGCAAAATGTTGTCTCCTAGGCCTGGGATCGTATTGCAAAAGTCATTGAAATGAAAGGAGACTGCCAATATGTCATAAAAGTAGATGGTAGTGGAAGAATATCGATGCGAAACAGAAAACATCTCCGGGAAATAAGAGTGCAGGCTATACACTTCTCTTCTGTATATATATAATACTTAATAAACCTTCAATTTCATGAAAAGTGTAATACATTTATTTTAGAGAAGGGATGTAGGATGTTTCCATATGTTGCATATAAAAGGTACATATATTCCCGCCAAAATATGTTTAAGGCGGGAGAAGTTGAGTCTGCAGCAGTCTCGCTTGAGTGAGTGTGGCATGAACATTGCTAGGTGCATTGCTGCCTATCCTGTTGTTTTGGATTACTAGAATATACAACTATTGCATATTGCTTGTGTTTGAGTATACCAAACCTGCTTACAAAACTGCAATTTCTCAAGAAATACCCACAGTGTCTCGACTACTTAGATTAATCTTTTCCTTGCTAGTTACCCATTTTCATTACTATTTTGAAAACCGTTTTCTTTGGTTAGAAGTTATACAGCAAAATGTGTTTACTTTCTATCATCAATCATAATAAAGAATATACATATATAGTTATCATCTATTTACAGAATTATAATATTATTTATTTTACACTTAATAATTCTCTCTCTTGTCAACACAGTTCTCACTTATAACATTTTCTTCCTATGAAAATACGGACTACATTACATTCCTTTGAAGAAGACAGAACCTATAATGAAAATCGACCTCGGGCAAAAAAGTACAATATAGAATGCATTTTTTAAAATAAGTCAAGTCGTATTTCTTATTAATATTACTACTCTTATATTCGATTTGGGTTATTTACAATTTTGCGGGCCAGCTTCATGGGGCAATTTCCAGGGCCATACAACAACCAAATCCATCCGCACAGGTAAGTAATCCCTTCAACTTGGAAGACCTACCACGACACGCGACCATTCAAAACAGTCAACATGGCATCGACGTCTACTGCTCATCTGCCGCACGTTGCTTTTGTTGCTGCTAACCCGGTTACATTTTTGGACTTATCAATTTTTGTGATGATATTGACGTGTTACATTCGTTCCTTTTTAAATGTGGCCTTTTAGGTGATTTCTGTGGTCAATGTGAACACTGCAAAGAGGGAACAATGAGCCTCATGAAAGAGGAAGACAGTTTTGTGCCCTAAGTCAGGTTAGTGGGGTTCATTTGGTTAGGTTACAATCTTTGTTACCATAACGGGGGTCCAGCCTTAGCCAGGTTAGGGTGCAAGTCAGGTTAGGTTGGTTCGTTTGGTTAGGTCACAATCATTGTTACCATACTGGGGGTCCTTTGCCCCTCCGGCCAGGTTACGACACACATGTTATATATATATATATATATATATATATATATATATATATATATATATATATATATATAACATTTCTGTTAGGCCCTAAATTTATAACAAAAGTAGTAGATACAACACAAAGATAGTCTGGAAAAAAATGATTGCCGCTAATTCATAGTATACTCTACTTGGTCTCTCCTGGTAGCTGTTAAGTAATAAAACTTATATAATGAATTATAATATAATATCATGAATTTTGTCTTGCACAAGAGGGTTCTTTGGAGTGAAGTAAACTTGGTGCTGACTTGCTTGCAGTTTATGGGGACCTACCTACCTTCGACCACTTTTCTACAAAATCCACCGATAGATGGCCCTATTTAGGAACTTCGTGAATTAGTTTCTGTGTGGTGGAACCACACTGAGCAATTATCCCCATTTTTAATTATTCTTGGCAAGCTCGTATGTTCTGGCAAGAAAAAATGGAATCGACAACATAACAAAACAAAAACCCACGTACCTTACTTGAAATCAGCATTGTCGGAGAATTACTTGGACTAGAAAGTGGAAGAATACAAGCAAGATGGTGGCTAGACGAAAACAGAAAACACTGTTTTCATGGCCTATTTTGGAAATATGTGAATTAGTTTCTGTGTGGTGGAACGGCGCTACGCACCTTATACACATCTTTAATTATTCTTGGCAAGCTCGTATGTTCTGGCAAGAAAAAATGGCATCGACAACAAAAGCAAAAAAAATCCACGTACCTTACTCGAAATTGGAATTGTCAAAGAATTCTGGCCACTTTTCATGAGAAACGAAAGCAATTCACACTCATCACTACACAATTTCCCTAAATCTAGATGCGTGACCAGATGGGAAAACGCCATGCTGACGTTATGAATTCTGCACTAGAATGAGGATAAGGTCGCACGTGGTTGGGTAGGATCAGGTTGGGTCATGCAGGGTCGAGGTCGAACTACTTACCTGTGCGGAGCGATCAGGTTTTGTTTTGGTTGTTACACTGCCAGGCCCCTGAAAGTGCAAACTACCCCTTGCTTGTACATCGACAATTAATGCAATTAGTTGTAGCAGGTGGTAAATGATGGTTATGTGGTATAGAGTGGGAAGTATGATGACAGGAGTGTGTGGGTGGAGGGCCTCATACTGTATGCCCTTCCTGGGGCACTGAACACCTAGCACTCTGTCTTTTATTTGAAATGCGCCTAGTTTTCTGAATCACATGACTCTCGTGCTATTAAATTAAGAATGGAGATAATGAAAGATAAATTCGTTTTGGATCATTTTTCTTGATAGTTACCCATATTCATTACTATTATGAAGTTCGTTTTCTTTGATAAGAAGTTATTTCCATAATCAAGGAATGGGTTATCATCTATTTACAAAATTATAATATTATTATTTAACACCTGAGAATTTTCTCTCTTGTCAACACAGTTCTCACTTATCAACATTTTCTTTTTATGAAAATACCGTGCGTCTACATCGCATTCCTTTGAAGAAGAAAGAACCTATGATAAAATCGACCTCAGCCAAAAAAGTACAATATATAATGCAATTTTTAAATAAATCAAGTTGTATTACTTATTGGTTTTCTTATTCTTGTATTTGATTTTAATTTTTTAAGAGACATTGATAGTATTGCATAGTTATTCTCTTACCTAATATATAAGCAAATTAGATCAATTCAGTGTCCATTTGTCGCATGAAAATGTGCGAGTAGATTGCATGATGAATTTTGTAGAGTACAGTATTCATTGAAATACTGCTCTTGTTATCAGGGACGTGCAGAGTGGGTTTGCTAGGGGTGCTCAAGTACCTGCCCCTTTTGCAATTGTAATAAAAGTGCCCTTATGAGAGGGATGTATTATAGGCCCGCTGCCTATCAGTGTCAATGATAATAATAATAATAATTATTATTATTAATTATATTATAATAAACAGGTTACAGGAGCTTGTAGAAATGGGTATTATATCTTGGCAACACTGGATCACCCAAGATCAGCTGACTTTATGTCTCACTGTCTGGTAGCCAAGGCAAGCTCAGCTGAGCTAGACTGACAACAGGCCAGGTAAGCTTTCCTAGTTATTTGAACTGGTATTGCCTCTGCATTAAGGCTTTGACTCCTTTTTTAGCTATAAAAAGTGTAATAACAAAACGAGGGAGAGAGACAGTGGACCAAGTGAGTCGAGTAAATTAATAGATTTGGAGAGGAAAATAGGAACGGGGCCACAGTAATGTGGACTGGAACGGTACAGGTACCGGTATGATTCATTGTAGGTGGCCATTAACCTACTGAATGAGACACATACAGCTTGTGTTTCATTTCATTTGTTGCATAATGTGTCCAATTAAGTTCTTGAGCTGCACGTGATATTTGGTTTTCGATTTTTAAATAAACAATACCCAACTGGATGGTGAAAAAATCTGTTCATTTCTCATTTTCGTTGTTTTTTTTTTTTACTTGTTTTCGCCATTTAGCATTCGTGAATCATGTTTATGTCATGTTATTATTGATGTTTATGCTTATCTGAGTAAATATTGATAACTGCGAATCGGCGATCATGTTGTGGGTCCAAAAAGCCATATATTAGCGAAATATTAACTTTGAATTTCTTGTTTTTCTTGAGATTGCCACCTCAGTTTTTCAAGAAACTGCCTATGCCTCTAATGCCCTACAACAGAAAGACTGATTTGGCAGCCTCCTACAGAACTGTGGATGGAGTGCTACAAAGTTTGAGAGAATTAAGAAATGATGAGAAGTTTCAGGAGATTTTTACAAATGTTAAAGAGAGAGCTGAATCCATGGCCATCGACCTCCCCTTTTGGATTCCTGGACCAGGCAGAAGAAGAAAAATACCAGAAAGATACAAGTATAGTGCTACATCTGCTACTGAGGACCAGCAATATCAATCCTTGGATGAGTACTACCGTGTGAGAGTATTTTATGTGTTTTTAGATACAATATCACAAGAGCTACAAAGAAGTTTTAAAGGTGGAGACAACACAACATGGGGTAAATGCCTTTCATTGTATGACAGTCCAAGATAACTGGAAAGAACCTGTGAATGAAGAGGCATTCAAGTCATTGCAAAAATTATGCCAGTTTTATGAGTCAGAAGAAGTAGACAAGCTACGATTGGAATTAAAGATCTTCTATTCCTCATTTCCTTGCCTGCCACAGAACACTGCAGCTACAATGCTCAACCTGATGAAAGAAAACAATGTCCAGGAGATATTGCCACTTATGCTTGAACTCTTAACAATTTATGCCACTCTACCCATCACAACTGCAACAGTGGAAAGGACCTTCTCCAAACTCAAGCTGGCGAAGACAAAGCTACGCAGCCTGTCCAGTGAGGAGAGGTTATCTGATCTTTTGTTGCTAGCAGTTGAAAAGGATATCACAATCAACAACAGTGAAGTTATCAGCATATTCAAAGAAATGGCACACAGAAGGGTTCTCTTATAAATATAAAATGATAAGGTCTGGTTATTAGCCAAGTGTATTGATCATACTGATTTTCTTGCAGTCATTTATGTAAAAGTAATATATATAATTTTTCTTTTGTTAAATTTCCTAGTTCTACTGGTAGTCAGTACTGTAGATTTTATGTTCATATAAAAGCCCACTGGTACCTATGATATCAGTCATGTTTATCTCTTTCTTGAATTATTAATGGCTAGTTTAGATAAATTTGAAAGAATATTGAGCCGGTATATATTTAGTCTCATTCATTTCTATACTTCTGCCCTTTTTATCACTTGTGCACCTGCCCTGAAAAAGTTCTCTGGACGTCCATGCTTGTCATACACAACACTTTAGAAAGGTTGACATTTTAATTTGCTGATTGGGACCAACCAGCAACCATATCCTAAACAAGGTCAACGAAATTGCTTCTGAAAATGAATGATTGGATTTTCAGAAGCAATTTGACATTAAAACTAGCCTTACAGTAATCAAGAAAAGAAATGGTCATACCCATTCAGCAGACTGCAAATGTCGACATTCCTACATTGAAGTACATTTGATAATTCTTAGTAAGGAAAAAATTTCTTACATGAAGTGCGTTTGATAACTGGTCTTCACATAGTTGCTATAGCCATTCCGTAATATGGAATATGTTGTTGTTGTTTAAGATTAAGCTGGCCTTGTGCCAGCACGGGCTCTTGCTCACAGAGACAGCCCGTAATTCATATTAGTATGAGATGTGAGATGCTTAGGATATGCAATCTTTATTGGTGATGCAATGAATGATGTGGTGAAGGTGATTTGATATTGAATGAAGGATTTGATGGGCAAGGTTGAAACCCTTTAAACCCTAAGGTACCCTTCAGTCGTAGGAAAAGCTGGATAGTAGTAAGTGTTGGCTAGTAGGTAGAGACGCAAACAGATCGGGAGAATGAAGGTTTTGAGTTGTAGGCATCAGTTAGCTAGTTAAGGTAGCTCGTGAATTTCTGAGACATGTTCCTTTTCCGTCCGCTTTTCTTTGGGTGTCTGTTCTGGTGAGTGTGGTGGATGGATAGTGATGAGCGTGAGGGGAGGGTGTATGAAGGAGGGCAAGAGGTGAATGGGGATGTCTGTTAAAGAGGTTTGTCTTTTTTGTCTTGCATGTTATGTGGGTTAGTTGGGATGTGGTAGTGGTCATGATTTGTTTTGGGCATCACATGTGCTGTCAGTCAGGGTTGTGTTCTGTTCCTACCTAGGTGGTGGGTAGGAGCATAGGAAACCTGCTAATTCATGGGTGTTTGCTAGAATGTGCTTTGTGATTTGAGTGGTTTGTGCGTTCATTTCCTATGTACCTATCTCTTAGTTTGCTCGTTTCTGGACAGTCTAAGAGTAGTGTTCTAGAGGTTCTTCTGGAATTCTTTCGCAGTACTTACATGGCCTGGGATCGCCTACTATCTTTTGCCAAGGTGCATTGGTATCCCAGCCTTAGACGATGAATTATGACTGCTAGTGCTCTTGACATATCTTTGGGAATGTCATGTGGTTGCAGACTGGTGATGTCTACATACCACTTTGCAGTGTTAGAGCCTCCAAAGACCGCTCTCCTGACTTTGCTTTCTTCTTGCACTTGACAGTATGCTGAGGCTTTGCTTTTAAGTTGAGTCGTGAGTGGCTGATTTTAATACCTATGTTGTTAATGTGCAACCCCACTCTTTGCTAGGGAGTCTGCTTCCTCATTTCCTTGGATTCCTATGTGACTTGGAATCCAGTTGAGAGTAATCTGTCTGTTTCTGATTTGGTGGATGTTAGCAATTGCCCATATACTTGTCAGGAGTTTGATATTTTCTTTTGCCTTGCCTTTTGTGATGGCTTGTATTGCTCCTTTTGAGTCGGTGTGGATATTGTGTTTCCTAGTTTGTGTTGAGAGTCTTCTAGCGCTTTAGCGATTGCTATCAGCTCAGTCTGTAGAGTGGAGGCGTTATCTGAGAGCCTCCAGCTCCCTTTTAGTGATGTTGAGTAGACTCCTGCTGCCGCTGCAGGAATGCTGAGGTCTACTGATCCATCTGTAAAGTATTCATTTGTGGCTGTCGTTTTCCTTATTGAATCTTGTGCTGCTTGTTTCAGCTGTTGAACGGTGCATGCTTCTTTGCTTGCCGGTAGGACTGTGTAGTTGATATTGAAGAGTTCTGATTTCCAGGTGCTGGTTCTACATACTCAGCAAGAGGAGAGTCTTCTCTGATGTCAGCAGCATGCTTTTGCATGCCTACTCTTCTCAGTGTTTCTAAAAGGTTGCCAGAGTATGTCTTGGTGGGTCTAGATCTTCGTGGAGATCAATGCACTTTTTGATCTCTCTTTTTAGTGGACAGTTCCTTTCATTTTTAAGGTTTTTAGCAGGATGGACGTGTTTCTCTGGTCTATTCTGTATGTCAGAGACTGTAGTTTTGTTTCATGTCTCAGAATGCATAAGTTAGTCCACATTGGAGCACCTGTGATGAGTCTCAGGGCATTGTTTTTGAATTACTTCAAGGCTCTTTTGCTCTGTGCTTGAGAGACTGGTGAGAACAGGTGCGGCATACTCAACCGTTGACCTTACTGTTTGTATGTAGAAGGTTCTGAGGGCGTGATATACTGCTCCCTGTTGTAGAGAGGTGATCCTCCTCATGGCATTGTGTCTGCATTTGACTTTCTGCTTGAGTATTTCAAGTTCTTTGCGTGGGGAGAGTTTGCTTGTTTATGTTAACTCCTAGGTACACAAAATTGTCTACCCATTCAATGGGTTCACCCATGAGCTGTATTTCATTTGGGTCTAGTCTGTGTTTGATGGCCATTGCTTTTGTCTTTGCAGTGTTGATTTTTAGACCTAGGTCTTTGCATTTATTTTCAATTTGTATTATTGCACTCTGCATGTTCTGGTGAGATCTGTGTCTGTCTGTGCTGACTAGGCAGACATCATCTGCATAATGAATATTTCAACTCATTGGTAGGGTGGTTGTGGCTAATTTTTCCATTAAAACATTGAAAAGGAAGGGGCTGAGTATGCCTCCTTGAGGTGTTCCATTCTCTAGACTGAGAAAGTCGCCGAGCTTGCTCCTTGGAAGGTGACTCTAGCCTGTCTGTTTTGCGTGTATCCTTTGGCCCATGCTAAAAGGTTGCCCTTTTACCGCCTTGTCAGCCAAGGCTTCAAGGATGGCAGCTGCACTGGCTAGCTCATAAGCTTTTTCTAAGTCCAGAAAAACTACTATTGCTTTCCTTTCGTTGATTGTGGACATGACATCTGCTAGGCATTCCTGTGTGCCTATGCCCTCTTTGTAGGCATATAGGCGATGGTGTAGAGGTCCTGTTTTCCAGAGCAGTCTGTTTAGCACCATTCTCTCTGCAGTCTTTTCTGTGCAACTGATGAGAGAGATGGGTCTGTAGGAGTTGGGTTCTTTGGGCTTGGGAATCGGCTGTGTATTTTGTTGGTTCCATTGTGTGGGTCTACTGCGTTCTGTGTATGTTCTATTGATTATATGGAGATGAACTGTTTTGGCTGCCGTTCCCATGTTCTTCAGCATGCTATATGTGATCATGTCTGCTCCAGGGGCTGTGTCTGTTCCCTTTTGAAGGGCTTTGCCCAGTTCCTTTAGTGTGAATGGAGTGTCTGTATCATCAGGGATGTTGCAGGCCGTGTTAATGACTCTCCATCTCCCTGGGTCTAGTGCCACTTGCCTTTCTCTTGTGGTTTGTGGTAGGTGTGCCGATTTGGTCCTGTCGGCAAAATGCTGTGCAAGTCTGTTTGCTTCAGCTTGAGGGTCAGGATGGTGTGGTTGTGTTATCTTGGATTTTCCTGATATTTTGTTGAACCATTTGAACATTTTTGCAATGGGAGTAAGTCGGGTGGTCTGTGAGCACCATTTAAGCCAGGTTTCTTGCTTCACTTCTTTGGCAGTTTGTGTTGCATGGTTTATAACTTCTCTTAGGAGAGCATGCATCTCATCAGTGGGATTGCGTCTGAAGAGTTTTCTTGTCCTATTTACTCTTGAGTTCATTTCCTTTATTCTTGTGTTGTAGTACCAGCTGTCCTTGTGGGGGTTTGGTTAGTGGTAAAAGTTTTCTTAGGCATGGAGATGTTTGCTGCATTATGCAGGCTACTCACAAAGTCCTCTTGAAGTGTGTTTATGTTTTGGGCCGGAGTTTGGAGGTACTGTGTTGCCCACTCAGTCATTCGGTTTTCAAAAAGTGGGCCAGTTTGCCAGGTCCGGCCTCCATCCTGCTGGCGGGGGTGGTGGAGGGGGAATTTTTGTTATTTTTATGCTGGTTTTTCAGTTGCAAGTGGTCGCTGGTTTAGTATTGGGTGCACTTTCCATGCACATTCTTCTTTCAGGTTTTGGGATACGAAGCTTCAGGTCCAGTCTACCTCCTCGGAGGTGAGTAGCTTCGTTTGTGTCATTTAGCAGTGCCACTTCAGGAAATTCTTCCAGGAGCAGATGTATGTCTGCCTGCTGCATTTGTATGTTGTTGGGATCGTAGGCATGGATGATGCGCATTGAAGTCTCCTGCAAAGAATGTGTTTTCTCTGGAGGCAGCACTGAAGAGGTTTTCTCCTTCAAGGATTTTGTCATGGCCTTTGTATATGTTGTGAATGACTAGTGAGGTATTTTCTAGCCTTATCTGGATGCTTAGCGTTTCAATGCCTTGCCCACAGTCTATGTTTCTTATTTTCTCTGATGGAATTGTTGCTTTCACCAGGGTGATTAAACCTCTGTTTTCATTTGTGTGTGGGGTTTTGTATACTGTGTATCCCTGAAAAGAGAATTTGTTGGTTTCTCTAACAAGCGTTTCCTGTAGGAGGACAACGTCATGTTTTTCTACGAGCACCTGTGATTGCAGTGTGGCGTATTTGGTGTTGGCACTGTTTATGTTCCATTGAAGGATTTTTAGGGTTGAGTGTGTGCTGTTTTCGTCATTTGGGTGTTGTTGGGTTTTGATTGTTCTGCTCCATTTTAGTTTATCAATGATACCAGTGTTTTCCTGAGCTCTGCAGTAAAGTGTTGCTCTGGGAGTAAGTGGTGAAGAACTTGCGATACTACGCTGCTATTTCCCTCCTGAGTTCTTCACGTGTGAGGTTGTAGCTATGTTTGTTGGTGGCTCTGGGGCACTAAACCTGACTACCGGTACGGGTGTTACTCTCATGAACGGGGTGGGAGGAGAGGCATGTTGGGAGGAATGGCTGGGGTGGGGAGAAGTGGCTGTTTTGGTGTGGAGTAGGGTAGGAAGGAAGTGGGTCTGGCATTTGGGACCTGCGTGTTTCTCTGTGTGTATAGTGTGCCTTCTGTGAGTCTGGGGTCGCGGTTTTCGTGGGGCTTCGTTTTGGGGCTTGCTTGCTGTTTCTGTGTCTGTGTAGGTGGCTGGTGGTGTGGGTTTTTTGTGATTGTGGTCCTGTTTTATGTGTTTGCTGGTAGTGTTGGGGTCTGTGTGATTGTGGTGGTTTGTGTGTGTGTTGTTGGATTGGGTGCTGCCATTGTTTGGCGAGATCTCTTTGGGGTTCTTGCTGTGTGGTAGGTGGTTGTGAGTGTGATGTGTATTGTGTGAGTTTTTGTTTTTTTTGTTCTGTGGTTGGGGGGGGGGAGGAGAAGCCTTTCATATTCCATATTCTTTTCAGTCTTTCCATGCAGCCCTTGTACCATGCATGGTGTCCCTTGTGGCAGTTAGGGCATCTGGCTGTTGTTGCCTCCTTCTTTTTGTGCTTGTCGATGCAGTCACTTGTTGGGTGTTTCCCACTGCAAACACCGCATATAGGCTTAGCTGTGCACTCCTGCTGGTGGTGGCCAAATCGTTGGCACTTAAAGCATCTTAAGGGTTCAGGCGTGAAAACCTCGGTGTGGTATTTCCCCCATGTCGGGATGTCTACGAAAGGGGGCCTTTTGCCTTGGAAAGTGACAAGGACTTTCTTAGAAGGTTCTTTTGCCTTGTTTAGGCATCTTTCAGCGTGTACTACTCTGGGAGCTTCTTGATGGGTCGACTGGAAGGGATGTTGGGTATCCAAGTATGATACCTTTTTCAGTTTTCTGTGTGGTGGGGTCTTAAGTACTGGAAGTTTTTGGTTTGCTTTTGGAGTATTTCTGCTGATTCTGGTTTCTGGGTGTGATAATAAACTGTCCTCGCTTGTGGGTTTGGCTGTTTATTTGTATGTTGGGTGTTTGTGTTCAAGATCTTTAAACCGCCGTATACGTCGTCTGATTGGGAGTGAGGATTACCTTGAATTTGTGTAGTGGGGAAATTCTTTTAGAGATTGTGTGTCGATTTGAGTGTTGTCTTGTGATGTTGCAGGAGGTTGTGTGTGAGTGGTGTTAGGTGTCTTCTCATTTTCCTTAATTTTTTTCGGTTGCCAGCTACCTGGTAGTCATTGTCATCGTTTCCATGTGTATCATAGTCATCAGAGCTGTCCATGGTGGGGAATGGTAGGAGAGGTTGTTTATTTGTCTGAGGGGGGGTGTCATCTAGGGCTTTGGGAGAGTGAAGTCTTGGTCTTTGAATCTTGGGAGAGTTGTCATCAGGGGAGCTGCCGGCTGATCTGGTCCGTCTTCTAGTCATCATTGTCTTAGAGGGTGATGGTTTGGTGGGAGATGATGAGGGTGAGGGTGAGGATGCCATTTATGAATGATCCAAGTAGAGAGAGAGGGTTTGTGAGGTGAAAATGTGTGTGTGTGAGTTGCCTGAAGGGCTTGGTTTTCAATTACAATGAGTCCTGGCTTATGGAAGGCGCCAGCCTATGGTTTCCTGTGCTACTTGCAATATAGTATTGCGACAGTAGGAAGATTTGTCTCTTTGGTCTTGCTTCTGTTGGAGTTTTTAGACCTCAAGGGCTACCAAATGTTTCACAAGAGAGACGGTGTTAATAAGAGAAAGTTATTTTTTGAGAAAAGGAGGAGTAATATTAAGTCTTCAAATTGCTTATAAGAGTGAGAGAGCTCTCTCAAATCTTATTATTCCTTGCTAAGCGCGCCAACTATAAAGTCGGCAGGGCTAAAATGCAGGGAAAGTCTGCACGAGCAAGCTGATTGGGGCTGGGGTGGGCCAGAAGCACAAGCTTGAAAACCTACAAAGAAGCTTGAAGGTTTTTGTGCTAGCTTCTGATTGGTCGGTGGCTGCCGGTGGGAGGAGTCTGGGCGGAGCTGGGGCTGGAAGCGGGGCGGAGTCTAGGAGCGGTGTGAGCGGAGGTGTTGCTACCACGGATGCCGAGCAGCAACTGATATGGAATATACATTACGGATACCGAACTGATATAATATGCTTATATATTAGGTGCGAGGACAACTATGCAATACTATTGATGACTTTGAAAATTCTAAAATCTTATATAAGAATAGTAAAAATATCAAGAAATACGATTTGACTGATTTCAAAATTTCTATACCGTACTTTTTCGCTCATGGGTAGATTACAGTTCAGTTGACCGGACCGTGTAACACCATTTTGTTTGCCCGGTCCGTAATCCCTCCGCCAAGGTAAGTAAGTCACGCAGATGACCCGCAGCCTACAAACCCGACCCCAGCCGACCAAACCCGAACCCAACCCACAGGACCGAACCCGAACATGCATCAACATGAAAGCCGATTCTCTTCGATATTTTTAATCTTGCCCAACTAATCTTTAGGACCTCCAATTTAATTTACAGTATTCTATATTTTCACCCATGCCCAACTGAACTGTAAGAGCTCCATTTTTTCCCCTTCGTTATTCTATTTTTTTTCCCATGCTTGCCCAACTAATTTGCAGGAGTTCCATTTTTTTTTTCATTATTCGATATTTTGACTCTTGCCCACGATAGTTTTACCCGTGCCAACATAATCTGTAGGAGATACATTTTTTTCCCCATTATTCGATATTTCTTTCCTTGCCCAACTCGTCTGTATGACCTACATTTTTTTACATTCTTCGATACATATTTTCCAGGTACTAGTTATCCGCTAGGATAACTAGTACCTGGAACGGACCTTGCCCGACCTTCCTCGACCCTTCAGTCTGTTCCTGCTTCTCAGCCAGTTCAGTGCTTCGTCATAACTACCATGTCTTCTTCTGCCGAGAATTTGTCGTGTTCCGCACACGTGGCGTTCGCTGCCGCCGTTCCCGTCACGCTGGAAGACATATACATTTTGTGTCAAGACGAACAATCCCTAGTTAGTTATTTAATGAAAACAAATTCCCCTTGTTCAGTCATCTCGGAAAACAACCGTCCCGCCAAGAAAGAAAAAAAAAATCCTCTACCCAGAAGATTTGAACGACTCGGATTTCTCTTATTAAGTTCTATATTTCTGGACGACTAGCAACATCTCCAAGGTAAGGTTATCAATGTAAATGCACGTTATTTTAATTATTTTGCCAAAATTAAGCACGCCATTGTTATTTCCGCTTTGCTGAAGTCAGGCACGCTCAACACATCTGAACATTCACGTTCGCTAGAAGTCCACGTGTTCGAACGCAGTCCATGTGTTCGAGCAAACAACGTGGCCTTGACTTTAACCAATGTATTCTCGGAAATATTCATTTTGTTTAGTTTATCAGGAAGGATATACGGGTGCCAGCCATATTTATGGACAAGTTATATTGGTTAGATATTTATAATTGTTAACTTACTACCACAGGGGGTCCCCCCCCGGCCCCCCGGCCAGGTAAGGGACATGCAGACTTAGTTTGGTTAGGTCGGTTCCTTTGGTTAGGTAGCAATCACTGTTAATATACTATACTGGGGGGTCCAGGGGGGCGAAGCCCCCCGGCCAGGTAAGGACGTGGAGACTAACTATGGTTAGGGTTGGTCCTTTGGTTTTAGGTAGCAATCACTTAATATACTATACGGGGGGTCCAGGGGGGCGAGGGGGGCGAGCCCCCCGGCCAGGTAAGGGCACGCGGCCTAAGTTTGGTTAGGTTGGTTCGTTTGGTTACGATCACCAGAGCTCCTACAGTTTAGTTGGAACAGGAGCTCCTACAGTTTAGTTGGAACAGGAGCTCCTACAGTTTAGTTGGAACGGGAGCTCATACAGTTTAGTTGGCCACTGGTTTTTTTTGCTAGGGTTTCGTGGTTTTTAGTGTTCATTGCCGTCGTTTGGTTAGCCTAACACAACGGGGGACGGGACCTCCTACATTTTTGTTGTTACGTGAGCTCCTACAGTTTACTTGGCAACGGGTTTCGTCTGCTAGGGTTTTGTTGTTTTTCGTTTTCATTGTCGTCATCTGGGTTTCCCCCCACCCAAAAACCCCGGTTTCCCAATGGCTCTCCCCCCTTACCGTTTTCATTTACTCGCATGTACTCCCCCACCCAAAAACCCCGGTTCCCAAAAGGGTCCCCCATTATCCTTTTTATAGGTTTTCGGGGGTTTTTAAACCGGGCGCCAAAACAAAGCGTCCGCCATCTTGTTTGTATTGCTCCGCCGATTCCATAGCAGACGAAACCCGTGGTCAACTGAACTGTAAGCGCTCCGTTCTCTCTTCTTCAAAGGAATGTGATGTACTCGGTATTTTCATAAAAAGAAAATGTTAATAAGTGAGAACTGTATAGACAAGAGAGGGAATTATAGATAATATTATAATTTTGTAAATAGATGATATATAACTATGTGTTCATTATTATGACTGAATATGGAAAATAAAAATTTTTCTAACTTCTTATTATTATCTTATCAAAGAAAACGGACTTCAAAATAGTAATGAATATGGGTAACTAGCAAGGAAACGGTTAATCTAAGTAGTCGAGAGACTGCGGGTATTTCTTGAGAAAATGCAGTTTCCTATAGTATTTTGGTTGCTTATTAACAATTTAACATGAGTTTTTATGGGTCAGCAGTAATTAACCTAGAGTAGTCTGCATATTCGTTGGGCAGGCCTCGTAACTCCTTCTGTCCGGGCCGCCAATCCCTCTGCCAAGGTAAGTAGTTCCATCCGAAACAGCTGACCGAAAAAACAGCTGACAAACAGCTGACGACCTCGTGTGCCCCGATGCGCGACCCCGAGGCCGACCCAAGAAGCCATGCGACCTTCCCAGTCGCTTCTTGCTGTCCTTCCCGACATGGCTTCGTCCTCGTGCCCTCCCGCGACCTCGCGCTATCCCACTCACGAACAGTTTGCTGCGGTCAATCCGGTCTCTTTATATCATGTATTGCAATTATGTAATGACGAAAGGTCATTGTTAATATTTTTAATGAAAAGTGGCCTTATTGGCAATTTCAGCGGTCAGTGTGATAAGTGTGATGAAGGCACATTCGCCCTGATCAAGCATGGCGAAACATTCCAGTGGCGGTGTAACGTTCGAAGATGTCGGAAACTGAAAGCAATTCGGAATGGCTCCTTCTTCTCTGGGTCACACCTATCCTACAAGACTATTTTGGGCTTGATCCATTGCTGGCTTTACGAACTTCCCCAGACATATGTACGGATGAGTCTGTGTATAGGTTCCGACCATACCATAGTTGATTGGTACAATTTCTGCCGGGAAGTTTGTATTGAGATTTTGGTGCAGGACAACCGGAAAATCGGGGGGCCAGGACACATCGTGGAAATTGACGAATCCAAATTTGGGAAGAGAAAATTCCATAAAGGTAGACGTGTCGATGGTTGTTGGGTCCTTGGTGGGATTGATCGCGAAACAAAGGACACATTCTTTCAAGTTGTTCCCGATAGATCTGTAGAAACACTCCTCCCAATTTTAATTGAAAACATTCATCCAGAGTCAACCGTAATTTCAGATTGTTGGAAATCCTACCACACGTTAAGTCAGCATTTCAAAACACACCTTAATGTAAATCATTCACTACATTTTGTTGATCCCGATGATAAACGCATACACACAAACACAATAGAATCCACATGGCGGGTCTTGAAACGAAATGTTTTGCCTAGAAGTGGTACAGTAAAAACATTATATAGTTCATATTTTCCATGTATTGCATTAAGAAGCCGTTACCTTTCAAATGTAGATTGTCCTTTTAAAGCATTTTTAGAATTAGTTAAACGTGCATATCCATTAAATAGAGTAGTTTCAAACACCCGTTAAATGCGGTCTAATTCCACTGAAACGCAACAATCATTGATAGATCGCTCCACCCAAACGGATCCGTTGAAAACACGAGTGTTTCTCCCCCCAATTTCATCCGGCCCGATCCCGCCAAAATCACTCCAGCCAGCTCCGAAGAGAGGAAGGTTCGAACCGTCCGAATTGTCTGACGATTCCGATTTCCAGCTTTAGTTCTACCCGTCCGACTTGTCTGCCGATTTCCGATTTCGACTCCCCGATTTCCAACCCAACAAAGGTAAGTCCGGTTTATACTTTTTTTTTATTTTAATTATTTTGTCCAAATTAAGCACGCCATTGTTATTTCCGCTATGCTGAAGTCAGGCACGCTCAACACATCCGAACATTCACGTCCGCTAGAAGTCCACGTGTTCGAACGCAGTCCATGTGTTCGAGCAAACAACGTGGCCTTGACTTTAACCAATATATTCTCGGAAATATTCATTTTGTTTAGTTATCAGTAAGGATATACGGGTGCCAGCCATATGTATGGACAAGTTATATTGGTTAGATATTTATAATTGTTAACTTACTACACAGGGGGGTCCAGGGGGGCGAAGCCCCCCGGCCAGGTAAGGACATGCAGACTTAGTTTGGTTAGGTCGGTTCCATTGGTTAGGTAGCAATCACTGTTAATATACTATACTGGGGGGTCCAGGGGGGCGAAGCCCCCGCCAGGTAAGGACGTGGAGACTAACTATGGTTAGGTTGGTTCCTTTGGTTAGGTAGCAATCACTTAATATACTATACTGGGGGGTCCAGGGGGGTGAAGCCCCCCGGCCAGGTAAGGGCATGCGGCCTAAGTTTGGTTAGGTTGGTTCGTTTGGTTACGATCACCGGAGCTCCTACAGTTTAGTTGGAACAGGAGCTCCTACAGTTTAGTTGAAACGGGAGCTCATACAGTTTAGTTGGCCACTGGTTTCGTTTGCTAGGGTTTCGTGGTTTTTAGTGTTCATTGCCGTCGTTTGGTTAGCCTAACACAACGGGGGACGGGACCTCCTACATTTTTGTTGGTACGTGAGCTCCTACAGTTTACTTGGCAACGGGTTTCGTCTGCTAGGCCAACGAAAACAGTGTTAGGGGTCCTAAGTTTGGTTAGGTTGGTTCGTTTGGTTACGATCAGTTCAGTTGGCCATGTACCGCATTTCATACATGAACATTCTATTAGGCTAATAGCCCATATGTTCGGTCTACGAATGTTGAGTAGGAGGACAGTTTATGGAGATGAACCGATTAATTAGTAGACATTAAATGTGGCCACCTAAACTGAGTATGGGGAGGAGCTGCTACAGTTTAGTTGGCCACGGGCTCAGGGAGCTGCTACAGTTTAGTTGGCCACGTGTTCCGTCTGCTAGGGTTTCGTGGTTTTCCTTTTCCATTGTCGTCGTCTGCCTCTCTCCCCACCCAAAAAACCCCGGTTTCCCAATCGGTCCCCCCTTACCGTTTTCATTTACTTTTAACCAAAACTCGTGTGTTCTCCCCCCACCCAAAAACCCCGGTTCCCAATAGGGTCCCCCATTTCCGTTTTTTTAGGTTTTCGGGTTTTCCAACACTACACATGTTTTCAAAACTAGCGCCAAAACAAACGTCCGCCATCTTGTTTGTATTCATCCGCCGATGCTCTGGCAGAAAGTACTCTTGGCCCACGAATCTGCAGGCGCTCCTTAACCTAGAATTTCCCTTTGAACTTTATCCTATGGGAATGCAGGGTTTTGGGTGCGTTAAATCCCTTGGGAGAATTATGCCGTACAACTCTAGCCTACGGTAAGGGGGATCGATGGGAATGCAGGATTTTGGGTGGCGTAAAACACTTTGGGAAGGTTTTGCCGAGTTATTGTGTTATTTCCTCTTATTTATGACATTTGATTATGAAATAAACGGAAATAAGCAGTAAAAAAAAAAAAAAAAACTATAATGGAGCCGTTTCACAGACAAAATCCACCTATTACCACTACTTTTACTCTGCCGAATGCCACTGCGCATGTGCCATGTTATAGGGAACTTTTGTTTCAGACACAGACTCCTAAGTGGAAGAAATAATGGGGGTTTTGGGGGGGGGCAACATGTATTTAACCAATTATGTTCCAAGATTAATCCTACATTGTGATAGGACTAAGTGAATTTGTGGAGATTCATACATTAAGTTACATATATATAATCCTTTTCCTCATGTTATGTAATTTCAAGCTTTTATTTCTGTTCCGTTTATCATAGTATTGTTTAATATGTGCATTGACGTGTTCCCACTTCGTAAAACTTTGGAAAAAGTAAATAGTTATAAGTATCTAGGTATGTACAGACGGCCAACGAAGAATTGGCGCAGTTTCTTAATTCATTGTTCGTTATGGAAATATTGCCATATGCAGGTGCCAGATTATTTACTTAACAATAAATAACATTCCTTTCAAAGGTGCTATACTTGAAATAAATTACATTAGAATAGAGTAGACTTATTCAACGTATTAAAGATAATTATTTTGCAAAGTAAGGAAAATATATACCGATGGGTCCACGATTTCTAATTTTATTCTCAACTCTAGCTTCATGACAGCATACCGAAGCATTTTGAAGTTGACTTTGCTGCTGCTCGAATCTTGACTCAACGTATCGTACTACACTGGGGTATTGTCATTTCGTCTCCTACAGCCGATAAACAATACATCAAGGCGTTAACATTCTTTGAAAACGATGTTTAATTAAACTTATTTTGTCCTTTGATCAATTAAATAATTTGTATGACATAATATTTAGTGGGCCTAAATTGGACTTCTGATTTTCACACATGATTAGCCTAGGTCTATTTTGAGCAGTATACTGTCTCGGATACGTAATATAAATGAATATTTAAATCGACAATTTATATATACATATATATATATATATATATATATATAGATATATATATATATATATATAATATATATATATATATATATATATATATATATATATATATATATATATATATATATATATATATATATATATATATATATATACCTATATATATGTGTGTGTGTGTGTGTGTGTTCTAATCTGCTTTATTTGATTATTCCCGTCATTCTTGATTTATTAGCCATGTTTGCCTTTCTTCTTATCCTTTTCATAATTGCTTAACATAATTAACTCAGACCTAGCGATTAAAAAAAAAAATCAAACGAATATAATTCAGTCTTATTTTTGATCGAATTCCTTGCTTATCACCCTGTTTCATTTGGACACGTTGGAAAGCTGTGGGAGTCAAAACTGACGAATACATTAAGAAAGGCTTACTTTCATTAAAGCTTTCTTAGGTTGATCTTCCTGTAGCTATTCATTTCTTCTAACTAGAAATTAATTCAAATTAGTTTCACATGTATACCTCGATCTACCACCATAAGCATATTATAAGTAGCTGAAAGGGTAAGAAATATCAAAGGTGACATTCTCGTTTAAGTTTATTTCATGTTTTTTTTTTTTTTTTTTTTTTTTTTTTTTTTTTTTTTTTTTTTTTTTCTTTTTTTCTTTTTTTTTAAGTGCTTTAATCAAGGGTTGCTCTTTTACGGCTACAGGGTGTAACACGAGTGTATGCACATAATTTGGGGAATGAAAGATAAAGTTTCTTTGAACAGAAAATATTTTATAAACATGCATTTTAAGGCGCCCGTTGTCGGTGCGGGGAATTTTAAAATAACCGTTATCATTACTGATGCTTTCAAGCGATGGAGTTCGTAGTGAGAAGTCGGCTCGAGTCGCCTGAGATGTAGAAGAGAGCGGAGGTGGCGTATAGGAGTGATGGAGGGATTAGGCCGATGTTAATAAAGTATCTCCCAATAAAATGTATTCTTTAGGTTTTGAAGAAAAAAAAATGCATGCATCATTGAAACTGTTTCCCTCCCTATCCGTGGTATTCACTGGCCACCGATAAAAAACAAAACAAAAAGAGTAAGCCTAACTGAATCTCTCATCCATCAAAGATACGTTTGCTTATTCATTAGACTTATTCATTAGACACCTATCAGAGATTTCAAGCGGAGATTTAAAAATCTCTTCCTCTCCATCTAAAGTATTCATCAGACACCAGTCATAAGCGTAGAGCTAGTCATGATTCCTAGTTCAGCAATGTCGTGACAATGCACTAGAATTCAAAATTCACAAATGAATGTTGCTCACCAACGTTTACACTACTGTATTGACTTTCTCTCTTGTGGTGCTTTGAGGTTTTTCACCTTTAGGCCCATGTTTAAATTTTGCCATTCTTTAAACAATTTGATTCATCTATGTATGATTCTCTCCGGTTTATTAAGCTTTCTTGATATCTCTCCAACAGGAACTTGCACCGTATGCAGTGCAATAAGGGTAGGCTCCACTTTGGGGGGTGCCGATCGTAAAAAATATTTGCCAAAAATACACTAATCAAGACAGGCTAATGAAATTTTCAGGCATTATTAGCACTATAATAATGCATATTCCCTGTGAGTTTTATCATCCTACAGGGAAAATTAATGATTTTATGAAAAAAAATGTGAAAAAACGGAAATTTCCGTCCCCTCGTACTGAAGGTTATTTGGTGATTGGTGAGAAACTACAGTCTTGAATAGAAATTCGGTCTGACAGAATGTTGGTATATCCACCTGGAACATGCACAAAAAAAATTATCAAAATAGAACAGTAAATAAGCACGTAATAACAAAAAAAAGAGCAACAACTTCGTAAGTTCAGCGAAAGCCTGCCGAAAAATCAGACTATAGCTAGGAAGAAATATTCAGGAAAAATTCAAATCTCGATTTAGGGACAAAACCTTTTGAGAGTTTGTAGTTATTATGTCACTTGATAGCCTAAAACATCTAAAAATTATATTAATTTAGGACAATCACAGAAAACCCACCTCAAAAAAAAAAAAAAAAAAAAAAAAAAAGGGTTGGGGTGGTTTTTTCTTTGATTGTCCTAAATTAATATAATTTTTAGATGTTTTAGGCTATCAAGTGACATAATAACTACAAACTCTCAAAAGGTTTTGTCCCTAAATCGAGATTTGAATTTTTCCTGAATATTTCTTCCTAGCTATAGTCTGATATTTCGGCGGGGCTTTCGCTGAACTTACAAAGTTGTTGCTCTTTTTTTTGTTATTACGTGCTTATTTACTGTTCTATTTTGATAATTTTTTTTGTGCATGTTCCAGGTGGATATACCAACATTCCTTTGTCAGACCGAATTTCTTATTTCAAGACTGTAGTTTCTCACCAATCACCAAATAACCTTCAGTACGAGGGGCCGGAAATTTCCGTTTTTTCACATTTTTTTTCATAAAATCATTAATTTTCCCTGTAGGATGATAAAACTCACAGGGAATATGCATTATTATAGTGCTAATAATGCCTGAAAATTTCATTAGCCTGTCTTGATTAGTGTATTTTTGGCAAATATTTTTTACGATCGGCACCCCCCAAAGTGGAGCCTACCCTAATTGTCTCGCTCGTCGAGGGATGTTTCTTAGACCGATAAATGACACATTGACATTAGATTCCCGTGCACATAACATCAAGAGCAATAGGGTGAGGTCGCCTGGTTCACACAGTTAGGATATCGTTATTTTTTCTTTTTGTTTTTAAATTTGATAGCATTGCCAATTACTGAAACATACTCGGGACTTCTCAATAGGGAAGTTCGAACAACAGACGGTGAGTCCGTAAATCAGGATATTACGTGGACTAAAGGAATAAAAACTAATAATAAAACTTATTGATTAAAAATTAAACAAGTACGAGAAACCTTGCTCTGGATTTACTAGATTACAGTCGTGTGATTCATGAGAAAAATTCCTTTTTTATTTTTGATTTTCCAAACATCAGCTCTCCCTCTCCCCCGCTGAAGTCGACCTTATTTTTTGGACAATGTGCTATTGCTTTTTGAACACTCGGGCACGGCCAGATTTCAAAACTTTGGAACAACTGACCGGTGCCTTAGACCTAGATGACAACCAGTAACCAAGTATTTGGCTTAAGCACGATTTGTTTGAATTTCTGATTTGTTTTAGGGGCTACTGTTACAACCTATTTCTTTTGGTAATAAACTAATTAGGATTTTCTCTTTTATTACCATCAGCAATGTATTGTGTGTTATTTTTCAGCATTAATCGATTGCTGGCTAGTTACGTATTAAAAGCAACAAACGTATGGAATGACCTGGAAAACTATACAGAATTGAGTGACTTAACTATTAAAAACAAGTTATCTTTCTACTGCACTTATCGTTGTTGTACTTGACTGTGGTTTTACTTCATTCTTTTGATTAAAATTTGAAATAAAGTGAGGGATCCTGGTCAGGGATTTAGCCTAATGAAAGTTTTTTACAGACATGTTATTCCTTGCAATCCATCCGTATTTTTAAAGTTAAGTTGAGTCATTGAGATTCGATATTTTACGCATATAACTCAAAAAACTCAAGGCTAAAACTGCGATCAGGACCTTGCACAGGAGTCTTTATTGTCCTGACCCAAAATAGTGTTACCTCTAATTTATCTAGATTTGTACGGGTGTTCCACTTGTTTTTGTGTGTTTTCTAATCACTACGGTGCCTAACGACCCTATCCATGCATCTGTATAAATACAGACGTCCACTGCGTAAACACATATTCACTGTTTAATATGATTTGTTACGTAAAGGATTAATAATCACCCAAAATGATAAAATTAACACAGTATATGATGATGATATTTCAGTAGAACTTCTGGAAACAGAAACTCAAAGATAAAAACTCGCAGTAGCGAAATCTCAATGATGTAGATAATTTCTGTAAAAAAGTAAGATTAAGAATGTCTCCTAACTTCAGCCACAGGAATAACGAAATTCGACCTGTAAAGGAAACACTCAGTTACTCCAAATGAATAAAAAAATTGTACTTAGCTTGATTTGTGGGAAGTCACGGTGTTCCGATAACGACACACGGCCTTGGCCCTCCTCTGTTTAGCGGATGACCTGGTTTGGCTTGAGTTTCCCCCGTGCGCGTTGTTTGTTTGTTGGATGATTCGATTCCTTGAAGATCCGATGCTGAAGACGCGTTCGGTTTATTTCTTGAAGAGCTGGAAATGCTCAATAACGATGTTTTCTTGGATGATTCTAATGAGAGACGAAGCTTGCGTTGCCGTAGGAAAAGGACACGTCGGGTTTGTTTCTTGAAGTTATGCACTGCTGAAATCGCTCACTAAACGATGATACTAAGTTGCTTGAAGAATCTGTTGCTTTTGTCGTCGTTGACTTCTGATAATACATTATTCGTTATTCTTCGGAAGACGTTGAAGAGTTCTTGTTGTTTTCTGAAGTCGCTCACTAAACGATGATACTAAGTTGCATGAAGAATCTGTTGTTTTCGTCGTCGTTGACTTCTGATGATACATCATTCGTTATTCTTCGGAAGACGTTGGAGAGTTCTTCTTAGACGCTGCTCCCAATATTAGGGCTGTTGCCTTGTATAATAAGGCGCCCTATGAGGTAATGTTAGACTTGCGATAATCTTACGCTAAGACGGTTGTTATGCACTTCCATACTCATTGGAGTGTCTTGGGGTTTCATGATAACTAACGAAGTAAGTATCTTCTTTCGTTATGACGACAATGTGTTAAACTCATGATGATATCTTCTTTCTGATGAGTTCTATTCTCTGAGATTACATGATGGAGATCAGATAGGATTGTACAGGTCTTCTAATGAGGATGGCTTGATCGCTTCTGCCAAGGATGATGGCTAATTCAACTCTACATGATGAAGCTTAGGTAAAGATGTACAGGTCTGCCAATGATGACGGCTAACTCTATTCTGCCTACCATCTTGGTTACAAATCATAAAGGAAGCAGACAGTAGCTCGAACATACAATCAGATGACATAGTTACAAATCACGTAGGCCGCTTGAGCTATAGGTCACGGTGTTTGTCTCAAGCAGGAAGCTTGGACTAAAGTTTATAAACAAATGAATGACTACAGGTGATGGCATGTTATCTTAGCCTACTTTACTGTATACGTCATCTTAGAATACTTTATCGTCTCTGGTCTGATCACATTCCTGCAAGCAATCTGGTTGAACCTCTTTTAGTTTTTAGTTTTTATATTATATTGGAATAACATTTCCATAATTCTTATTTTTTTATGTAATCACTTACATATGCGTATGTGCGTAGTGTTTAGTTTTAGTTTTTTATATATATGGAATAACATTCCATATTTTTATTATGTAATCACTTACATATGCGTATGTGCGTAGTGCACTGTATGGGCATGATATCGCCCAAAATTGTATTGACACACACCACCAATTAATTCACTACATTTAATAAATATGTTGAAGTTGCACACTATTATATTTGGAATTTATTTTTGACAATGAAGTTGATAATTATTGTAGAGTTTGTTTTTTATGTTCCTAAAAACCTTGTACGTCAGTTTCTACATTCGTGGTAACTGTATAACCTTGTTCCTCTTTTCCCCAACAAAACCCGAATGCAGGACGGCAACGCAACTGCTTCTTGGCTCAACTTTTGAGGTTGACCTGTTATCTACGTGTTGTGTAGTGGATTGTTGGATGTGGATTTAAGAAAAAGGGCGATTGCCCTGATTCTTTGAATTTTTGGTCGTAATTTATTTCATTTGAGTGCCATTGATTTTACAATTCCCCTTGAGTGATTAATTTTCATTTGTCACAATAATTGTTATTAAACTCTTTGATATGTTTTAACTTTTAGTTATTACAATTAATTTTTAACTTTACATCTTTATCAAATGCAATTTCAATATCCTTTTCGATTTTATTTCATTTTTCCTATGTTTTCAGTTTTGTGATGGTGAATATACAAATTTGATCTGATAAATCTTTATTGTGTTCATTCCTTTAAGGTTATGCAAACAACTTTTAGAAACGAGATAACACCAATAACACAGCAGTCCCTGCTAAGGTCTGAAAATCAACCCGTGAGGTAACTCGCAACCTTAAGAAAGAGAGAGAGAGGAGAGGCGTGTAACCTCTTGCCGTTATCTCGGTATAGGTGATTTATGATCTTGAGTTCATGTCTACAATGGACTGCTCAGTAAGGTGGAAGTACTTAATTGTGCTACTATTCATTATAGATGCTATTGGCGGTTTTATCCTCGTTAATAATGAATTGGGTGGAGAGGGAATATCTCCCCGTTTATTTAGAAACTGCAAAGGGGATTTTCTTTTGGAGGAGTTGTTACCATAAGGCTTTTTAGCCGTTTTGACCAAGTAACAAACGTTTCAAGCCATGTTTAATAGCAGTCCACTATAAGTCCATCTTTTTTGGCCACATCCACCCTTTTGGATAATACTTTATGTGCCATGTTTCTACGGTGGATATACCACACTGCCTACAGACCGAATTTTCTATTCAAGCAAACTAGTTTTCTCACCGATCCCCAAATAACCTTTCAGTACAAAAGGTGGCCCTGAATTTCACATTTTTTTTTCATAAAATCATTTTATTTTTCCCTGTAGGAATGATAAAACTCACAAGAGAATATGGCGTTATTATTAGTGCTAATAATGCCTGAAATTGTTTTTCATTAAGCCTGTCTTGATTAGTGTATTTTGGGGCAAATATTTTTACGATCTTTTTAACGATCGCGGACCTCACCCCTCCAAAGTGGAGCCTACCCTAAGCCAACACTTCTTGTTATATTATTCCAAACTTTTATTTCTGTTCCGTTTATCATAGTATTTGTTTAATATGTGTTTTGATGTGATCTCACTTCATAATTTTGCCCCATATATCTTCCAATATCATTACAACTGAGGGCAGGTCGCTGAGAATGCCTACTAGGTGGGACTAGAAGGCAGTTTTAGGACGTTTCGATACTTTTCTGTCAGTGATGTGAAATTGGAAGTTGCATGGGGATATTTTATATATGATTTATACATGATTTGTACACGAGTCATACCCTTCTCTTTCCATTATTTACGTCTGGCTATTTTCGTAACATCATTTAGAACGCTTTTCTCCCCCATAAAAATTTCTGTTAAAATTTTACCTTATTATTAGAACATTTACATAAATATATATATATTCCATTTTATCGGATGTTACATGCTTTTTTTTTTTTTTAACAAATTTTAACACCCAATTCTCCCTTGCTAAAACCCCCACCCAGATTCAAACTTTCGAGTTCCCATGGTAAGGACCAAAGTGGACAACATCAAGAGTCTAGGCATGGCAGAAACACTGCTGCATAACTAGGTCCAGACACACCAACCAGGTGGGCAACACCAACACACCACCACCCTGGAAGAAGGACACTGGCAATATACAACTAACAACAAGCCTGCCATGAGCAAAAGAGGACTGCACAAGAGAACGAGCTAAGAAGAGGGGGCGGCCGATGAAGCAATGCATGGAACACTGATACTCCCATAGGGAGCACAAACATACTAACACTTGATGGCACCTGTAGATCCTGAGAATCAAACTACTGGGAGCTGCCAGTATATTCAAGGAAACTTCACAAACTTCCCAGCCTGCTGGAGGACCTCCAACCACGCCTCCACTATTGCAGACAGAGTTAAACAGGCAAGAAGACAGGGCACTGCTGTACTCACTGGAGAATGAAGAAGGGCCTGTAATCATCCACAGACTCAAGTCCCTCCCAATGGCAAGCCCTGGCAACAAACAGTAAAAATAAAGAAAAAATAAGGCACTGGCTGGCTGGAATTAAACAAAAACTTGCTACACCAGCGCCAGCGCAAGAGGAAAGAACCGGTTCCCCACCTTATTAACTTGGATACCCAGTTCACCCATAAGGAATTCCTTCAGGCAACGAGAGGGCTGAATGAGGATAGCCAAAAGTACCACCAAAACAACATTGACAGAGTGCAAATACATATACAACCTGCACTGCAACAAGTCAAGAATGCCAATGAAACCACTCTGCAAAGAAAAATTGCTTAAAAGACCCATCGTGAGTGGGTAGAAAAGAACTCACCGTCTGGCCAGATGGTATAAGACAGGGGTGCACAACCTTTTGAGGCTACTCGGAACCACATCGTCAAACATATATCTAGATTTTCCCCCGAAGGCCACTAAAAGGAAAAAAAAAAAAAAACGAAGATTTTCATGAAAACTGATAAATAGTTTTTTTAGAAATGTTTAAAGATAAAAAAAACAACAGGTTGCTCACAACTGTTTTGTTTTAATGGAGATTTTGACACTGAGATTTCATGTACAAGTTTTTTTTATGTTAGGTAATGGAAATTTGTGGTTGCCAGTCTTAAACCAGAGTGCAGATTTTGATCACTTAAGCCTGCTTAGGCCCTGCTACGAATATTTGACTTGGTTCTGGTTGAGCAGACGCAAATTTTTGTTTGTTCACAATATGTTAGTAGAAGCCAAATAAGCCTTGCATAAATAGCAGCTTTGTTTCTCAATAAGGAAACTGGATCTTTGGCCAAGCAACTTATAAAAGTTGAGGGCAAGTCCCCCTTCATTATACTTGGTACGAAAGGCTGTCATTATTCTGACGATCAATCAGTTCGATTTGTGCTCTTCGAATTCTTACTTCATCCAGGAGATTACAGAAAGGGGTTGCTGACAACAACTTCAAATCATTGACTTCCTTTCTTTAGGTCCCTCAAATCGGCTCCTCAAAGGCCTCACCAAAAGTTTTTACCTTTTTTCCTAATGTTTCGCTAGCATAATATTCATGTCTATTGCATACTTGTTTGGGTTTTCTCCACAAGCATAAGTTTTGTAAGTTTTGGGAAGTGTCCCCTAACTCTCCTTTAAGTAAGTTGAAACAATTTTAGTTTTTGTTCGAAAGCTGTCACTATATTGGCTAGCTGAGAAAATAAGTTGGTTTATTTCCCCTGAAGTTTATGATTCAAGTTTATTTAAATTGACTTGTGAGATCTTACAAGACAAATGACCAAATCACCAAAGCCAGTCAGGCATTTGTAAGTTCTGGTACCATCTTATTCTTTTCATTACAAGAAATTAGCTCATTTCATCCAGAACGACTGATAAATCTTTTTCAGCGTATTTCCCTGCTTAACCACCTTACTTGAGTGAAAAACCCATAAATCGCCATATTGCCTGCTTCAATTTCATCAAGAAAATTGCTTGAATTGCCGGTGATGCAAAGCTGAGGCGTGACTTGATAAAATTGACTGTAGAAACTTCAAAACTTTCATTACCATGATCAAAGTCCCAGTTTCTTTTCCACACAAATTTTGTTTTTTGATGTACCTAATTATGGTCAATGAAACTGTTTTCAGTTCATATTTTCCGCTACTCCAAACCAAGGTGTTTTTAATCCAATAGCGGTGCACTGCACCAAGCCATTCTGCTTGCCCTATCATTGCAGGAGCCCCCATCAGTTGGATAATTCCTACTAACTTGTCCCAAATCTAACTCAATTACTGACAAATTTGTTCTAGAAAGGTCCATTAAGTAAATCACCTACCAGTTGTCTGCCCTTTTTTTTTCCCCTTCAAATGAACTGTGAGCCCTACCGAGTTCCTCATGGAAGAGAAAAGTCCTCCTGTCACCACCACCGTACAAATACAAGTAGCTGAAGTCCCGTAGATGTAACATCAGTAGATTCCATCAGTGGCTTAGGGAGAAGTACACAAAATTGTTACTTTTACTTTTCTCCCCCTTTTCCACCTGGTCTACTATAATCACCCGACAAATCAACCAATTACGACGTTGCATCTGTCATACGATTCAAAAAAACTGATATTCTCAAATTTTTTTTCAAAACCATCTGAGAAAGTTTGGCTAACTTGGAAGGTTTGCCAATTAATCTTTTTACAAACCTTTTTACAAACTGGAATTTAGATTGTATTAGGAACCATAATTTAATGAATGTAAAATACCAATAAAAAAAGAAACAAAAAAAAAAACAAAAAACAGGTTTCGCATCTGTTTTAAAAAGAGAATAGTAATTCAAAATTATGATAAATATTTGAATTTAGATAGAACTTCAGGTGGTTACCTTCCCTTCACCAACAACGAGGTTTACTTCAACTCCCGTTCTAGACAAAACGGTCCTACACTAGGTGAAACGCGTATTGGCTGTCTAGCAAGCCATACGGCGCGTTCCACCGTTCTTCTCGACTGCTTTTCGTGTTCGAGGATGGGTGATGAAATTATGATTTAGTGAATGAAACTGATTATAGATAACGAGATAATTCAACAATAACCAAGAAAAAACACCAAAGAAGAGTAACATTGATATATAATATATATATATGATATAATATATAGAGTATATATATATATATCTATATAATATATATAGTATTAGATACATATTATATGTTTATATATGCCACGACAACATACACACATACCATACAATATGTTATGTGTGGTGTTTTGTTATTAGTTACATTTTTACTATTTGTAATTATAATCATAAGAACGGAGTAATATGTTTTATATTTATTATTTTCTTTTACTGTACAGAGAGTGATATATTGTGTTTTCTATGATAACTTCAAGGGCCGCCGGTTGTGCACCATTGGATAAAACATCGACTGGTCTAGTGCCTCCTCCCATAGACAGGCACACACCAAGAAAACTTTCTGTGATCATCCACAGACTCAGGCTAGGATATAAAGCCTGCTGGGAAATTGTGGAAACGGAAAAAAGTGTCAGAAACCATGTGGAACACTGTTCAAAGAAACAACACAGCAACCACTCCTTCATTCCCTATCTGCTGGAATGCAGAGAACAAACGCACAGCTAAGAGGTGCAGCACAAAATGAAGTACCATGCCCAAGATGGCCTGAGGCATGCAGCTGCCACAGTCACAAAGACAATAAATTGAAAACTTAGAAGAGCATGCCCATGGTGCCTACTAACAACCTAACCCCCACCAAGGTAATCAAACTAATAACATCAACCACCCTCATCACATCCCCTCACTGTAAGGCTCTATCCACATCATCCACTATCACATCCCCTCACTTTAAGGCTCTATCCACATCATCCACTATCATTCTTTTAGAACTTTACCTACAACTGAAATCTTCCCGCTGGGACCCAAGGGAGTAAAAGGTTGGACAACCCCACCTGCACCGCTTCTCCGATATTCGAAAGCCTTCATTCCTTCAAACTTCTACTATAATATAACATGATGGCCCTCTCTTACTGACACCATCATCCTTCCCCTGTCCACTCCTATCTCTACTACTAAAGATATTTCCAATTTCTAAAAAACTAACCATGTACCTAAAGAATCTTTTCAGATACAACAACAACTCTTTTTACGTTTCATCATTTTACAAGGTTTTTGCACCCATAACAATTTCTTTGATAAAATTTTACCTATATTATTAAAACATTTACATTCATATTATATTCCATTTTATACATTTACAAACATTTCTGTTTTTTTAAATTACCGTCTGTATTCCGTCATGGTCAGTGTCCCAGGTGAAATGTGTTAGGATAGTATATAATAACGTTTATTTTAAGTTTCCCTTAAGGGAGATCCAAAGGGGGCATAACCATAGCCAGAGAGTTCTACACACAATGATGCACAATAGACTTCAACAATTTGTTACAGTAGAACGAAAATAGCGGAAGGACGTTGTCCTTCAGGTATAAAATATATATAAACAAAAACAGCACATTCCGAATAGGCCACAAATTAGTATAAAATACAATAAGGAAAAGGGTACATTCCATTTTCAAAGATATGGGTTCAAAAGAATTTTAATGCAATGGCATAAATATTACAATAAACGAATATACATGAACAAAAAATTAACTCCATGAAGAGCATAAAATATGTATCAACAAAAACAGCACTTTCCCATATAACAAAATATTTATATTCCAGAGGCACTGATAAGGATAAAGAAAACCATGTCAATTCATGAAACGGCACAAATATGCATACAAATATATTTGGACCAAAAGAATATTCATGGAAGAGTATACAACATATGAAAGAATAAATAGTACATTCCATGGGCAATAATATTTATTAAGAAAAAAACGTCAGGCATAAATATAGTATACCAAAAAAATAATTCATATATCATGGGCTATACATACACACACACACACACACAAATATATATATATATATATATATATATATATATATATATATATATATATATATATATATATATATATATAACATTTCTGTTAGGCCCTAAATATATAACAAAAGTAGTAGATACAACACAAAGATAGTCTGGAAAGAAAAGATTGCCGCTAATTCATAGTACTCTACTTAGTCTCTCCTGGTAGCTGTTAAGAAATAAAAACTTATATAATGAATTATAATATAACATCATGAAGTTTGTCTTGCACAAGAGGGTTCTTTGGAGCGAAGTAGACTTGGTGCTGACTTGCTTGCAGTTTATGGGGACCTACCTACCTTCGACCACTTTTCTACGAAATCCACCAATAGATGGCGGAGAGCTCGGCTAGACTAAAAAGCGGAAGAATACAAGCAAGATGGCAGCAAGACGAAAACAGAAAACACTGTTTTCGTGGCCCTATTTAGGAACTTCGTGAATTAGTTTCTGTGTGGTGGAACCACGCTGAGCAATTATCCCCTTTTTAATTATTCTTGGCAAGCTCGTATGTTCTGGCAAGAAAAAATGGAATCGACAACAAAACAAAACAAAAACCCACGTACCTTACATGAAATCGGCATTGTCGGAGAATTACTCGGACTAGAAAGTGGAAGAATACAAGCAAGATGGTGGCTAGACGAAAACAGAAAACACTGTTTTCTTGACCTATTTTGGAAATTTGTGAATTAGTCTCTGTGTGGTGGAACGGCGCTACGCACCTTATCCACATCTTTAATTATTCTTGGCAAGCTCGTATGTTCTGGCAAGAAAAAATGGCATCGACAACAAAAAACAAAAAAAATCCACGTACCTTACTCGAAATTGGAATTGTCAAAGAATTCTGGCCACTTTTCATGAGAAACACAAGCAATTCACTCTCATCACTACACAATTTCCCTAAATCAAGATGCGTGACCAGATTTGCAGCGGCAAATTCAACGTGATGGGAAAACGCCATGCTGACGTTTTGAATTCTGCACTAGAATGAGGAATAAAGGTTCGCACGTGGTTTGGGTAGGATCAAGGTTGGGTTGGGTCATGCAGGGTCCGAGGTCGAACGACTTACCTGTGGCAGGAGCGATCAGGGTTTTTTGTTTTGGTTGTTTACACCTGCCAGGCCCCTGAAAGTTGAACACAAACTACCCTTGCTTGTACATCGACCATTAATGCAAGTTAGTTGTAGCCAGGTGGCTAAATGACTGGTTATGTGGTATCAGGAGTGGTGGAAGTAATGATGACAGGAAGTGTGTGGGTGGAGGGCCTCATACTTGTATGCCCTTCCTGGGGCACTGAACAAACCTAGCACTCCTTGTCCTTTTATTTGAATAAATGCGCCTAGTTTTCTGAATCACATGACTCTAGTGCTAATTAAATTAAGAATGGAGATAATGAAAGATAAATTCGTTTTGGATCATTTTTCTTGATAGTTACCCATATTCATTACTATTATGAAGTTCGTTTTCTTTGATAAGAAGTTATTTCCATAATCAAGGAATGGGTTATCATCTATTTACAAAATTATAATATTATTATTTAACACCTGAGAATTTTCTCTCTTGTCAACACAGTTCTCACTTATCAACATTTTCTTTTTATGAAAATACCGGTGGCGTACTGACATCGCATTCCTTTGAAGAAAAAGAACCCTCATGATAAAAATCGACCCCGTCCAAAAAAGCCAAAAAGTACAATTATCATAACTGCAATTCTCTAAATAAATCAAGTTGTATTTACTTTATATTGGTTTTCTTTTACTTTTCCTTGCATTTCGATTTATTTTAAATTTTTTAAAGAGACATTGACTAGTATTTGCATAGTTATTTCCTCTTACCTAACTAATTATAAGCGAAATTCAGACTCAATCTTCAGTGTCCATTTGTCGCCATGAAAATGTGCGAGTAGTATTTTGTCATGATGAATTTTCTTTTGTAAAAGAGTAGCAGTATTCATTGAAATACTGCTCTTGTTATCAGGGACGTGCAGAGTGGGTTTGCTAGGGGTGCTCAAGTACCTGCCCCTTTTGCAATTGTAATAAAAGTGCCCTTATGAGAGGGATGTATTATAGGCCCGCTGCCTATCAGTGTCAATGATAATAATAATAATAATTATTATTATTAATTATATTATAATAAACAGGTTACAGGAGCTTGTAGAAATGGGTATTATATCTTGGCAACACTGGATCACCCAAGATCAGCTGACTTTATGTCTCACTGTCTGGTAGCCAAGGCAAGCTCAGCTGAGCTAGACTGACAACAGGCCAGGTAAGCTTTCCTAGTTATTTGAACTGGTATTGCCTCTGCATTAAGGCTTTGACTCCTTCTTTAGCTATAAAAAGTGTAATAACAAAACGAGGGAGAGAGACAGTGGACCAAGTGAGTCGAGTAAATTAATAGATTTGGAGAGGAAAATAGGAACGGGGCCACAGTAATGTGGACTGGAACGGTACAGGTACCGGTATGATTCATTGTAGGTGGCCATTAACCTACTGAATGAGACACATACAGCTTGTGTTTCATTTCATTTGTTGCATAATGTGTCCAATTAAGTTCTTGAGCTGCACGTGATATTTGGTTTTCGATTTTTAAATAAACAATACCCAACTGGATGGTGAAAAAATCTGTTCATTTCTCATTTTCGTTGTTTTTTTTTTTGTTTTTTGTTTTACTTGACTGTTTCGCCATATAGCATTCGTGAATCATGTTTATGTCATGTTATTATTGATGTTTATGCTTATCTGAGTAAATATTGATAACTGCGAATCGGCGATCATGTTGTGGGTCCAAAAAGCCATATATTAGTGACATATTAACTTTGAATTTCTTGTTTTTCTTGAGATTGCCACCCCAGTTTTTCAAGAAACTGCCTATGCCTCTAATGCCCTACAACAGAATTGTGGATGGAGTGCTACAAAGTTTGAGAGAATTAAGAAATGATGAGAAGTTTCAGGAGATTTTTACAAATGTTAAAGAGAGAGCTGAATCATAGGCATAGACCTCCCCTTTTGATTCTGGACCAGGCAGAAGAAGAAAATACCAGACAGATACAAGTATAGTGCTACATCTGCTACTGAGGACATAGCTAATCATCCTTTGATGAGTACTACCGTGTGAGAGTATTTTATGTGTTTTTAGATACAATATCACAAGAGCTACAAAGAAGTTTTAAAGGTGGAGACAACACAACATGGGGTAAATGCCTTTCATTGTATGACAGTCCAAGATAACTGGAAAGAACCTGTGAATGAAGAGGCATTCAAGTCATTGCAAAAATTATGCCAGTTTTATGAGTCAGAAGAAGTAGACAAGCTACGATTGGAATTAAAGATCTTCTATTCCTCCATTTCTTGCTGCCACAGAACACTGCAGCTACAATGCTCAACCTGATGAAAGAAAACAATGTCCAGGAGATATTGCCACTTATGCTTGAACTCTTAACAATTTATGCCACTCTACCCATCACAACTGCAACAGTGGAAAGGACCTTCTCCAAACTCAAGCTGGTGAAGACAAAGCTACGCAGCCTGTCCAGTGAGGAGAGGTTATCTGATCTTTTGTTGCTAGCAGTTGAAAAGGATATCACAATCAACAACAGTGAAGTTATCAGCATATTCAAAGAAATTGGTTATTGCCGTGTATTGAATCATATTGTATGATTTTCTTGCCAATGCATTTATGTAGAAAGTTATATATATTATAGATTTTTGCTTTAGTTAAATTTCCTAGTTCTACGGTGAGCTCAGTACTGTAGATTTTTTATGTTCATATAAAAGCCCACTGGTACCTATGATATTAGTCTGTTTATCTTCTTGAATTATTAGATTGCTGAGTTTAGATAATCTCTGACAGATAATGAGGGTGAGAGCCGGTATATAGTTTGTCTGCATCATTTCTATTTCTTCTCTGCCCTTTTATCACTTGAGCACCTGCCCTGAAAAAAGTGTTCTCTGCACGTCCATGCTTGTTCATGAACACAAATTTGTGACACTTTAGAAAGGTTGACATATTATATTTGGCTGATTGGGAACCTAGACCAAGCAACCATTATCCTAAACAAGGTCAACGACAATTCACTTCTTGAAATGAATGATTTAGGAGTTTCAGAATTAGTTTAGATATTAAAACTTGACTCTTAGTAAGATCAAGAAATTGCCCGGTGGAACTGGTCATTCTCAGGTGGACTGCAATGTCAACAATCCTACAATGCATAGTGCTTGTGAGTGGTTTTGCTTTATTGAGAAAACTTCTACAGCTGGATAGTGCATTTCATAATTCTTAATGAGAGCAGTATGAAATAGAGTACTAGTCTTCACAAAGTTGAAGTAGCCACTCCACATTATGGAGTGTACATTACGGACACCCAACTGATATAATGCGCTTATATATTAGGTGTGAGGACAACTATGCAATACTATTGATGTGACTTTAAAAATTTTAAAATCTAATATAAGAATAGTGAAAATATCAAGAAATACGACTTGACTGATTTCAAAAAATGCATTCTATACCGTACTTTTTCGCTCGAGGTAGATTTTCGTTATAGGTTCTCTCTTCTTCAAAGGAATGTGATGTAGTCGGTATTTTCATAAAAAGAAAATGTTAATTAGTGAGAACTGTATAGACAAGAGAGGGAATTCTTAAGTGTAAAATAAATGGAGCGCTTACAGTTTAGTTGCCCACGGGTTTCGTCTGCTAGGAAATCGGCGGAGCAATACAAACAAGATGGCGGACGGTTTGTTTTGGCGCAAGGTTTGAAAACATGCGTATTGTCAGAAAACCCTAAAACCTATAAAAACGGTAGGGGGACCTTTTGGGAAGCGGGGTTTTTGGGTAGGGGGAGAACACACGAGTTTTGGTTAAAAGTTAATGAAAATGGTAAGGGGGGACCTATTGGGAAACCGGGGTTTATGGGTGGGGGGAGACACAGACGACGACAATGAACACGAAAAATCACGAAACCCTAGCAGACGAAACGCGTGGGCAACTAAACTGTAGGAGCTCCCATACCAACTAAAATGTAGGAGATCCCGTTCCCCGTTGTGTTAGGCTAACCAAACGACGACAATGAACAAGAAAAACCACGAAACTCTAGCAGACGAAACCAGTGGCCAACTAAACTGTAGGAGCTCCCGGCCTAGGCTACTAAACTGTCCCCCTACTCAACATTCGTAGACCAAACATATGGGCTATTAGCCTAATAGAACGTTCATGCATGAAATGCGGTACCTGGCCAACTGAATTGATTACAGTTTAGTTGTCCGGGCCGCGTAACACCATTTTGCCCGGTCTCTAATCACTCCGCCAAGGTAAGTAGTTCTCGCAGACGTCCCGCAGCCGACCCGAACCGAACCCACGGTACCGACCCGGCCCGAACCCGAACATGCAACAACATGAAAGCCAAAACAAACGGCAGCTATCCTTCGATATTTAAACCCTTGCCCAACTAATCTTTAGGAGCTCCACTTTATTTTACGTTATTCGATATTTTTAAATTATTCTATATTTTTACCCTTGCCCAACAAATCTGTAGGAGCTCCACTTTTGTTTTACATTATTCGATATTTTTACCCTTGCTCAACTAATGTGTAGGAGGGCTCCACTTTTTTTTTTGACATTAATCTAAAATTTTTAGCCTTGGCCCCCTAACCTAATTGTAGGAGATACATTCTTTTTTTTTTTTTTTTTTTTTACATTTTTTGATATTTTTTTCCTTGGCCAACTAATCTGTAGGACCTTCATTTTTTTACATTCTTCGATATTTATTTTCTGTCTACTTGGCCCTTAACCGTCCGCCAAGATATATATATATATAATATATATATAGTATATATATATATATATATATATATATATATAATGTTCTTCTTTCAGTGTTGTTAGAATTCTCTAACGTTATATTTTATCAATGACAAAATTGTTAGGTTCGAATTTCTGTAAGTGGCATCTGTGTTCAAAGGAGGGTAAAGTACAATACAAAGAAAAGAGTTTCTCTCTCTCTCTCTCTCTCTCTCTCTCTCTCTCTCTCTCTCTCTCTCTCTCTCTCTCTCTCCACGACTTACTAAAATGGATAATTTGATGTAAAAAATTATCCATTTTATAGATTTTCCTTTATCGATGTAATGAAACTGCCACCGCTGTCAAATACGAAATCTTAGTACCGGAAATTACTGGCAGCCCATTCAGAATCATTACACATATATCTTACTTTATTGTCTTCACCTTGTTAGCCCTGTTATCGTTTTCATCATTCTCACTGTCGGATGAATTTTCAGCAATGTCTGTTGTGTAAGAATTTTGTACATAATTTTCATTTAGAAAGGTGGTCGTGCATTGTTTCATGAATGAAAGTTTGTGCATTCCAGTACATTTTTTTTATATTCCAGTGGGAATAATGTCAATAAACTACAATTACGTACTTATTGTTTTTCATTTGCGCTAGAGCTGGAAAAGAAAAACAGAAGAAAACAACTCACAACCGATGCTAAGTCAGCTTAGATAGGATTATAGCCCTTTTACCCCGTGCGTCGAAAGACCAAAATTCCGTGTAAGTGAACGACCAGCCAGCAGCGTGTTGTTCTCGCTATACAACAACGTTGCCAAGTGATTGGCGAATTCCCGCATTAGATATAGAAAATCAGGAAAATTATGATAAAACGGGTGCAGGAGTAAGTGTTTTTTGTTTGGATAAGGTCAACAACACTTCCTCGGACCTAGAGAGAATACATTATAGAGGATTTACCTTGAAAGAAAGGCAGGAAAATCCAATCGTATTTATATGTACAAAACGTCACGCTCAAAACATCTGCTCCCCGTATATACACATAGTAAATGGCTCATGTGGCATTGGCGTGCTACGTATATAGTATACGTACTAAACGGTTAAAAGGTTAATGCTAATTCTTATATATTCTTTAAAAACTAATTCATCTCCTGCGTTGGTTGCATCAGTTACCTTTGTGTTAAACTCAGTTCCTGATGTTGAGACTTTCCCAAGGAAAATATTACTCCAGTCTATAGGTTCAACAAATTTTGCCCCCGACTCTCAATATCTGCTATCTTCGACTGATCATCAGCTAACTCTAGAGGTAATTCAGAAAATAGGGGTAGTGTCAGTAGTAGATCATTGGTGTGATTATTATTATTATTATTATTATTATTATTATTATTATTAATTATTATTATTATTATTATTATTATTTTACAAAATGAATGGAAATAGCCCAAATCGAATAAATGAGCCCAAGCCAAATCAAAAGTAGCCCGAAAAGTCTTAAGTAGCAGGCTATGAAATCTGGTCGCCCAAAGGTGTAAAAAGTAGCCCAATTCGTGATTTGTATCCCAATCTGGCAGCCCTGAGTCTGAGGGAGACGAGTTTGTGATAGAGGCTCAGGGTAAAAGGGGATGTAAGTGCCGTGAAGGTTCAGAGGGAAAAGGACATAAGTGACATGCATTGACGAGTCGTACAAAGTATGGACGACTTGACTACATCGATGTGCCGCGAGACCGACCTAAACGCCAAGCGGCCTTAGCCCAGAGAGAGAAAATGCGAGTGTGGATAGAAAAAGGGGAAGTGTAATCAAGCAATCATTCAAGAAATCACAAGGGTAAAGAGGGAACTATTGGAAGGTGAGTTAACGTCAAAGGCATCTGAAAGACGAAAAGAAAACGTAGTTTTGTGTATAAGGGGAAACTCGTGTAAAGCGGTCTCATGCCAGCTGAGTTGCACGCTGCACCAGTCGTAGGAGAAGTCGGAGTTGAAGATACTTGTAAAAGTGTTGCACATTTGAAGAATTATTTCTTTAACTGTTTTTTCCTTCTGAAGGGTAATCACCTGTATGTATATATATGTCTGTGTCTGTTTGAGATGCCTTGCCACGGCGTGACTTCAACCATGAGTGCTCGTTGTTTGGGGTTCAAGCAAGACCACCGAGAGTTAAGGCCTGTTCGATGTGACGTGATGACGTCGACCGTGGTAGTCCGTCACTCCGACTCTCCGAGGCTGGCGATTGGTGACTCGCTCGACTCTCGATCTTCCTTCCCTTACATCACTTGGACACGAGGTTTTTTTTGTTGTTCCATTGTTTTATTTTTGAACTGGAACATAAAACTTATTTGGTATAACCCTGAATACGACATCCACTAGGGATTGGGGTGTCCAATGTATTTGGCCGTGTTAAGTACTGGCCCCTGGGGGTTAATTGCAGTCGACTGCCCAAAAATAATGGTAAATTCTTAATAAGCAACCCGAATACTATAGGAAACTGTAATTTCCAAAGAAATACCTGTTGCGGAGTTATTATTAAGATTTACCGAAAGACTGGTTTAGTCTACATTGAATTTTAGTAGGAATTCATGTCAACCAATGCTTAACAGAGTCAAATATAGGCTAGCCTAAGTCAAAGAACTCCCATTGTACCCTATACCAAACAGCACCCAGTGTAGCCTATGCCGAACAACATGCCTATGCCAAACAACACCCAATGTAACCTGTGTCCAACAACACCCAGTGTAGCCTGTGTGCAACAACACCTAGTGTAGTCTGTGTGCAACAACTCCCAGAGTAGCCTGTGTCAAACAACTCCCAGTTCTGGACCCTTGGAAAAAGCAATTTAATGTCATAATAGGTAAGACTAATAATAGTAGCAGTAGTCAGGTAAGGCAAGCAGCATATGAAAGAGTTACCAACAAGCAAAGAAAGGGCAAACACGTAAAACGAGTAAACCTAACAAGGGTAAACCTATGTACTGCAAGTGCAGCGAAACCCCAGAAGAAATTTAGCAAAGCATGTTTTAGCCTATATGTGGTAAATAGCATTATTGCATTGTTTGGGGCACGGGCCTGTGTCAGGTAAAAAGGTTGCAAACATTATACCTAAATGTGTGATAGAACCAATTCAGAAAGGGTACTCAAGAGTTACATTAGCACATACATAGAAGTTATAGGTTCATCGCAACTTGAGTACAGGATAATAAGTGATGGTGGGGAAAAGAGGCAGAAGTTACCGTTTGACAGGTAGTCAAAAGGTAAGTGGGACAACAAAAAACCCTTTTGGGCCTCCTTTAAGGGCTAGATGGGTTTTTAAGGGTGCATAAAACTTAGACTCGCCATAGTATTCTAAAGGGATTACAGGTTCAAAACAGCAAGCCTTACAAATTAGAAATTTCAATAATAACCTAACCAACTCCTCATTGCATTATTAATAGGTTTTTTTAGTGATCATATATTACACGGTTAAAAAATATTAAAAGACCATGTTTTCTTCTTCCACAGGTAAAACTTGAGTAACAGATTTAATGAAATTACCATACCTGTATCGCCACAATGCACCCTAACCTAAAACTAAACTGCACAGTACATGTATTTTTCATGTTGCTGAAGTACGTCACTTAGAAATTTCAAGATTCCTACAAATATCATTAACCCTTAAACGCCTATTGGATGTATTATATGTTGACTAAAATTGTCTGTCTCGTGCTTATCGGACGTATAATTTGTCGACTACAAAAAGTTTTTTTTAAATATTCGCGGAAAAATAGTTATAGGCCTTGAGGGATGCTGGGAGTTCACGGATCAAGCTGCTGTTTTGTTTAGAAGCGTTACCCAGGCGTGCATGCACAAATTGCTTTCTTCTTGCACCAGCAAACTTCAGCGACACGTCGTCGGAGAGGGCTCTCTTGCCGTATTCGTGTTTTGCAGAACTTTTGTGAGTGTTAGAGTATTTGTGACGTAACAGGACGTTCAGAGAGATGTCCCAATGTTGTCAGGAGCGTGAAAAAGTGCGTATTGCCTGCCTGTTGGTAGTTTGTTGAGTTGGTTGTTTTGAGGCGAGGTAGAGTTTTACGACCCTTGGATGCTGGAGAGGGACCAAGCACCCAAGGTGACCCAGCTTTCCAACGCCGTGCTGTGTGGCCTCGTGTGGGCGAAAGTGTCCAAGGACCACATCCTGTGCCCTTTATGACCCCTAGGAAGCATCGGGGTGTCCTGAGGGACATTCATAAATATTTGGGAGGCCTCCAACAAAAGGACATAGACGAATACTTGTTGGAGATCAATTGACAGCAGTTCGAAAATCCTCATTTTGATGGCAGTTGGTCATCTAGTGATGAGGACATCATGCCCGATGTCAGTGATGACGAATATTTGCCCGCAGTGTCCGTACAGGAGCCACAGCCTAAAAGTGAGCTGGAATTTAGTGGTTTCAGTGCGCATGAGGGAGAGTCTGAGGAGGAGGAGGAGGCGCCGAGTTTTGCTGTTGGGGATGAGACAGAGAGCGATGGTGAAAGCAAGGGAGATGGGCCAGTGGGGGGGGGGGAGAGCAAAGCCGTGCCCGAGCATGTGCGCAGGGGCCTGTAGAAGGTCGCAACGTCATGGCAGCCTAGGTGGAGGCCGTTTGTCCAACAGTGATGAGGGGTGGTTGGAGGACCCCACCCCACCTAACTTGCACCCATTCACGGCAGCACCTGGACTGACTGTACCTGTTCCTCTCACTGCACTGGGGTTCATTGAGCTGTTCCTGATGCGGGAATTGCTGGAATACCTGGTTGCAGAGACGGCGGATTACACTCGGTACTGCTGTGACGAACTGCAGGCGACGTTGTCGTATCGCTGGCGTGGCTGCAACCTCACGGACATGACGCATTTTTTGTGGCTCCACATTTTTTTTGGAATGCCTGCTGCTGACGTCAGGCAATATTGGAGGCGGAATTCTTTTTAAGTATGCCCAATGTGCCCGGCATTATGGCCCGTGATAGTTTCCTGGCATTGGACAGGTATTTCAATACCTTCAACCGAAGGGCCATATCCCGGAATATTCCCGACTAGTCCACCCAGTGTTGGACCACATTCATGAACGGTGCCCGTTTCTCGTAGTTCCTGCCAAGAACCTTTCTTTGGATGAGGGGATGATGCCTTACAAAGGACGTCTCAGTATAAAAGTGTACAAGCCCAAGAAGCCATAGAAATATGGTGTAAAATTATTTTTTGTTACAGAGTCCAACACTGGATACATTGTGGACTTCTCGGTGTATTCCGGGGTCTTCTCCACGCTGCGTGACATTGTCTTCGGTCTTGTGGATCGTTTCCATAACCAGGGATACCACCTGTTTATGGACAATTATTATAATTCGGTATCTGTGGCCCAGGAACTGTATGAAGCAGGTGTGCATGTCAGTGGTACCCTTCGGTTGGTGCGTGGGACCCCGAATGTCCTCAAGAAGTTCGCTAGCCAGCCGCAACATCTGGCAAGAGGAGAGAGAGAGTGGCGGCGGAAGGGAGATGTCTTTGTCGTCTGTTGGAAGAACACACATCGGCAAGGCCGAGTTATACGTATGAGGAGTTTCGTGTCCAGCGACCTACTGTCATTGGGCACAACAACAGGGACACGGGAGGAGTTGATTTCTTTGATCAACTCATCCAGTATTATCCTATCGCCAGGAGAACCAGGAGGTGGACACAGAAACTCCTCAAATACATCCTTCAGTTGGCCCTCCAGAATGCCTACATCCTCTACTGTGGGTACAATTCCAACCCCCGGAGGTTGTCCCACATGCAGTTTATCGAGGTGGCCGGAAATGCCCTCATAAACTTCAATCCTGATGAGTGGCCTTCCAACACTGCCCCGAGCTCCAGATCTGCCCCGAGCTCCAGATCTGCCCCTAGAGGATAGGGCAGATGTTAGGAGGGCCAACCTCGGTCATCCTGCTGCTGCCACTGCCACTGCTGCCGCTGCTCCTGCTGCCGCCACCCTTGATGATGCCACCCCTGCTGCCGCCGCCCTTTCTCAGATTCCAATTTCCCGTTGGGTAGTGGACCCTGTGTGTCGGCTGCAGCCAGGGGATCACACACTGGAGCTACTAGAAGGGCACAGGCAGAAACGATGCCGGGTGTGCCATATGAATGGCAGAAGAAGAGACACCCGGTACGCCTGTCGCACCTGCAAGGTAGCACTTTGCAGCAAGTTCGGGGAGTGTGACCACAAATACCACACTGTTGTCATATATTGGAGTGCGCCGACCCAAGGGACAATGGAGGGCGCAGCAGACCGCCGAAGGGTGGCCCGTCTGCAGTAAGGGCACACGTCTCCTTCCTCCACCTGTACCTCGTTAATGGAGGAGGGAGAAAACAAGAATAGAACGAAGAGTCAGGATTACGAGTGAGTATTCTGCATTGATTTTATATTTAGTTTTATATTTATTACAAGTTTTTATATATCTGTATTTATTGGTGTTTTGTATATTATTTCGTTTTCTGCAAAAAAAAAGTTTTTCACCTGTATTTCGTTTAGTTATGTATTCGTACCAGAATATATATATTACTATATATATATATATATATATATATATCTATATATATATATATATATATATATATATATATATATATGTGTGTGTGTGTGTGTGTGTGTGTGTGTGTGTGTGAATTGGTATTGTTTGGTAAGCAAAAAATATAACATTATAGTGATATTCAATCATTTACCTTCATTTTGCAACAAATGGAAAGTCTCTAGCACAATATTTCGATTTATGGTGATTTAAAAAAAAAAATCTTTTTCCTTCTCTCCCCGTGTGGTAACTCGGCCGAAAATCTCAAAAATTCCTTAGTCACCTTGTCGTATTTTCGCACCATTTTATATTAGGTCTTACATAAAGTGTTACACATGAAAATGTGCGCAATTTCATGTAGAATACAACAAAAAATAACACATGGTTGTAGCTTTTATCAGTTTTGAAATAATTTCATATAAATCACGATAAATAGAAAAAATTCGACCTTTGATCAACTTTAACTCAACTGAAATGGTCGAAAAATGCAATTGTAAGCTACAACTTTTACAGTCTAGTAATATTCAATCAATTACATTCATTTGCAACAAACGGGAAGTCTCTAGCACAATATTTCGATTTATGGTAAAGTTTTGAAAAAACTTTTCTTCCCTCCGGACACGGTAACTCGGCCGAAAATCTCAGAAATTCTTTAGACACCTTGTAATTTTCGCACCGTTTTATATTAGGTCTTTCATATAGTGTTATACATGAAAATGTGCGCAATTTCATGTAAAATACAACAAAAAATAACTCATTGTTGTAGCTTTTATCAGTTTTGAAATATTTTCATATAAATCACGATACATAGAAAAAATTTGACCTTTGGGCAACTTTAACTCCACCGAAATGGTCGAAAAATGCAATTGTAAGCTAAAAATCTTACAGTCTAGTAATATTCAATCAATTACCTTCATTTTCCACAAACGGGAAGTCTAGCTCAATATTTTGATTTATGGTGATTTAAAAAAAAAATCTTTTTTTCCTTCCCTCCGCGCGCGATGTAACTGCCAAAAATCTCAGAAATTCTTTAGTCACCTTGTCGTAATTTTCGCACCTTTTTATATTAGGTCTTACATAAAGTGTTATGCATGAAAGTATGCGCAATTTCATGTAGAATACAACAAAAATAACTCATGGTTTATCAGTTTTGAAATATTTACATATAAATCATGATAAATAGAAAAAATTCGACCTTCGGTCAACTTTAACTCGACCAAAATGGTAAAAAACTGCAATTGTAAGCTAAAACACTTACAGTCTAGTAATATTCAATCAATTACTTTCATTTTGCAACAAACGAGAAGTCTCTAGAACAATATTTCGATTTATGGTGAATTCTTGAAAAAAAACTTTTTTTACGTCTGTGCATTACGAATTATTGCATCATTTTGTGATAATATTTTGTAAATCATCACTACCCAATGACAAAATAGTGATACCGATGGTGTCTGAAACTCACTTAAAACCATATTTTCATTATAAAGGCAGATCTATTGCCGGTTCAGCCTTTGGCAGTAGTGAAGCTGCAACAAGTGCATTAATTTGATTTTATGGTGAACAGGTCAAGTCTATATTCAAATAAGTTGTACAAATTAACACTTAAAGCATAAAAGCTAATGTTCTGCACTGCACGCTGAAGAAAGTAATTGTATGCTTAGAAAAAATAGTTTTCACTGTGTTTTACATTGTAACATCATTTCAGAGTAACAAATCCCCTTTTCCGTTCCCCTTTTCCGTTTATGTTTCAGTAAATTTACTAAAATGTATCAGGAATAATTAGCTTGGCCAGGATGTTATAAATAAAACAATATGAAGTTCTAGTTCCCTCAGTTCTCTTTTTTATGTAAATAATTTGAAAAACAAAATTAATTATATGCACCATTCAGCCCTTTGAAAAACTTCATGATATAGATGTTTACTCTTTGAACATTCCATATAAACTGTGATTAAAGGCGTTATCTCCCTACAACTCTGAGAAGCAAAATGTTCATTTAGTTTTACAAATATTCAACAAGTATCTCATTCAAGCTTTACTAACTCTTGGAAAATATCACTGTAACTTTTTACTCAGGATGCAGAATGTCAAAATTTTACATTTGGTGGGCAATCATGAATGTTCAAAGGGCAAGGGTTAAATAATGGGTTACTACTAGCATTTTATTGATTAATTGTTGTTCCCAAGAAAATGAACTATTGTAGCCAACAAAATATTGACTAAAGAGGGAAAGTTCGAAAATTTAACTACCAAATAATGGCTGTATGTAAGAATTATTTAATTCACATATGGTAGAATGAACGATGTTTTATTTTCTTTTGTGATGTAAACCATCTGCCGTCTTCCAATTGGCTATTAATGTATAAATATTTTTTTTAATAGCGATAAACATGTTTGTTCTATGGTATACACAGTGTTAAATGCATGTTTGTTGTCCAAGAGAGTCCTCTCGATTTGTGTTTGCGTTTTGTTAAAATGTACGTTGTAGCGTCCAAAAGAACTCTCCCTATTTTACATTGGATATATATTTGAAAAATTACGTATTTCATTACTAAATATTGCTAAACATTCCTTATATGACAATTGTAGTGTGTTTAATCAAGTAAATTGTGTTTTTGTCGTAAAACGAATATTGTTTTCCCCTTTGTTGAGATGATGCCTTTGAAATTTGCCCATCCCCTGTGCTGTGTCGTATTTATGCCCTCCCTTTTTCAGAGTTTATTGCTATTTTTATATAGAGACTGTAAATTGTTGTACCAATTGGTCTATGTATCTTGTCTGTACCATTTCTGTGAATTTTGAGTAAACTGAGATTTATCAAAAAAGAACTGTGGAACCTGTTGGGATCTCCCTGAGCTGTTTGAATTTTGAATTTCTTGTGAGAGGAATAAAGTTCTTGAGCACGCTACGAGTTTCCTTCTCTCCCGTGAGAAATTTGAGGATTCGCGAATATAATGTCTCACCCAGACTGGCTAATGGCCACACTAACCTACACACAGTACACCGTATTTAACTAAATAAATTGCTTTTGTTCAGTATTTTATATTAATCTCATAACTTGTGTTTCGATTAAGTATTATTTGGTTTACACTAATTAATGTAGGCAAGAAAAATAAGGAAATTAATAACTGGCAAACCAAAAAATGGTCGATTTTGGTGAAGTTTTGTTTATATTTCTTTCGTCTGGCAGCGTAGTCAGTGCTAACAGCCTTGGACCATCCTTGCTTATGTCACAAAACATCGAACAGGCCTTGTCTCTCGGTGGTCTTGGTTGAAGCCGTCCTAACTGTTGGAGTTTTCCTGATTTCTTCCCATCGTCCGATCCTTCTGAATGTTCAGCCTTACAGATCCCCCTTTTAGTGGCAAACCTGCCGCAATGTCAGGTTAGTTTAGCAAGAAGAAGAATCCAAGATGAGTGCAGACAGTTACGTATTAGTGTAAATCCTTTTGTGTAGCGTCCATACGAATCCGGACGAAATTGATCAGTTGAAAAGAATATTAACTTCTTATTAGAAAATTTAGCCTTTCATAATTTTTCATAATAAAATTATATGATGTATTTGTTATGAAAACAAGGGAATCGCGCTAGGCTAAATCACCACCTTACAGACGAACTGCTGGGGTTAGCCAAATTTAAGTAACATAAAGAAAAACTTTACATTTATTTTAACCCTCATGCCGAGTGAAGATTAAATTTCCTGACTGAAATTAAGACGCAAAAAACATGCTCTAGATTGCGCTAGTTTGGTGTAACCAAGTTGTAATCTAGGCTACCCCAAGGCCGGCATTCTTCCCAAGGTGCTAATGAAATCAGGTAGCTTGCAATCTCTCTCCTCTGCAATCAGACAGTGTCGTTCGTCATTATGAGTGTGTGATAAATTCATCGTTGGCCATCCACAAGATAAGTGTGTTGTCAATTTACTAACTTGAATGATGAGTCATGTAGCTCAGAATTCAACAGCAGCCACGTGATGTGTACAATTGAGTTTTATTTCATGTATTTTCATTTCTTTTTGGCCTTTAAATGCCTAAGTGTTAGTGAAATAATTTTTTTTTTAATAAAACATGTAAAGATTGAGTTAACCAGGGCTGCCAAATTGGGCTACTTTTTACATCTCTGGGCGACCAGATTTCACAGTCTGCTACTTGCAACTTTTTGGGCTACTTTTAATTTGACTTGGGCTCATTTATTCGATATGGGCTACTTCCATTCATTTTGTAATAATGTATAATAATAATAATAATAATAATAATAATAATAATAATAATAATACCAATGATCTACTGCTGACACTACCCCTATTTTCTATATTACTCTAGAATTACCGGATGATCAGTCGAAGATAGCAGATATTGGAGTTAGTGGCGAAATTTGTTGAACCAAGAATCGAATAATATTTTAAATGGGAAAGTCCCAACATCAAGAATTGAATTTTGGACAAAGGCAATTGATGTAACCAACGCAGGGGTGTTACATGTGAATAGGGTTGGAGAGCATCAGAGTTATCAAAACAAAGAGAAGCGGTCAAATATGCAAATAAAGAAATCGAGTTTCTTGGAGCTAAGCTGAGAACTGCGTTTAGCTAATATGCAGAGAGGTCTGGAATATTTGTGTTTTTATAACTAACCTCAAATACAAGTAAGTATATATATATATATATATATATATATATATATATATATATATATATATATATATTCTGTAGCTGGTATAAATTACAGTAGCGAAATCGTATTTCACAAACAACCTAGCACTAAATTCGAACACAGCATTAACAGTCTTGGCTGATTAATTTAAGGGAAAGAGAAAGATTCCTTCGAAATTGGCCTGTTGGCAAAATGCCGTTTATGACATTTAATTTTACGTTGTAAACTTTAAACCTTTGCCTATAACATGCTCCTATTATTATCATACTGTTACAGCAGTGACATAGTAGTTCCATTACTTTTTTGTACTTGGGTCACTCGGCTCTCGGAGTAATCTCTCCGAATTGCTCGGTTTCACGAAAGTAATCGGTTCGCCATCGGTAATTATTTGTATGCCATGATGCTATCATATTTTTCTTTTTGTTATAAACTGTATTATTATTCACTTTACTGTAACTAACAATTTTAATGAAACAAAAGGGCTGAATCAATATGAGCAGGAGCAGCATTCATAAGAATACTGTACTCTACAAAATTCAATCCGGAAATTTGAACGAATGAATAAAATAAATGTAAATAACACTAAGCTCATCTAATGTACTTATATATTCCACATACTAAGAAAACTATGCAATACTATATATATAACTTTAAAAATTTAAAATTTAATACAATAACTTTTGAATATAATAATAAAAACAATAAATTGTATTTTTAAAAAGACTTATATATTGTAATCATCCCACAATAGTCGATTTTCATATTAGATTCTCTTTCAATCACATGAATGCAATAGCTACAGTTGGTATTTTCATATAAAGGAAATGTTGACAAGTGAGAACTCTTCGTTGCAAAAAAAACAATGTAGTTGTTTTAAAGATGATAGCTATATTTGCTATTCTGATTAATTGTGCAAAATAATAATACAATTTTCTGTATAGTTCCTTCACAAAGAAAACGGACTTCCAAACAGTAATAAATATGGGTAACTATATCAAGGAAAACTATCCAAAAACCTTATCCCTCTCTTATATCCCTGCTTGATTCCTATTCTTGATCGTGAGCGAAACATTGTATATAGTACTATATACTTTCAGAAGCGAAATATACAAGTATTTGGAGCGGCTACAGCCGAGGTTCTCAACCATTATTGCTTAGTGGCGCATTAATGATATATCCTGGCCTTTGATGGCGCACCAATTGTACAGTCAGTGTAATTTTAACTATTATTATATAAGCCTGCTACATATTCAACTGGCACAAAGGTACACGCTATGTAGGGCTACCCATAATATTATTTCAAATATGTGTGCTCACATGTATAATGGTTAAGATAATGAAGTAATAATAATAATGATAATAAAAATAATACATTTTGGAAGACCTCTTTCAAACAAATTCTGTTGAATAAAATGGGAGAATTTAGCGAATTAATCTTGTATATTATTTTTTCTATTTTTCTTATTACTCGTTTTTCTGGCTCAGCGATACTTCGCAATAATTGGCCAATATTCATATTGGGGATTATGCTGAAAGTGGTATTTTATTCAGAACAGGCTTTATTAGTCAAAGACTGGTATTATCAGTATACTGGTATAATCCGAATACTGGTATATGGGAAGGTGTTCTTCTGGTCCAGATCAAGCAGGGGTCGTCATTGGTGTTGGTATCATTCCATAAGAGAGGTCAATGTCAGGCCGGGGTTGTCTCTGGTATTCATCTGGTATCAATGTTGGTGTAGCTCTGGCTTATCGCGACGTTTCAACCTTCTCGTAGGTCATCTTCATGGCTGGTCAGCAGAAGTGAAGAGATGGTGTCTGCATGCCGATATTTATAGTGGCTCAAATCCTAGAGCTGCGTTCTCATTGGTCGAGCTGGTCTGGGACGGAGTCTGGGATCTCTCGTCGATGGTTGCAGGGATTCAGCCGTGTGAGCGCTCAAGTAGTGTATCGGGGAATGAATGTCTGGAGTCCTACCTACGGGAGGAGTCCTATCATCGTGCTGGTGCTCCTGGATATTTGGCATTGGTGGGTGGTCGTTTGTTGCTGATCTTCGGGCGGCGGTAGGGAGGAGAAATGTTTCTTGGGTAACTTATGGAGGGCTTCCAGGATTCGCAAACGTCGGGGATCAGTGGTTTGGTCAATTATTTCGATATTAGGTATAATATCACTCCTTTTTATTCTTATGTTATGGGCAGTGCTAGCATGATTAGAAATGGCTCCTTCTTGGGCGTGGCAGGAGATTCTCTTGGAGAATCGCATGGTGGTCATGCCGATGTATTTGCCGAGGCATCTTTGGACGGGGCACATGTATCAGTAGACCACGCTCGTCTTCTTCAAGGGATCCTGCAGGGGGGCCGCTGTGTTGTTCCTCATCACCAGGCTGCTTGTCTTCTTCGTTTTATTATACATTATTAAATTAATTGTCTTGTCCTGATTGGTGGGGGTGACGTTTCTCTTGATGGTGGTCTTGAGGACTTGGTCGTCATCCTTATACCTTCGGTGTAAGTGCCCTTTGTAAAAAAGCTTGATGGGCTCTGGGATGTTGGGGCGGGGTTCCTGGAGGTACCAATCTTCGACGTTCTTTGCTATTACTGCATCGACGGTGCGATTAGTGTTCGCTGTGTTGTCGCACCAGAAAGAGCAGTGTGAGAGAGCCCTCCTGACGAAGGCGCTGATGGTGGAGCACTTATACCTCTCAGGGCACTTGCTCTCTCTGTTCATACACATACCCAGGTTCGTTGGCTTTGTGTACACGTTCGTGCAGAATCGGGTATCTTGCTGCTTGACAAGGACGTCGAGGAAGGGGAGGCAGCGGTCTTGGCAGTGTTCTATGGTAAAGGAAAGGCAGCTGTGATCATGAAATGCACGTTACAGCTGCTCTTTCTCTTCCTGGGAGTCGGCGCTGACGAAGGCGTCATCGATGTAGCACACATACATCCTTGGTTTGCTGGAATTCTGGAAGACCCTCTCTTTGACGGTGCCCATGTAAAAATTGGTGAAGAGGACACCAAGGGGAGAACCCATCGCCACCCCGTTGATCTGGGTGTACATGAAACCACGGTGGTCAGGGAAGGGAGGCCTTCCTAGTGCAGATTTCCAGCAGGGGGCGAAGGGTATGTTCAGGGATATTTAAGGATGGTGTATCAGGGTCCCTGTATACCTAGTCCAAGATCATTTGAATGGCCTCATCGACGGGGACGTTGTTAAATAAGGACTCCACATCAATCAAAGCGATACATCCTCCAGCGGGCGATACTTGTAGGGTTTCCAGGAACTCAGCCGACAACTTCAAGCTGTAAGTATCCGGGATGCACGGGGTTAGAATGGTGTTGAGCTTCTTGGCCAACAGGTACGATGGGGCAGGAATCTGGCTAACTATTAGCCAGATCCCTGCCCCAACATACCAGAGCTACACCAGCATTAATACCAGCTGAATACCAGAGACGACCCCGGCCTGACACTGACCTCTTTTATAGAATGACACCAACATCGACAACGACCCCTGCTTGATCTGGACCAGAGGAATGCCTTTCCATATACCAGTATTCTGATAATACCAGTCTTTGATTAATAAAGCCTGTTCTGAATAAAATACCACTTTTAGCATTATCCCCAATATGAATATTGGCCAATTATTGCAAAGTATCACTGAGCCAGAAAAGCGAGTAATAAGAAAAATAGAAAAATTATTTCGCTGAATTCTGTCATTTTATTCAACAGAATAATAATAATAATAATAATAATAATAATAATAATAATAATAATAATAATAATAATAATAATAATAATAATAATAATAATAATAATAATAATAATAATTGTTACCATTATTTTTTTCTATTATTATATATGAATGAATTAATGAGCACATGGGAATGATGTACAACATACATTCTAGTTGTAGATTAAACATGCCTGATTAATGGGACACTTGCGCCTGTCTGGATTTGCCTATCCTTTAAATGTTAGGAGGGACACTGGACAGGCACACTCTCATTGCCTCTTCGACACTCAACAAATCTAGACTTCTTCTTAGTTTTGATGTTTGTGAGTGTTGAAAATTCTAGTTCACACAGATATGAGGTCAAGAACTGCAGCAATATTTTCTGGGCTTTTAGGGCTATATGAGGGTGTTCCTTTCCAATTCTTACCCCAAAGCTTTCTAGTGACATGTCCAAGTACTCCAGTTTTAGTGTGCAGTTATTACGGATGTTAATTAGTTCCTCTTCTTCAAGGATACTAAGTTGTGCCTTGCTTGAGGGATCATGGATGAAAGAATTTTTTACCCAATCATATTTTTCAATGTTCCATTCTAGAATTTCAAGGTGCTCCTTGATGAGTGGAATGATGTCTGTATATTTAGTTTCAGCAGTCTTTTGAAACATATTGGCATTGCCATCACTCACCCTATCTTTCCAAAGCCTTATTTTCTTCAGCAAACCCTTTATTTTGTCAGATGATGCTAACATATTCTCATTTTTCCCTTGCATACTAGTATTAAACTAGTTTAAATGTTCAAATATATCCGCCAGGTAGCATAACTTTGCGCTCAAAATTTCATCGGCCAGTAGTTCACAAAATTCAGGTTTTCCCTGAAGAGTTAGCATCAATTGGGATCATAGCAAACTAGTGTTAGGAGAATGGATGTTGATCAGTGTTAATATTGCTTGATCATTGACTAGCTAGCACATTTAGACATTTAGAGCATTAAACAGTCATAAGACCCCTTTTTCCTTTGCATAAGAACGTTGCACATAGTTCCCTTCCTTTTTAGTGTTTTATTGAGGTATATGGATTCTGCTGATAGATGATACCTGTACCATTTGCCCTTCAAGATGTGTGTGAGGTTATATCATTATGAGAAATATTTGGTAATTGAAATACTGAATGGTTAGCTATTTGGTTTGACACAACTGCTAGACATAAGATTTGGATATCCTGTATCATAATTGTTTAATTTTAAAATGTATTGAATATTTTCATACAGTAAATGGAAAAGTGGATATTATCAATTTAGCACAGTATCCCTGCATATGCTTATAATATCATTGACATTTGTCCGCATAATCTTTGTTGAAGTCTGGTACGTCATGCTTTAACTAGTATATTTTCTACTTTTAACCATGTTTTTGATGCTATTTATCACATTTTGTATTCCATAGTTTTTCCCTACAAATCCCTATATTTTGGATATAATCTTGCAGTTTGATTCATAAGCGTTTACTTTTTTTCCCCTTCGACCTAAAGCACAAGCATTTTTATCGAAATGAATCGTTGCTTTGCTTGAAATATCTGATGGAATAGGCTTTACTCTTTGATATTTGATAGTGCAAAATGAGAGCTAGTTATCTCATAACTTGCGCTGGAGTGTACTATTGATTTTTGGCCTAAGGTAGGTACTATCTCATATAAAGTAAGAAATGTGAAGTATCCATTTTAACTACCTTTTACTATGGCGTAATGATTATCAATTAAGAATGGTATCCAAGAAGGTGTTTTCCAAAAGTTAGTGTTAAATTATGTCAATTTAGGTGTTCGTCTGGTGTTGTAAAATTAAAATTATCCATTTCTGTCTGACTCTAACGTTATCAAATCTCTTATTCCATTATACTAATATTTGATATAATGAAGCGTTGACATTTCTGACATATATTTGTGTCTAAAAACTTGTAGTAAATGACATCTATATTGGGGCTCACTGTCCACTCACGCTCCGGTCACGGTTCCCTCAAAAGAAAATTTTACTGGAGTGAGGAGGGACTGAGCGCCAGTGTGAACACAGTTGCAATGGTCCTGCAACTCCTGCTCCACTCTAGTCGAGATTCAGCCTTCATATAAGCAAGTAGTTGTACCTTTTGTCCCTTGAAAACATAGATAATCATAAGAAAATACCACAATGGGATCATGCAAAAGTTAGGAAAATTATTTAAAAAAGGGGAGTTTCCTTTTACTGTCATCATCAGTAAGACGAGGATACAGAATATGAAATTCTCCTTCACTCTTCTCATCTTGCAACATAGGATGAACCCACAATCTCCCTCGTTTTCAACTTTGTCTTCTTTCTTCACCATCATCATCAAGTGCAGTGCTGATTATTACCAAATCGACTTGAAAAAAGTCACACCTCTCCTGTAGCAGGTGGTGATTTAAGGGCTGTTGCCTTGTATAATAAGGTGCCCCGTGAGGTTATGTTAGACTTGCGATAATCTTACGCTAAGTCGGTTGGTTCTGACTTCCATACTCATTGGAGTGTCTTGGGGTTTGATGATAACTTACGAAGTCCGTATCTTCTCTGGTTAGGACGACGGAGATGTGTTAAACTCATGATGATAGGTTCTAGTAGAAAACACGGAGTACAAAAAATACATCTATTCTTCTGAGATTATAAGATGAAATTGTACAAGTCTGCCAATGATGATGACTGATTGGATTCTACATTATGAAGCTCAGATAAAAATGGACAGGTCTTCTAATGACGATGGCTCGATCGCTTCTCCAATGATAATGGCTAATTCTATTCTGACTACCATCTCGGTTACAAATCATAAAGGAAGCAGACAGTAGCTCGAACATATAAACATACACACAGATGACATAGATTACAAATCACGTAGGCCGTTTGAATTATAGGTCACGGTGGTCGCCTCAAGCAAGACGCTTGGGCTATAGTTCATAAACAAATGAATGACCACAGGTGACGACACTAGACATTGACTGATTATACATGGCATCTTAGCCTACTTTATTGTATACATCATCTTAGCATACTTATCGTATCTGGTCTGATCACATTCCTGCAAGCAATCTGGTTGACCTCTTGGGTCACTGGTTTTTAATTAATCATAATTTTAGTTTTTTTATATATATGGAATAACATTCCATATTTTTATTATGTAACACTTACATAATGCTCGGTCAGCTACAAAACCAACCACTGAATATTACTCAAGCTTGACTTGCATTTGACTTATAGGAGTGTGATACAGACATTATGGTGAATATATATAGATATATAGAAAATACTTATAAGTAAAAAAAAATTCATGGTGTACACAAATACAGATTCATGTAATAAGATATAAGACATATGCATATGATGATATTCGTAAATAATAATGATCACGTGATATATACTGATACAGTTTTTCACTACATCTCATTAAGATACATATGCTACAGAAAATACTAATGTACTCTGATAATTGCATAAAATAAAAATTAACATGATAAAAATAATATTTTAACTGATAAAAATTCATATATGAAGTGATAAGAATGATTAATTTTTATGCTAACTCATTGACCCTTATACTAACTGCAGTTATTGGTAAGATAAAAGGTAACAGATTGATTAGGCTACCTGATTTATTTATACATATGTATATGGATTCATATAATTATGATCAATATATATGCACTTAATACAACTGATTAACATAAATGACTAATCTAAGTGATTAATCTAGGTGCACTTTAAATAGATTCCTAGTGTGTACAAGCACAGATATATTTCGATTCTGTTATTATATATGGGATACATGATACTTTATATATATGATACATGACCGAGGTTATACCCACTGCACATTTAACTAGCGTTCGAACAACTTTTCGTCCATTACACAGTTCCAGACAACCACCTATGGCCAAATGAAATGGCCAATTCCAAATGGTTAAAAACAAGGGGGAATTGCCTGGGCAGGATCCAACATTCTATTTTGCGCCCATACTTGTCCTCTGCATCCCATGCCATACGAATACGTTTGCGATGAATAAAATCATCCCCAGCACGAGTCCTTCGCCAGCAAACGTAGAGTTGAATATCCTCTTGGTCGTAATTGTCGAAAGTATGTCCCCTTGTAGTCGATTGCGATTGCGACAGCCGCCAGAGCATTCCGCATTAAAACGAGATTAACCCTTAAACGCTGAAGCGGTAAAATAAAAATTGTCTCCTGTGTGCCGGAGGTGTTTCGGAGTGAGCGTGGAAGTGGAAAAAATATTTTCAAAAAATCACAGCGCGCTTAGTTTTCAAGATTAAGAGTTCATTTTTGGCTCCTTTTTTTGCCATTAGTTGAAGTTTAGTATGCAACCATCAGAAATGAAAAAAATTATCATTATCATATATAAATAATGCGATATATGATAGCGCAAAAACGAAATTTCATATATAATTATATTCAAATCGTGCTGTGCGCAAAACGGTTAAAGGTAACAAGTTACTTTTTTTTCGTTGTAATGTACACTATTTTGCAATCATTTTGGTATATAACACATTGTAAAACAATAAAAGCAACACAGAGAAAATATTATCACAAAATGATGCATGAATTCGTAATGCGCGAACGTAAAAAAATATATTTTTTTTTAAATTCACCATAAATCTAAATATTGTTATAGAGACTTCGATTTTGTTTCAAGATGAAGTTAGATGATGGAATATTACGTTACTGTAAGAGTTTTAGCTTACAATTGCAGTTTTAGACCATTTCGTACGAGTTAAAGTTGACCAAATGTCAAAATTTTTTTAAAAACTTTTTTTTATATGCAAAGATTTCAAAAATGAGAAATTCTACAACCTTCAAATATTTTTTGTTGTATTTTGCATGTTTTTGCGCACATTTTCATATATGAAACTCTATAAAAAGCCTAATATGAAAAGGCACAAATATTAGGAGAATGTGACCTACGCATTTCGGAGATTCGCTGCCGAGAATCGGCGCGCGGAGGGAAGAGAATAGTTTTTTTTTCAAAAATTCACCATAAATCTAAATATTGGTCTAGAGACTTCCAGTTTGTTTTAAAGTGAAGATAAATGATTACATATTACTAGACTGTAAGAGTTTTATGTTACAAATGCGTTTTTCGATCATTTCGGTTGAGTCAAAGTTGACCGAACGTAGTTTTTTTCCTATTTATCATACTTTTTATGCAAATATTTCAAAAATGAGAAATGCTACAACCTTCAAATATTTTGTGTTGTATTTTGCATGTTTTTGCGCACATTTTCATATATGAAACTCTATAAAAAGCCTAATATGAAAAGGCACAAATATTAAGAGAATGTGACCTACGCATTTCGGAGATTTTCGGCCGAGAATCGGCACGCGGAAGGAAGAAAATAGTTTTTTTTCCAAAATTCACCATAAATCTAAATATTGTTCTAGAGACTTCCAATTTGTTTTAAAGTGAAGATAAATGATTACATATTACTAGACTGTAAGATTTTTATGTTACAAATGCGTTTTTCGACCATTTCGGTTGAGTCAAAGTTGACCGATCGTAGTTTTTTTCGTATTTATCTTACTTTTTATGCAAATATTTCAAAAATGAGAAATGCTACAACATTCAAATATTTTGTATTGTATTTTGCATATTTTTGCGCACATTTTCATATATGAAACTCTATAAAAAGCCTAATATGAAAAGGCACAGATATTAAGAGAATGTGATCTACGCATTTCGGAGATTTTCGGCCGAGAATTGGCGAGCGGAGGGAAGAAAATAGTTTTTTTCAAAAATTCACCATAAATCTAAATATTGTTCTAGAGACTTCCAATTTGTTTTAAAGTGAAGATAAATGATTGAATATTACTAGACTGTAAGGGTTTTATGCTACAAATGCGTTTTTTGACCATTTCGGTTGAGTCAAAGTTGACCAATCATAGTTTTTTTCCTATTTATCTTAATTTTTATGCAAATATTTCAAAGATGAGAAATGCTACAACATTCAAATATTTTGTGTTGTATTCTGCATGTTTTTGCACACATTTTCATATATGAAACTCTATAAAAAGCCTAATATGAAAAGGCACAAATATTAGGAGAATGTGACCTACGCATTTCGGAGATTTTCGGCCGAGAATCGGCGAGCGGAGGGAAGAAAATATTTTTTTTCAAAATTTCACCATAAATCTAAATATTGTTCCAGAGACTTCTAATTTCTTTTAAAGTGAAGATAAATGATTGAATATTACTAGACTGTTATGTAATTTGCTTCCACCCAAAAATACCAATATATAATATATATATATATATATATATATATATATATATATATATATATATATATATATATATATATATATATATATATTACATTTTTCGATTCTGGTATGAATACATAAATAAAAGGAATGCAGGTGACACTTTTCTTTTCACATCAATGAAATGTCTAATTATTATTTTATCATGCACAGATACGGATATATAAAAACTTGTAATAAATATGAAAATAAATATAAAATAAATGCAGAATACTCACTCGTAATCCTGACTCTTCGTTCTATTCTTGTTTTCTCCCTCCTCCATTGAAAAGTCTTGCATTTTTTTCCTCTCGACATGACGAGGTACAGGTGGAGGAGGGAGATGCGCGCCCTTACCGCTGATGGGCCCGCTGGCCCCGTGCGCCCTCCGCTGTCGGTTTGTTAGGCACACTCCAATACATGACCGTACTGTGGTATTTACGGTCACAGTCCCTTATCCTGCAAAGAGCAATTTTGCAGGTACGACAGAAGAACCGGGTGTCTCTCCTTCTGCCATTCATATGGCACACCCGGCACCGTTTCTGCCTACGCCCTTCTAAGGCCTCCAGTGTGTGATCCCCTGGCTGCAGCCAACACACATGGTCCACTACCGGACGAGAAGTGGTGATGGCGGGGCCGGCAGCAAGAGGGGCGTCGTCAGCAGGGGCGGCGGCAGCAGGGGCGTTGACAGCAGGGGCGTCGTCAGCAGGGGCGTCGTCAGCAGGGGCGGCGGCAGGTCGACCGAAGTTGGCCCTCCTATCTGCCCTTTCCGCTAGGGGCAGATCTTCAGCTCGGGGCAGGGGGTCAGTGATGGAAGGCCACTCATTGGGATTGAAGTTGATGAGGGCATTCCCAGCTACCTCTAGGAACTGTATGTGGGACAACCTCGGAAGATTGTCACCGCGGTACCCACAGTACAGTATGTAGGCATTTTGGAGGGCCAACTGAAGGATGTATTTGAGGAGCTTCTGTGTCCACCTCCTGGTTCTCCTGGCGAAGGGATAATACTGGATGAGCTGATCAAAGAGATCAACTCCTCCCATGTGCCTGTTGTAGTGCCCAATGACGGTAGGCCGCTCGATACGAAACTCCTCAAACACAACTCGGCCCTGTCGATGTGTCTTCTTCCGCTGTACGATCTCTTCTTGGATGGGTTCATGACTCGTCGTAATCATGGGGACGAGTCAGACACCCTTCCAACAGATGACGAAGACAGCGCCCTTCCACCGCCACTCTGTCTCTCCTCTTGCCAGGTGTTGCGGATGGCTAGCGTACCTCTTGAGGGAAATCGGGGCCCCACGCACCAACCGAAGGGTACCACTGACGTGCACACCTGCTGCATACAGTTCCTGGGCCAGGGATACCGAGTTATAATAATTATCCATAAACAGGTGATATCCCTGGTTATGGAAACGTCCCACCAGACTGAATACAGTGTCACGCAGCGTGGAGAAGACCCCGGAATACACTGAAAAGTCCACAACGTATCCAGTGTTGGACTCTGTAATAAAAAAAAATTTCACTCCATATTTTTTCGGCTTCTTGGGGTTATACACTTTAATGCTCAGACGTCCTTTGTAGGGCATCATCCCCTCATCCAAAGAAAGGTTCTTTCCAGGAACCACGAGATTTCTACACCGTTCACGAATGTATTCCAACACTGGGCGGATTAGGATGAGGTGATCACTGTTATTTCTGGGTATGGCCCTTCGGTTGAAGGCGTTGAAATACCTGTCCAACGCCACGAAATTATCACGGGACATAATGCCAGGCACATTGGGCGTACATAAAAAATAATTCCGCCTTCAATATTGCCTGACGTCGGCAGCAGGTGTCATACCAAAATAAATGTGGAGCCCCAAAAAATGCGCCATGTCAATGAGGTTGCAACCCCGCCAATAATACGACAATGTCGTCCGTAATTCATACTGGCAGTACCGAGAGTAGTCCACCGTCTCTTCTACCAGGTACTCCAGCAATTCCCGCGTAAGGAACAGCTGGATGAACCCCAGAGCAGTCAGAGGTACAGGTACGGTGAGCCCAGGTGTTGCCGTGAATGGGTGCATTGTTAGGAGGGGTGGGGTCCTCCGTCCACCCCTCGTCGCTCTCGGACGACCGGCCTTCACCTTGGCTGGCGCGACGAGCCGACCTTCTACGTGCCCGCGCGCACGGGCGCAGGCCCATTAGCCCATCACCCTCACTTAGGCCTTCGCTTTCAGTATCGTCATCCGCGATGAAACTAGACCCCATATCCCCATCCTCCCCCTCCTCAGATTCTCCCTCATAGGCACTGAAACCACTAAATTTGAGCTCACTTTCGGGATGTGAGCCTCGAACGGACATTGGGGGCATATATTCGTCCTCACTGACATCGGGACTGATGTCCTCATCACTCGATGACCATCCGCCATCAAAATGAGGACTTGCGACATATTCCCGATCAAGCTCCGAAAGATACTCGTCTATGTCCCTTGGTTGGAGGCCTCCCAAATTCCTACGAATGCCCCTAAGGACGCCCTGATGCTTCCTAGGGGTTACCAAAGGCCCACGAGACACACGTTGTGATCCTAAACCACTTTCATCCACACGTGGTCGCACAGAACGGCGTTGAGGCGCCAGGTCATGTTGGGTGCTTGGTCCTTCGCCAGCATCTAAGTCCAAAATACGCCTTACACGATCCCTTCCGACGGGTAAAACGCGCCTTTCGCAGTCCACACGTCGTTGAGACATCTCTACGAACGTCCTGTAGCAACACAAATGTTTAAAGTCTCGCACAAGTTCAGGAAAACTCGATTGCGACAAAAGATCGCTCTCGGACAATGCGCCGCTGATGCTGACTGGAGCGAGAAGAAAGCATTTCGCGCATGCGCACTTGGGTCAGGCTTCTAAACAAAACAACATCTCAATCCGTGAACTCCCAGCATCCCCCAAGGTGCGTGATTCAAAAGTTTTAGGCTGGTAGGCCTATAAGTATTTTTCCGCGAATTTTAAAAAAACTTGTATGTCGACGTAAAATACGTCCAGTCGGCACCCGAGAGACAAAAAATGTCAACGTAAAATACGTCCAGTCGGTGTTTAAAGGTTAACGACGGGATACGGGTGTCGGTCCAAGAAGTCCACGAAATAAGCTTGTTCACTTATGATGGTGCTTATTCCCTTCACATCTAGGTGGTTGTTATTCATTGCAGTCGTCCGCAGCGACGAACGGGTTTCGAATCTGTAGACGATCTGTCCGGGCATGCGATGTGAAACTCTCGTACTGCAGGGTACTGTAACCAGGTTCTGTTAATCAGCCTGTAAGTGAAATTATACTTGTCACAAGGCAAAGTAAATTCAGATAACTTCCAAATACGGGAGGGAGAAAGCCGTTAAGGACTAGACTTAACCCACATGAATTCGCTGATATTTTACGGAATTCAAAAGAGTCAGCTGTAGAAACTTTTTTATCCATGGCATTATAACAATGAGTAAACCTATCCAGGTCTCTGATGACCGTAAAAATATCCATATTACAGATATCAATACGAATCCCAAAGAAAATTCGATATTACTAGTAGCAAGTTACTAGACAAAGAAGTGTGAAACGGAGCTATTTGTAAGATTGCCAGGCAACATAAGCATCAAAGAGAATATTAATCATGATTCTGTATTTCTCTATGCTTACTGAAATTAAGCTGTGATAAAATCCGATCCTATGTGCCCCTAGCAAAAGTTTCATATTCAATTTTCTCGTGCGCATCCTCTGAGGTTGATTTTTAAAACTTTAATAGGCAGGAGATGCAACGAAAGAACCCACTATGTAACTAATTTCTATATAAATTTGGGTTTTTCAAGAAAATGTGACATTTTCTCATGAATGTGATTTACTTGAATTGCAATAGGCTATTTTTGCAAGTAAATATTTCATACCTATGACTTGATACTTATAAGTGTCCGTTTACCAATGTCATAAGCTGATTTATTGACTCTAATTGTCTATGAGGTTCAGAAAAATTAATTCATTTTGATGTTATAGAAATTCTATTTGCTTATTTTGTTCATTAATTTTAAAACGATTGCGATTCTTTAACTAAACTTGCTTTGCAATGCGGATAAGACACTTGTACCTAATGACCTGCATTGCCCATGAGAAGTTCGTGCTAAGCATTCCTCTCCTGTTGGCTTCTTTTGTAAGCACAAAACAACACACACTACAGATGAAGCCTGTGCAAGCAGATTATTGGGGGTAAAAGGAACAATGATGATTCGGCAAATGCGCCAGGCACCTTCAGGACTGATGACGTCATCACCTGGCAGGAGATTGCTCTCAGCCAGCTTTAGAGTTACGTTACTTGCTGTAATAAATACGACTTTAGTATAAATTGGGTATTTTTTGTTTTAATACTCCACCCACACGAGAAGAATGTCTGAAAAAAACAGTACCAAAATTGAACAATATAATATTAGTTTCATGTTGGAAATCTGCAAGATTGTAAAATATATGTAATTACTTATGTTAAATTAGATATTCCTTATTCAAACTAATGAAAAGGGTTTCCATACAAATTTTATATATACTATTTACCCTGTAAGATCCATATAGGATTATTCACATAGATATACCTTTTCACTTCTAGACTTCCTGACTTTAAAATCTTTTTTTTTTTTTTTTCATTGACTACGATTGTAAACTACCGGGACAGACAATATGCCAGTAGGTTTTGATATGTGTTTGAACTTTTAGCTTATTTGTCGTTAATATCCCTAGAATACTGAATGGACTACTAAACTAAAGCGTTAAGTTAGAGTTCAAATCTTTACGCATATACATTTGGATATGTTATAAACACTTACTGCATATGGCTACGTTTTTTGCTTATTGTTTTATCGTGATTCCTTTTATATATATAGTATATATATATATATATATAATTATATATGTAATATATATATATAGATATATAGAATTATATATATATATATATAAATATGTATAATATATATAGTAGTATAATATATATATATATATAATATATATATATATTATACTATATATATATATCATATTTATATATATTATATTATATATATATATATATATATATATAATTTGTAACCCTTCCAACTTCTTACGGAGTATATTATATCGACTTCACTTGTATCCATACTTTTTTTTTATATTTGATAAATTAATGGTTGGCCTGAATATGTGGGAAAGTGTTCTAGCGGCGTACCGTATAAGGCTACTTAAGGTATAATTTCTATAGATACAAGATATGAATGATAAAGGTATTTAAAACCGCGAGAACCACTATAATCCAGTTCGGATCCAATATCACGAGTGTAACTCGTAAGACATGACACTTTCTATTTATCCGTTCACCAAACCGATTGACTCTGGGTGATAAAATATAGTATTGGTTTTCTTAATGGAAAGGAATTCACACAACGAGTTAAGGAGATTATTATTGATTTACACCACCCGAGTCAGAGATTATCATGTGTTGAATTCCATGTTTACTGATTTAGCACTCATAAATATTCCTAGCGCACTCAATTGCTGTGTTTGTTTTTTAGTGCTATTAATTCTATATAATGTGTCAAGGGAACTATTAACACTAAGAGGTGTTTGTTTCCTCTGTCAGACTCGTAACTCTGTTAATAATTCTATGTGTATTCTTTCAAGGATTGATTTGGTACGGGATAGGCCCCTAGTCTGACAGGTGTCTTAGTGTGTCCCTTGTTTTCATGACATGTGTTACAATTAATTATGTGCTTTTTATATCTGTAAGCATTGTAGGCCAGTAAAATAGTGATTTGGCTTTCTGTGACATAATAGAGAACCCTGGATGACCATGTAATGGATTGGAATGCAACCAGTTTAGGACGATTGATATAAAGAGATTATTACTAATACCTGGTCGTTAGTCACCTGCTGTGTTCTTCGGGTTTTCCTCATCACGGACCTACATATAATATTACATTTGATTACATAATTCTGATACACATACTTTAAATATACTTTTTCTTTAGGGTTTCCGTTCGAAGTGTTTATTGTTTTGCTTAGCTGCTGACCTTGTTTCCGTTGGAAGTGTTTATTGTTTTGCTTAGCTGCTGACCTTGTTTTGTTCAGTTTGTAACAGTTCAGCGCTCCAACCCAGGTATTCATTTTCACGATCACTTGGGTTAATGAATTTTCTTGTTCAGATAAGGTTTTAACAATAGGCTATGATATTTGCTTTCCCAGGTAAATATCTTATCTTGGCTCCAAAGACCTGAATGATCATATGCCACTGAGTTCCTTTGGGACTGTGATTAAAACCATTGAAAAACTCGGTAAGGGACTTATGGTCAGTAAGGACTTTAACAGGATAGCTGTACTAGTGAGTTAACGATACCTAGCCTTTCCTTGCCTATTACTGCATATTTACTTTCAGAGGGCTTTAGTTTACGTGAATAAAAATCTATAGGGAAGAACTGTTTATCATTTTGCTGAAGTAGTACCCCTCTTACCCCTTGGTCTGAGGCGTCTGTTACAATAAAAAAAATTTCCTTATTTAAATCAGGTATTTTTAAGATAGGTGAACTGCATAATTACAATTTTAAGATATCGAATGCCTGTTGATGCCTTTCAGACCATAAAAAATCTACGCCCTTCTTCGTAAGATCTGTTAAAGGAGCTGTCATGATTGAAGAGTTACATATTTACATACGATTGTAATACCCACTACAGCGCAAAAGTGCTGTATCCCCCTTTTACGTTAATAGGTACCGGAAAGTTATGAATAGCCGACACCTTACCATGGACTACTTAAGGCCTTGACTAGACACAAAAAATCTAAATAAACATGTTTGGTTTTTAAAACTCACATTAGATATTTTACTCTGAGATTATTTGTCTTAGTCTCTGTAGCACTAGCTCTAGTTTATGCGAATGTACTTCTAAGGTATTAGAAAAGATTACAAGACCAACCATATAGGCATGTAGGTATCCCCCAAAAGTCTTCAAACACTATATTAATTGGGGCGTGACGTAAACCCAAGGCATACGTAAAAGTTGATAATGTCCCTTGAGTGTGCTGAAAATGGTGTATGAGGTACACTCACATAGCTAATGGTATCTGGTGAAAGCCTGGAAGTAAGTCCAAGCTGGTGAAAAATTTATTCTGACCTAACAAAGATAAGATATCATCGGTACATGGCACTGGAAAACGATTGGGAATCGTTTCCTTGTTTTAAACGAGAGAAATCTACTCGGATACGCCAAGTCCGATTTTTTTTTTTTTTTTTTGCATGATGTTTAAGGGAAAAATTATATGGGCTATTTGATTTCCTAATGACTCCTATTACTAAAATTTTTCAACTTCGTCATTTATCTCTATTTTTGAAATTTCATTGGGAGTCTATACGAAGGTGCGTATATAGCTTTATGTTTGTCCTTAGACCGTATTTTGTGTTCAATGACATCCGTTTTCCCCCAGAGATCACTCGCTAGTGGAGAAACATCCTGGTATTCAGATAAAAGATAAAAAAAAATTCTGCTGAATCACCTCTGCTTGAATGAATTTACGGATATTACTTTAGATAGAGTATAAGAGAGATTCATCTACGACTGGTTGGGAGTGATTAAAAATTAGCAACAATAAAAAATGCGATATTTATAACTTCCATATCCACGATACGTATAGGTTTTGTGGATCACTAGATTTAACTTGTTGCTGCGAGTCAACCGTGTATAGGGCTTTGTTCGCAGAAATCGATATATTTCAGAGTGTCAGGAAGGCTTAAAATTTCAGATCCCAGCAAAGTCTTTTTACACGCTCTAAGACATTCGAGGGTGCATGCGTCTCGAGATTTTGCGTGAAGATTTTGCGTGAGATTTATAGAATTTTCCTTTGATAAACACGCCTTATTTGGCAGGAGGTAAGATAATATTTTGTATACCCATAGATGGATATCTTACAATTACGCTAGATATAGATCAATGTTTTTTATAACTATACAGATATCTGTAAGCGCTCGCTTATCCGGACTTCTCAATAGGGAAGTTCGAACAACAGACGGTGAGTCTGTAAATACAGGATATTACGTGGACTAAAGGAATACAAACAAGATATTCTAATTTTTACGGTGCGTACAGTCGGGCTTAATCCACCACTACTTATAATAACTTATTGTATTAAAATTACGAGAACTTGCTCTGTTTACTTGATACGGTTGTGTGATTCATAGGAAAATTCCTTTTTAATTCAAAAAGGTATTGGCATGAATGATCCAACATCGCTTTTCACTGCTCAGCTAGAGTCGCTTATTGTGTGGAATGTGCTTTGCTTTGAACACTCGGCAGATTTGACTGACCCTGACCGTTTGACTAGATGACACAGTAACCAAGTTTGCTTAAGCACGATTTGTTTGATTCTGATTTTTAGGGCTACTGTTTACCTATTTCTTTTTATAATAATTAGGATTCTTCTCTTTATTACCATCGGCAACGTATTGTGTTTTTTTAGCATTATGCTGCTGTTAGTTACGTATAAAGCAACGAACGTATGAATGACTTGAACTATAAAGAATTGAGCGATTACTATTAAAACAAGTTATCTATTGCGTTATTATTAACTATATGTACTTTCATTCTTTGCTAAAAATTTGAAACACGTTTTGTTAATTTGTTTATATGAATGTTAAGTATGTTAACCTAATGAAAGTTTTTACAGACATGTTATTCATTGCAATCCAGCCATATATTTTTTTGAGGAAGCTCATCAGGGAATTGGATGTGGCCATATACCTCCTGGACCAAAATGATGAGCGTGATTACATCGGTATATTTGGCCCACTCGACAAAGCCAAAAAAGCTGAGAAGGTAATATCGGAAATGATTGACAACATCAAGGACTGGCCCACGGAAAACGACCTGAAACTTGTGGGCTTAAA
>NC_061101.1:47577752-47585252 GCF_015104395.2 Macrobrachium nipponense
TTATAATAAGTAGATCTGACAAAGACGGCAAAATCGTAATAATGGACAAAGACTTCTACCTCGACAAAATCAACCAGCTCCTTAGCGACACAAACACATACGACAAACTGACGAAAAATCCCATCCAAAATGTTCCCACAGAATTTTTTCGGAAAGTAAGATTAATTGGCCAAGACAAAAAGAGTATTGAACTATTAGAGAAATTTAAAGTAAGTAATCCTAAATTACCCTACTTTTATGGCCTTCCCAAAACTCACAAAGACCTTCCATTCAGACCCATCGTTTCATGTGATGGAGCTTTTAATTACAAAACTTCTAAATGGTTAGCTGGCCTCCTTTCCCCTTTTTTAGGCACTTTTTCTCCCAGTCACATTAAATATTCGGAAGATTTTTGTCACAAATTCAGAGAAGCACATATACCACTTCACAACATAAAACTTTTAAGCCTTGACGTAGATTCCCTATTCACAAAAGTACCAGTACAGGACGTTCTTCAGTTTTTCAAGGAAAAATTACCCCCCTATTCAGATCATTTCCCATTGGCGCTTGAAAAAATAATAAAGTTAGTTGAATTATGTGCATCTAATAACGTATGTCCATTCGGGGAATCATTCTACAAGCAAAAATTCGGGTGTAGTATGGGTAGTCCTTTAAGTCATTTTTTAGCCAATCTGTACATGGAATACTTTGAAACTACAGTAATAAATGCAATAAAACCCAAAAACATGCTGTAGATGAGATATGCAGATGATATTCTGACATTCTGGGATAATAGGTGGGGCAATTTTAATGAATTCCTTTCAAAATTAAATGCATTAGTGCCTAGCATCAAATTTAAAGTTGAATGGGAAACAGACAAAAAAAATTCCTTTTCTTGATGTTTTAATAATCGGAGACACGACAGAATACAAATTTACCATATACAGAAAACCAACGTTCTCACTTTCATACATTCACTACTTTAGCTATCACGACATTGCTATCAAGATAGGTGTAGCCAGCAACCTGTTCTTAAGAGCCTTACGAATTTGTTCCCCAGATTTACTGGAAAAAGAATTTGAACTAATTCGTAAGCAACTTTCGTCTTTAAAGTATCCTGACCATATAATTGAGAAACCAATTCAGAAAGCAAACGTAATTTTCTACTGATCCCCTAAAGACAAGACCAGAGATACACCCAACAATAAAATAAAAATTCCATACCTGGACACGATTAAGAAGGTGACTCAGACCCTCAGAAAATCTAACTCTTTTGCATTTACTTACCCAAACACCTTAGCCAAATCCCTGATTAACGTCCAACAAAAGACATCCCCCAAGGACACTGGGGTTTATCAAATCCCATGCCAGGACTGTGACCAATCTTACATTGGATTTACAGGTAAATCACTTCCCCAGAGATTAATACAACACAAACGGTCAGTTAGATATGGACAACAGAACTCAGCTATTTTCAACCATATAAATGAACATAACCATAGAATAAACTGGAATTTGTCACGCATAATTTATAGCAGCAACTGCCGGTACAAGAGTCTAATGATGGAATCGGCCTTAATAAAAGAGAGGCAGCAGGTAATGAACATCTCAAAAGGAGCATGGGATTCAGATACGATCGACAAGATTTTAATTCAACCAACACTTAAGAAGAATAAAGGAAGATTATCAGCGGGGGTGACCTAAACTGGCTTGCCTGTGGATGGACCTCTTGGTATAAATATCACCTTTTCTGTAAACTTTTCTCATTCATCTACCTGAAGAGGGAGACAGCAGTCTCTGAAATATAGTACTTTTCTCTCTAAATTTTGGTGTTTTTATGGGCTCCTTTTATTAGATGGAAATCTGTTGCAACAGAACATTTTTACCAGTCTCATATATATATATATATATATATATATATATATATATATATATATATATATATATATATATATGTTAGCCCCCTTATTCCCTAAACTACACAAACTGGGAACTCTTACCTGTTGCCAACGGTGCCCTGTCTGTAAGATGTCACGAGGCTTATTAAGACTGTGTAAATATAAAAAAATATCATTTATTTCCCAAAGCAATTGGTTATATAACATAAAAGAACAAAATGATTAACAAGTCATAATGGCATAACACCCAAATCTACCCATAAAGAAACCAATAAGATAACATTCTACCCTCCGGACTAAGGTTACACTCTCAAACCCCAAACAAGTCACATTGTCTAGTATTCGTCAGTTAGAGAATCCCGTTCCTAATCAACATGGAATCGGACCCATCTGTAATAAAGATAATAGTTATATAGACACCCCGCGTCACTCTTTTCAAAGTATTTACGTAAAGAGAATATTTCCACACTTCTCTCTCTTTTTCCAAAAGGTGGAACAGTTTTTCTAAGTTTTTTATAGAACGTGTCTTACCTTTTCGATGGGCGTTTTCTCCCGACACTTTGGAGCAACCACCTTGTTCTCTCTTTTGCACAAAGAAATGCGTCTTCCACAAGTACCCTGAACCAGTAGGCCTGTAATACGTGTACAAACGAATGCACATGCCTCGCAAACGGGGAACGACCTCTGAGACAAGTTGCTTGTTCAGCAAATACCTTTCTCTCCCATGTGAACTTTGCAGCGTTACCACCCCTTGTCTCTAGGCCGAGTAGAGCTATGCGACTTTATTATTATATAAAACACTCTTAAACAAATATTATTAGCCCTTCCCCCTTTTCTTCACCTCTTTAGAGGAGCTCGGCTACTCCCATGCTAGCTCCCGCCTAGCTCTAGATACACAAGCGTCTTACAATATAGAATTCAAAACCAGAGGCTGGCTCAAAAAAGAAAACAATGCACTCCCGTCTCACACCATATCGGAAACTAATGCCCAATGTATCAATGTACCACATGACTTAGAGCCACCTCCGTTGCCGGAGCACTTGTGCTTCGTCGAATGCATAAAAGTTTAAGGACTCCAAGTACACAAATGGCGATCAGTATAGCGCCTAACATGATCATTACTATTGGTATAGTATAGCGATCATCGAAAAAAAAAGGTTCATCTTCACCACTATCTTCGAGTGGCGGGACAGTAATGGACTCCACTGTAGGCGGGATTCGAACCGCCTTATGGCTTCCGTGTAGGTGTCGGTGAAACACCTTTATCGACGAGTTGTAGATACGCCGACTAAGTACCATGAAGAAGTCTGTAAGAATCCTGCAGGAACTGTCAAACAGCTGAGATCCCTGTAGAATGAGCGATTGTTGTAGACGCAGGTCGAGTACGTAACCCAACTCGAAACAACTCAGCACGCGCCATTATTCAGCGTCTGCGACCCTCGTGAGTGTATCCAACACCCTCCCGTCGCTAAACTGTAGATTCGACGTTTTCTACTGAAGTAAACGTGGTCACCACTCCGTTATTCTATGCAAGTGCTACTCGCACCCGCCTCATCAAAGACTGTAGGCTCCTGATTTATCCCAGAAATTATATCGAAGACATCTCATCCTTTGCCCAGGCAGTCCCAAAAATGCCCTTCGTGTGTAGACTTGACTCAATCTCTGGTACTGTAGAATGAAGTTTTCATAAAATAACTAAAGTCTTGACTACCCCCACAAATTCGTCACTAATTAATATATTCAATCTACTAATCAAATATTAAAAAAAAAAAAAAAATTCCTCGCTAAACCAAATAATCTTTACCTACTGAATTCTCACAAATAATCCCATATCTGACAAACACACTATCAAAAGAGAACTCATAAAGTCTAACAGTAAAAACCCCTTTATGGTTTATATAACTAGCCTCCATAAAATATAATGCCGAACACCCCTTCTATCCAACCCACATACCCTGACAAATTATATCTTCTATCTAATAGATAAATGCTATTTAGAGCTTAACCCTCATTGCAACATCTCTCGTAAGAAAAGAAAAAGAAGAAAAAAATAAATAAATAAGTAAAAATAAGATAATACAACAATAGTAAGTGAACTTTCCCCTCCCCATTACACAGCGCACATAAGAGAAAAGAAAAAGAAAACCATCAGTTGTTTAATCATCTCGGACGACGTTAAGAAAGAAAAAAAACATATATAATTCAACATCTTTTCCCAAAAAGGAATGTGTACCGTTACAGAATCTGCTAGCGCAGCAACCCTATCGACAAGAAAAAAAAAAATCCCCTTACATGACACGTTCTCGTGAAATGTCATAATCAGCATCTCCGAAAACCGTGCCAATCCCCGAGTAATCAATTCCAAAGGGAAGGTTTGCAACCGGACTCCTTACAGCAACTTCAGCAAAAAAGAAACCCACCTATGAACACGTCAGGTGCTTAGCATTGCAGCATATTCAGACTCGCGACGCTAGAAACTCGTGATTCTCAAAAAAAAAATGTTTAGTACTGAACTTCGTAAGCACACTCCCCAGAACCATCTCATTATACATAAACCATCATCTTAATAATAACACCACTCAGGTGACATAATAATTCCTCTATTTAATTACTGACCCCCCGCTAAAAAAAACCATCCCGTTTTCTCAGCTAAAGCAAACATTTGCCGAAAAATATTAACCCCGAAATCTTACGCCAAAACGCTGCAGACTTACATACAATAAGAGAGAAAAACATTAGAAGGAAACAAAGGAGAAGGAAAAAAAAATGCAAAGCAATTCTGTCATCAAATTACAAAAACAGATAACAAGAAAAAAAAAGGAGAATGAATGCAATTGCGCGATCATATATTAATTGCCACAACCAATTCTTTTCAATTTCGAGATATGTGTTAGCTTCGACTGACCTGTTCGTTCATTTAAAACTACAAACCTATTTCCAATTTTCTCTTCAATGACTTTAAAAGGACCTTCACACTTCGGGCCTAGTTTGTAATTTAACTCATTTCTCACGTTAAGTTTTAAAAATACCTTATCACCGACATTGATCTTGGGATCAGATGATTTACTAATACTCTTTTGAACCATATCTCTGGTTGTGGACTCGAGATTACGGCTAAGACATGCGTGTCTCTCTCTCGCTGTGGATATCAGCGCTTCAACCGTACCCTTGCCCTGGTGAGGCGTAGTTAACAAATCAAATGTGCCTCGTGCTGGATAACCAAACAAAGCTTCAAAAGGGGACATTTTAATTGAATCGCTAACCATGGTGTTAATGCTATGTCTAACAACGTTAATATATCTGTCCCAATTTCTATCATTACCACCTACCGTTTTTCTGAGCGCTTCGAGCACTTTCCTGTTTGCTCGTTCGCACAACCCATTAGCCTCGGGTCTGTATGGAATAATTGTTACTTTCTGTATCCTCATGAATTCCACTAAACACTCCTAGGTTTTGTTCACAAATTCCCTCCCATTGTCGGTTAATAGAACTTCGGGTGAACCGTATCTACAAACGATACCATTGAAAAATGCTATGGCTACTTCTTCGGCCGTTTTATGCTTAAGTGGGAAAATTTCTACTTTCCTTGTAAGTTCATCTATTATCACTAGCAAGTACTTGTTCGCATATCTAGACTCACAAAAATTCCCTATTTCTAACTGGTCACCAGTCTCTTCGGAGGCGTGGGTTCGAATCCCACCGCTGCCACCACTGTTAGCCCCCCCCTTATTCCCTAAACTACACAAACTGGGAACTCTTACCTGTTGCCAACGGTGCCCTGTCTGTAAGATGTCACGAGGCTTATTAAGACTGCGTAAATATAAAAAATATCATTTATTTCCCAAAGCAATTGGTTATAACAAAGAACAAAATGATTAACAAGTCATAATGGCATAAACAACCGCCAAATCTACCCCTAAAAAAAAAGAAACCAATAAGATAACATTCTACCCTCCGGACTAAGGTTACACTCTCAAACCCCAAACAAGTCACATTGTCTAGTATTCGTCAGTTAGAGAATCCCGTTCCTAATCAACCATGGAATCGGACCCATCTGTAATAAAGATAATAGTTATATAGACATCTCACGTCACTCTTTTCAAAGTATTTATGTAAAGAGAATATTTCCACACTTCTCTCTTTTCCAAAAGGTAACAGTTTTTCTAAGTTTTTATAGAACGTGTCTTACCTTTTCGATGGGCGTTTTCTCCCGACACTTGGAGCAACCACTTGTTCTCTCTTTTGCACAAAGAATGCGTCTTCCACAAGTACCCTGAACCAGTAGGCCTGTAATACGCGTACAAACGAATGCACATGCCTCACAAACGGGGAACGACCTCTGAGACAAGTTGCTTGTTCAGCAAATACCTTTCTCTCCCATGTGAACTTTGCAGCGTACCACCCCTTGTCTCTAAGGCGAGTAGAGCTATGTGACTTTATTATTATATAAAACACTTTACAAACATATTATTAGCCCTTCCCCCTCTTTCACCTCTTTAGATATATATATATATATATATATCAATTTTTGCACCACTAAGCCGTGGGTTGAAACATTTTTTTAATCAATCTTTGCACCATTAAGCCATGGGTAAAAAAATTTTTATCACTTTTTGCACCAGTGAGTCATGGGTTAAAATTTTTTATATTAATTTTTGCACCACTGAGCCATGGGTTTAAAAAAACAATTTTTTATCAGTTTTTGCACCACGGAGCCATGGGTTAAAAAACAATTTTTTTTATCAATTTTTGCAACACAGTCATGGGTAAAAATTTTCATCTATTTTTGCATCACTGAGTCAAGGGTAAAAAAAATTTTTTTTATCAATTTTTGCACCACTGAGCCATGGGTTAAATTTTTTTTTTTTTATTAACTATTGCAACACTGAGCCATAGGTTAAAAAATTTTGTTTATAAATTTTTGGAACACAGCCATGGGCAAAAAAATTCATTATATTTGTACAAAATTGAGATGGTACCAAATCATTTATCCGATTTTTTTTGCAACATTCAGCCATGGGTAAAAAAAATATAATTATCAATATTTTTCCAACATTCAACCCTGTACTTCCTTTTGACTAATATGATACCCCTCTGTAGCGATCTTAAAAGTTGACCTTGAGGTTAAAGAAAAAGGGTGTTTGTGCTGAGTGATTTTAATGCAAAAGTTATTATTATAAAGCAAATTGCTTAGCTGTTAGTTCTGGAGTGCCTGAGTGGAATTTACGTGTGTGTGCATGTGTGTGTGCGTGGGTGTGTGTGTGTTTAACCTGCTTTAAACATTTATATGTCTGCTCACAAAAACTTCAAAAACACTTACAAACACAAAAGCGAGAACTCAAAGCTGTCTTGCATTCGCAACAAGCTTAAAAAAGTGTTAATAATAAAATAAAAAATGCTAAAAGCAAACAAAAGATGAAAGACTTAACTTTTTTTTTCTTCTGAATTATAAAAAAAGGGAAAATATGACTGGTTTGTTTGTCGTGTTCTTTGGTTGGAAGTTCTGAGGACATCTGAAATAAATGTGTTAGAGCTGGGTGAGAAAAATTGTATTGCAAAGGTGTTAAAGGTGTTCCATCTTGTTTACATAAATATAAATGAACACACAACCACACACACGCGT
>NC_061101.1:47590252-47625252 GCF_015104395.2 Macrobrachium nipponense
ACATTCGATCTCCTTCTGCTAACAAAATCTACGATGTAGGAATAATGATTCTACTTATTTCAAAGGGAAGCATATATGCATATATATATATATATATATATATATATATATATATATATATATATATATATAATATATATATATATATATATATATATATATGCATAGCATCTTATTCGTACTTGTTAATTTAAACGGGTGTCCCCCTTTCACATCTAAGATAAATGATTACCCTACCCATACCTGGTAAAATTACAGTTTTTGGTAGCTCATTTAAATTTCCTTTGAACTTTGATGATTTAGGCCTAGAAGTAATTATTCATTCATTCATTTTATGCAGTCTACTTTTATATATTTTTATATTATTGTTTTTTTCACTCTTGTAAACCTAACTTTACCTAACCTAAGAGTGAAAATAAGTGATTTGCAGACAGAATGTCTCAAAATGCTCAGAAATAGCTATTCTACACCTCAAAGTTTAAATATTCTTCATAATGTCATGTGATGGAATCATTTGTAATGCAGTATTAATGTGTTTATGAATTCCGAAAAAAAAATTAGAAGTAACACAATATTTTGATTCAGAACTTTGTCAAATAATCAACAGGATTACTACTTAATAAATTAAGTGGCGCAAATATGTCTTTATCTTGTTTTGTTTGTAATTAAGAGAGCTTAATTTTTTTCACCTTATTTCCACGAAATTTGGTTGGCAGATAGGATTTGCAACAAAAGTTTTTGATCATAATTCCACATAATTTTTGTGTGTGACGGGTCACCGTAATATTATTTTGAAGTTTGGCTGGGAAATAATTTTTCGAAAAGCCTAGTGATACCTGTGATTCTTACAAATATATTTGGAAGCTTAACTTAATTGTTAGATAAATAACGATTCACTATAGTTGTTCCTGTAGTTTTTAGTCACGATTCCATATTCCCTGTTGAATATTTTTTATAACTAAACTTTTCTTTGCACCGTTTCACGTCATTATTTTATTTTATATTTTTTTTACAGATGCAAAGATCATGCTGTTTGCTGGAATGCAAGATTAATTATTATTATTCCCGTGCAACAGAGGTGAAAGTGTTCCGCTTCCCAAAGGATGTACAACGACGGCAGCAGTGGATGAAAACCATCCACAAGGAAGACTTCACGCCAACCCCTAATACAGTAGTCCGTGCTAAGCATTTTGAAGAACATTTCATCATCACTGACGACAATATTACGCGCCCCGATGAAACTGTGATTACAGCCAAGAGAGGAACCCCAACTCTGACGGAGGATGTATACCCGAACATCTTTCCTAGTTAACCACAGTACATGCCAAATAAAGCACCACCGGCTCGTACGAATCCACAGAAAAGAAAAGACAAGGTACAAGAACGACATGAATTACAGTTTCAAACATGAAGGGAAAATGACACCATAAACAACAATTTTGATGATTTTTTCATACCTTTAATAGTAATCTATCTAAGGATTGGCTGTTTGTTTCAAGTGATGGCTATGTATCTTTCCTGAAAGTCAATTGTCACGACCACCCAAAGCTAATTTTATCTTTTAAAGTGATTAAAGACTTAAAAGTTATAATATGGTATGAAAAAAACTGCTTTAGATTCCAAAAAATTCAAATGGCTTTTTAGGATAGTAAACAAATGTGATCGGTGGTCAAAAATGGAAAATTTGATAAGTCACTTGAATTCATACCCTAAATCAGCCATCAGCTATGTTGACAGACACCCAGTGTGTTAAAGTTATCGAGGAGCAGGAGTTACTGGAAAGTGAATCTGAAAATTACAAGTGTTCAGAGAGATGAGTGTTGTGGCTCTGTGCTGAGCACCTAAAAATGCTTTGTCAGAAGAGAAAAACATACAGCTATGATTTTTTGATGTGGTTATATTGTATGTATTTGCCAAGACCATCACTGTACATACACCTACGTGGCAGTAAAGTCCTAGTTCTCCCTAATCCTGATTACCTAAGGAAACTTAATGTATCCAGTGCAAAGTCAGTGTGTACTGAAAATTCCCATGAGCTCTTTTCGTGGGAAATTTTTTGCGACAGTAAACAATGAAGAGAAATGAGTAAATGTACTGTTTGATGAGGTACGTGTGAAGAAAGGTCTCTCATATAAAGGGGGTAAACTTTATGGTACTTCTGTAAACTCATGTGAAGCTGCAACAGCAGTTCAGGCTTTTATGATTTCATCTATCCTATCAAAAACAAACATGTTGCTGCTTAGTACCCAGTCAGTAATCTGACAGCAGACTCACTTCTTGAGTTGACACATAAAGTTTTGGCATTCCTGCATGACATAGGATACATATAGTATTATCATTAATCTCTGACAACAACAGGGTTAACAGAAATATGTTTGAGACAATGTCTGGTGAAAAACTTGCCGCATACATTCCATATACTTATGATTCAAGTGTGCCACTTATTTTCCTTTTTGATATAGTTCTTATACTGAAATGCATACGAAATAATTAGGTGAATCAGAAAAATCCCATTCAAACTTTTGTAATACCTTCACCTTCCAACTCCAAATTCATGAGAACTGTACACAAAAGAACTTGATCAATTTGTTAAACCAACTCCAGGTTTGTCAGAGAAAGTTCTTTTTCCTGCTAATTTGGAAAGACAGAATGTACAATTTGTTGTAAGACTGTTTGATGAAAAGAATGTAGCTGCATTGAAATCAATGAATATTTGTGATGCGTCAGGTACTGTTACTTTCTTGGAACAAATAATATCCGTAATAACGCCAAACAAAGGTGTCCACCTACGTAAAAAAATAAATAAAAAACCCTATAAGGCAAGATTCATCCACAGATCCAAACTTGATATTTCTCAGTAAATTTTATCATTGGCTTAGGGCCTGGGAAGAAATGGATATGCTTTTGCATGGTAGGATTGGTAAATTGTCAAGAGAAACATGTTTTGCTTTGAGGCACACTACATCAATACTGATAAAATTATGTGATTATCTGCTGGAACACCAGAAATTTCATTATGCATCACTTGGTACATTCCAAGGAGACAAGCTGGAACGTAGGTTTGGACAGTACAGGAAGATGAGTGGCACTAATTATAATGTAGCTGTTGCTCAAGTAATGGAATCTGATTAGAAGCTAAAGGTTATGCATGTTCTTTCCATGGCTTTGTCGAAGTCTGGTCCATTAATAATAATAATAATAATAATAATAATAATAATAATAATAATAATAATAATAAGACCCAGAAATATACAGAGACAGGAGAAAGACAGAAAGAACAGAGGACTGGCACAACAAACCAATGCACGGACAATACATGAGACAGACTAAAGAACTAGCCAGCGATGACAATTGGCAATGGCTACAGAGGGGAGAGCTAAAGAAGGAAACTGAAGGAATGATAACAGCGGCACAAGATCAGGCCCTAAGAACCAGATATGTTCAAAGTATGATAGACGGAAATAACATCTCTCCCATATGTAGGAAGTGCAATACGAAAAATGAAACCATAAACCACATAGCAAGTGAATGCCCGGCACTTGCACAGAACCAGTACAAAAAGAGGCATGATTCAGTGGCAAAAGCCCTCCACTGGAGCCTGTGCAAGAAACATCAGCTACCTTGCAGTAATAAGTGGTACGAGCACCAACCTGAAGGAGTGATAGAAAACGATCAGGCAAAGATCCTCTGGGACTATGGTATCAGAACGGATAGGGTGATTCGTGCAAACAGACCAGACGTGACGTTGATTGACAAAGTCAAGAAGAAAGTATCACTCATTGATGTCGCAATACCATGGGACACCAGAGTTGAAGAGAAAGAGAGGGAAAAAATGGATAAGTATCAAGATCTGAAAATAGAAATAAGAAGGATATGGGATATACCAGTGGAAATCATACCCATAATCATAGGAGCACTAGGCACGATTCCAAGATCCCTGAAAAGGAATCTGGAAAAACTAGAGGCTGAAGTAGCTCCGGGCCTCATGCAGAAGAGTGTGATCCTAGAAACGGCACACATAGTAAGAAAAGTGATGGACTCCTAAGGAGGCAGGATGCAACCCGGAACCCCACACTATAAATACCACCCAGTCGAATTGGAGGACTGTGATAGAGCAAAAAAAAAAAAAAAAAAAAAAAAAAAATAATAATAATAATATCCTTTATTTCAGCTCAGGGCCATATACATGGAATATACAAAATACAGACAGTAACATACACAATCTACATACATGAGGCAACATGATAAAAAACTGAATAATCGGCACTTATCCACAAAGTAGCTGAGGTAGCATAAAAGATAGTAATCATAATATTGGCAATAACAGCAATAATATTGGTGAGAAAAAAATGCATTGCGAGTTATAACAGGTAGTGCACAGATTATATAACTTAAATTTCAACTAGAGACCTTAGGTGGTTACAGTAGTCAGGTCCAGAGGCCTAAATACGAAAATTGAATGTGAAAACAAAACTTTAACTTGATAGTAATCACAGTAATAATGAAAAAGTAAAATAGCAATAAATATAATAATGACAAAATCTGCAGATGACATCTTGCCAATACAGATTAAGTCCTTTAGGGGACAAAGACCTCATTTTCCCATTTTTCCCACAATTTAGACCTTCTTGCTTCACTCCTTAGGATGCTTTGTATGAGCGAGTATCTGCTGTTTCTCACTCGGATTACCAGACTGGACATTGTTCGCCTTACAATGATTTTTAAATTGTCCAGTAGGTTTTCTATGAACATCTGTGTGGCGGAGTGGTAGCGGGGAGTGTTTGTGAGGCGTCTCAGAATGTCATTGTACACAACAGTGATACGTCTCATGGTCTCTCGGGTATAATTCGTCCAGATGGAACACCCATAGATACTGTAGCAGTACGAGTGGAAGAGCAGCAGTTTCACGTCTCGGTGACAGAAGACAAACCTCCTTGCAATCATGTTGCCAGTTGCACATAGTTTACGACACCTCTGTTCAATGTCTGCCGTATCTTTTAGGTCGTCGGTGATAATGTGACCCAAATACGGAAATTCATGCACAAATTCCAGCCGATGGTTTCCAAGGAAAATTTGTAGTTCTGCAATATGCTTAAGCGATCTCGGGAGCAGCGACATGCACTGGGTCTTGGTTTCATTGTAGATTATATCAAATTCCTCTGCATATTGGCAGCAAGTGTCGATGAGTTGTTGGAGACCTTGCACTGATGGGGAAATCAGAACCATAACGTTGGCGTAACAGAGGTTGTTTTGTAGTTGTTTCATTGACAGTGCATCCGATTGGGAGTGAGTTCAGTTTGACATTCAAGGCATCTGTGTACATATTAAACTGGTATGGAGAGGGCATTTTAAACTGGTATGGAGAGAGAATGCCCCCTTGCCGAAGCCTGTTTAGGGAGCCGAAGGTGTACAATAATACGTTACCTCATTTGACACAGAATTGCTGTGTGGAGAACCAGCAATGTAAAATGCCAATTAGATACAGGGGTGTGCCCCTTTTTATGCAGCTTCAGGAAGAGCTTCAGGTAGTTTACTCTGTCAAATGCTTTTCTCACATCTACAAAACAAAGGAAAACAGGAGAGGCTGATGATAGGTAGTAGTTCAGCAACTCTTTCAGTATGTAGATGCAGGTGTCGGTTGAGTGGTTTGCTTTAAACCCGAACTGGTTGTCAGTGGTGTGTAGAAAGGGGAGAAGTCTCACTAGAAGAACCGACTCAAGTGTCTTCGATGCGATCGTTGCGATTGCAATCGGCCAGTAGTTGCCAGGGTCAGCTGCATCCTTTAGCTTGTTTTTGATTAATGGTATCAAGTGAACTAAGAGTAGGGAGTCTGGAAGAAACCGGTGAATTATGCACACATTGAATAGGGCAGCTAGCAAAATGTAAATTATGGGATGGCAGAGTTTGAAAGCCTCTGCGGGAAGACCATCACAGCTGGGTGATTTATTATTAGGTAGGCTGTTTATGGCATTGCTGATGTTACCTGGCGTAATACGGTCTGCAAAATGAAATTGAATGTTGTCAGTAAGGAGGTTATCTACATCCCTTTGGGAATCTTGATCATTTATGCAATTCAGGATATTGTTGAGGTGATCGCCCCACATACTTGCGATAACTTCGTCTCCGACTGCTTCCCCTACTCTCTGTGATAGCTTTTTAGTTTTAGGATTTAAGGACTGGATATCTTTCCAAACACGAGGATAATCACCAGATTCTATGTTTCTAGACATTGCATCGGCTCTTAGTTGTTTTTCATTTAACCTGCAGTGCTTAAGAGCAAGTTTGAACTGCGCTCTCGCCTGTCTCATTAGTAATGCAGTGTGCCGCCTTACCTCGGGCTACCATTTTGCCTCCACAGTAAAAACATTTCTCGTGAGTATGTATACAGATCTTTAACCAAGTCATTCCATCCAGGTATATTACGAGAATTACCTTGACGAAATCTATAGGCAGTTCTGCCCGAAGCAAGCATAGCGGAGATTATGTTCGAATAGAATTCATTCAGATCCCTCCTGTGGTGGTCATTTCTACAACTTGTGTTGGTACAAAGTAAGGCGTCTACCGGTTGAGCTATTGACCGCAACCTGGTTTCCGTGGTCGCCCTAAAGTATCTGGTTTTCTGTTGGTTTTTAAAATCCCAGTTTACCGTTGGTGGGCGGTCAGTTAGGGGGTTCACGGTAGGGAGGGATGGGGTACTGAATGACACCTGTAAAGGGATGTGATCGTAGCTCGTTGCAAGATCATAGCGAATATTGCAGGTCATAATAGAATCATGAAATTGTGGAGATGTGATGCAGTGGTCCATCCAGGAGGCTGTAATTTTGTCCGCTCTATTATGCACATATGAATAGGATTAACCATCTCTGAATTAAACTCCTCTCCATGTGAACCTAACTCTAAGTGTGATTCTGTAGTTGAGGAATATGTTGAAGAGGAAGTCTTGTCAGGTTATGTTGCTCACAATATTAAAAAGAAGCTGAAATGTCAACAATGTCTAAGTAAGGTCTTACTTGACAAGACACTTGAAGCTGACATTCCTGATATTTGTCAGTATCTCAAAATCCTTGACAGAGGTGGCTTGAAATTGCTAACAGATTTTACGCTTTCAGTCTGTATTTCCACTTACAAAGTATTTCAAGCACCATTTGGTTATCTCAAGAAAGATTTTCTGCACTGCAATAATCAAAGAGAGGTTCTTAGTAAGCAGCCTTAAATTTTCAGCTAAAGTCTTTTGATATGAATGAATGTTGCCTATGCAGTAGATCAGTAAATATAATACTTTGGATGTGTATCTCGCCTCTAGCCAATATTTTATTAAATATTTCACAAAGATATACAATAACGAAATAAGTCATGAAAAAGGTAAAAAGAGAAAACTTTCAACACTTGAGTGCTGAAGAAATGTTGAAGGGAAACTATGAATTGCTTGTAATAAAAAAAATATATGTTACTTAAGGAAAGGAAAGGTCTGAGAATATTGACTAAATATTTTAATAAATCTTAAGCTTTTATGCGTGTTTTAATCATTATTATTATTATTATTATTATTATTATTATTATTATTATTATTATTATTATTATTATTATTATTATTATTATTATTATTATCACAGCGTGATAACAAGGTGGTGTAAATATAAAATGTTCTGACCGAGTTCAGGTACTGAATAAATTGCTGAAGTAACGTAAATGGCGAAAAAAACCTACCCTGTGTTGGAAGAATAAGGTCGATAGAGTAAGAGGAACAGACGAAAGAAACTGGGATAAATATTCTAGTTAGAGACATTTCTACAACACCCCAGGAGGTGACATCAATCCTATTCCCAGGCTTTGAGTATCTAGATGGCAATGGCTGAATCCTGGAAGATCTGCTGAGATGCCTGATGTCTCGGCGGGCAGAATTTGGATGACAACTCCTTCCAGGTTGTCGTCGTCGGTGGTTGTCATGCATTCAGGTGAAAAGAGGACGAAATAAACATTTCACAACAATCAGGAGAGATGCACGAGTCTAGGTCCCTAGTCATCACGTTGGACCATCTCTGCAGGTAAGTTCTCAACGTTTCTGTATCAAGTAACTCTGATTTACTTGTTATTAATTCATATGTATCATTAAATGAAATTGTTAAAATTAGTGGAGAAGAAGATGAAGAAGAAAATTTTTTTTCTTTTTAAAAATTTATGGAATAGTTGAAGTTACGATTTTTTTAAGCATAATATCTGCAATATTTTTGTCTGATTTACACGGAAAAATAGTTTTTTTTATTATGCACAGACCTAGAATAAAATTATGAATAACTTTGAGGATAAGGCATTTTTTATCATTCAGAACTTATAAGGATAAGTCATTTTTGGTAATTCAGAACCATATTTGTCCCCATTTTAATTTAGTGTACTTCTATTTATTCATCAAGCCCTACTCACCAGAGTGTAGGGGTCGGCTTGCTTCATATCCCGCGCAAGGTGTAGGTCGATAGACCGATAGACTTTTAAAGGGAAATTGGGCTTCTGTTATAAAATTTTGACATATTGCAAATTTTGTCTCTAACCTAACTGGTATCACTGGTATCGTGGGATGTTTTTTGTTTTGTCATTAATTTCGAGTTCAGTTATTTTTAGTATTCTTACATATAAGCAGATATATATACTATTGATTTATGTATGTAAATTGTCTTGTAAATCTATAAAGTTAGCATTTATATATTCCTGCAAATAACATTATAAATCTATAGAAATAGTCTTTATATATCTATATAAATATTTATATATTTATGCAACTATTATTAAATATTTAGGCATACTATTCACATATCCATGCAATATTTTCCTCAAGAAAGAATTATGAAGTACTTTTCGTATCTTGAAAACCATGAGATATCTTTCTAGCCTTCAAAGTCACCCTAACCAGAAATTAGTTCTGGAAAACATCCAAAGTCATGCTTCCTCGAACGACATAATTTCCGGAAATAATTCTGAAGATTTCTAATTATCTGAATCGATGAGGGTTCCTTCCTTTACTGCTTTGGCCTGAAACGCGCTCAGAGAATGACCTTTTATGTCTTTTGATTATAGAGGTCACCCAGTTAACATCCAGAAGAACAAAGAGTAAAGTTTACTTCGTAATTGTATGTTGTAAATTGCTTAACAAATATAATTCATAATTATCTGTTACATGATCTGATACAGAATTTATGAAAGTCAATTATAATTTATTATAATGTCGTCTATCTATCTCTTCTATTAGATAGAGTATACATGTGTGCAGCAATATAACAATTCGGCAAATCCTGATATGTTCCATCCTTCAGACAAAATTTATGTTCACTTAACTTATCTATCGTATGCCAAGAGATAATATGCAATGAATTTTTATACAATGAGAATATATATGTACGCTATTTCATAATCTACGTCTACCACGTAAAATAATATTTAAATGACAGGTGTTTTTTTTACCTAATACTAACGATTATAATTATCTATTCTCTTGTTTTTAGGCTGCCGTCTTTCCATTGTTTCTGGGTTTCTTTGTGGCAACCGAGGTTTATTAGGGGAGACCTTCATGTGGATGTAATTTTATAATAATGGAAAGTAACCACAGAAAATGTGATAACATCTTGAGTAGGAGAGAAAAAAAAATGTTACCTGCACATGGAATAACGATAATAATAAAAATTAGGGTGCAACTGATTGGAAAGTGCAGCAACACAGTCACGAGTGTTATGAATAAACTTTAGGATATCAGTGAATTCTTTGGGTCGTTGCATAACACCGTCGGACTTCAGAGACGAAAGTACGGGTGCGCATTTGACCCAGATACTGTCATGTAATCGTCACATCAGAAAAATGCAGTTGTGTATGTCTGTTTGTGCATCAAACAGGGAGTGTTCATAGAAGGTCCCAGAACAATTTAGTGTCTTCGCACATACAGACATTAGAACCATGAGAAGACTAGCGTGCATGCGCACGAAAGCCTATCAGGGCGTGTGAAAACATAATATATTCCAATAGGGAGTGATAATGGGGGCATTAGACTGCAGGCTCTTTTAGTGATTACCAGTGAGGAAAGCCCGAGGGGAGGTATACAGAAGATCCATCAAAAAGGTAAATAGTGAAAAAGAACTTTGAAAAAAACCTTTGATTTTTATGAATACTCTGAAAGGAGCTAAAGTGCAGTGATAAAAGACTTTCATTGGATATTTATCCGTTCTTTTATAATTTTATTTATGATAATTGTGGTTTCTTTTACAGATGGATTCGGTTTGTCACCACAGAAAATGAATTCGCTAATTGACAATTTTGTTTAGGAAAATACTGATGAAGTCTTAGACAAGATTACTATTCGATGAGTAATTATGTTTCATGGTTTTGGGATTTTCAAATTCATTTTCCATGTTAGTTCTTTTGGGGAAATAGACTATTTTCGTATCAGAGTTTGGTTTTTAGCCTAGAATCTAATAACTTAATTGAGCTGCAGAGCTGCCAGTGGACGCCAAGGTATGTTGTGTTACCAGTTAGTAATTTCTGTCCTTTTAATATTATTATTATAAAAGTAGTTTAACCAGACCACTGAGCTGATTTTCAGCTCTCCTAGGGCTGGCCCGAAGGATTAGATAAAATACCAGGTCTAGCCCTTAGGCAAGAACAGGGACCAAATTGGTCATTTAGGATAAATAAAAAAGTTGCACCAAGGCAAATGCTTTCATACTTAAACACACACACAATAAATACATTTACTCATGTTCCCCTTTCATACATACTAAAACGGTATATTAAAATTCAGAATTAGTTTGAACTTTTTGAAATTTTGTTTTAGAATTCACTAAACACACTGTTTTATATTTTATCAATTAAATCGCAGTTCCTCAGAAAAGTCAAAATCGGAACTACTGAAAACGTAAACGTTTCTGACAAAATTTCTTTTATTGTCTTATTTCCAAAAGTTGACAGTCTCTGCTGGTCATACTTTGGACACTCGCGCAAGACATGTCTGACAGTTACCAACACCTTGCACTCTGAACACTCGGGAGCAGGGTCGCGTGGGTTGCTCATCAAGTGCCCGTGTGTCAGACGAGTGTGGCCTATACGGAGGCATGTCAGGATTACTTGAGCACGTCTCTCTCTTTGATATGCTGAACTCCATTCGTTAACATCCTGTTTTATTTCTTTTAATTTATTATTTTCAGGCTTTTCATGCCATACGTTTTGCCATTTATCTACAATTGTTGTTTTTATATATCTTATATAATCGCTAGTAGGGATGTTTACATTTGCTTTTATTATGTGGACTGCTTCTTTAGCTGCTTTATCAGCCTCTTCATTTCCTCTTATCCCCACATGAGCAGGGATCCAATATATTTCAATATTTTTTCCATTTTTATACAATTTGTGGAGGTCAAATTGAATTTGCTGTACAATATTATTTTTTGGATTGTAACTGAAGAGCTTCTATAGCGTTTCTTGAGTCGCTAAAAATCACAAAATTATTGAATGATGTTTGCTTTTTTAATTTTAATAGCTGCTGTGATTGCATACAACTCTACTGTAAAGACTGAGGCATGATTTGGTAAAGAAAATTGATATGTTTTGTTCTGTGATATAGCTGCATATCCTACTCCATGTTGCGATTTAGACCGGTCGGTGTATATTGCATAATGTGAACTTTTTTGTCTTATATGTTCTATGGTTTTTTGTTTATGGTGTTCTGGGGTATATACGGAACTTTTTGATAAATATTTTAAGTGAGTGCAAGTCCTTACTTATTAATCATAGACCAATGGGGTGGTAACTTTACTATTGGAGGTACTTGTATATTTATATTCAATGACTCGAACAGTCTATTAGCTCTAATTGGGAAAGGTGGTGAATGATTGTTTATAAAGACATATCTTAGCTCAAATTGATTTTTTGTTGGTGAATCACTTGTTTTGATTCTTAATGGACTTTTCGTGGTTATGAATTCTCTATGGAGGGATAGAGGCAGTTCGCCAAATTCAACTTGTACAGAGGAGACAGGTGAGGATCTAAATGCTCCTGTGCACATTCTTAGGCCTTCGTTGTGAATTGGGTCTAATATTTTCAGCGCTGCTTCTGAAGCTGACCCATATATTTCACTTCCATAATCAATGATTGATAGCACTGTTGCTTTATATAGTATAGTAAGAGTATGGGTATCAGCTCCCCAATTTGTGTGAGATAGTTTTTTAATTAGGTTTAATGCTCTTTTGCATTTCGATTTAATGTAAGTTATATGGGCTTTCCAGTTGAGGTGTGTATCAAATATCAAACCTAAAAATTTAGCAGTTTGGCTAATTGGTATATTATGGTTTCTCATTTTTAATTCTGCTTCTTCACTTTTTCCAAATTTTACTTTTATAAAACATGACAGCTTGGGTTTTTTCTATTGAAAATCTAAAGCCTACCGATGAGGTCCATTCACCTATTTTTATTATAGTTTTATTAATAATTCTTTTTGCATGTTTTATGCGTGATGCTGTGTTATTATATATTGCAAAATCATCCATATACAAGTTACTTTTAATTCCGACCGGTAGCACGTTACTGATGTCGTTAATTGCCAATGTGAACAGAGTACCACTAAGGACGCTACCTTGTGGTACTCCATTTTCAAGCGGAAATATTTTGGAAAAAACATTATCTATTCTCACCTGAAAAGTGCGGTCAGTCATAAAGTTTTTAATAAATTTAGGAAGATGGCCGCGTATGTTATTATTATGTAACGATTTTAATATTGCATACCTCCATGAAGTGTCGTATGCCTTTTGAATGTCAAAAAAGACAGCTATTGTAATTTGTTTTCTTTCAAATCCTCTACGTATATGGTCTTCCAAACTACACAGAGAATCCAATGTAGACCTATTACGTTGTGAACCAAACTGTGTAGGACTTGAAATTTTATTTTCACGAATGTGCCACGTAAACACTTACCATTTTCTCCGATACCTTGCATATACAACTTGTTAATGAGATAGGTCTATAATTATTCACATTACTAGCATCTTTTCCCGGTTTGGGTATAGGAATTATTATTGCATTTCGCCATTTATCTGGAAACAAGTTTTGGAGCCATAAATGATTGTAAAATCTTAATAAGTATGATTTTGCCAAAGGTGCTAGGTGGCAAATCATCTCAAAGCAAATATCATCTCCTCCAGGGGCAGATTTATTGCTGTTCAAGAGAGCATATTCTAACTCTTCCATATTGAACTTCTTATTATAATATATATCTTCATTTGTCTCATAATTAAGTATAATAGATTCTGCTTTGTTTTTTACTTTTTTAAAATGTTTGTCTAGATTTTCGTCACTACTTATTTTGGCAAAACTTGCCCCAAGTATGTTACTTATTTCGAAGGGATCTAAAAATTTATTTCCATTATCTAATATAGCTTGTCTGGGTGGTCTAATGTTTGTTCCATTTATTTTTCTGAATTTTTCACATACTTTTTGAATGGATCTTTCGCTTGTTATTTCTGACACATAGGACCTCCAAGATGATATTTTACCTTTTATCACTTCTTTTCTAAATTTGGCTGATATTTTATTATACAAAGGTTTTAATACATATATTTCTAATAGTAAAATTGTCATTTTTAATATATTTTCTTTTTGAATGGTTTTGATTTATTGACTTTATTGAACCTTCTGTTTAGAGTATCTAACCTTCTTGTTTTTCTCGTACTAATTCAGATAGATCATCTGACCACCAGGGGACTTTAAGTTTTTTATGATGGGGTTTTGAATGAGGAATATCTTTGTCTGCTGTCTTTTTAATGAAGGACACAAAGAAATCATTCGTCTCATTGTGATTTCTCAAATAATCATACGGCGGTATATTATTGGTATGAAAGTTAAAAATGTCCCAATCTGCTTTTTGCATGTTATAATGTGGAGAATATGGTTTTGGTTCATTATTTAATAAGGATATTACAATGGGAAAATGGTCACTTGAGTAGAAGTCATCACATATATTCCAATCTAGTCTGTCAACTATATTTGTTGAACAAAGGGTGACATCTACTGTGGAAAATGTTCCATGGGTTCTGGAATAATATGTATTTACTTCGTTGTCATTCAGACAACAAAGATTATTAGCATTCATTAAGTTTTTTATTTTTGCTCCATCTTTATCCGGAGTAATGTTGTTATAGTCCCATATTGGATTATGCGCATTGAAATCTCCTACAATTAATATAGGATTCTTAAATTCTTTTATTATTTTTTGTAATTTGTTTAAATCATACTTTTTATTAGGCTGGTTGTATAAGTTAATATCAAACACATTATTTTCTAATTTCACTATTATTGCTGAAATTTGCAATTCAGTGTAATCTATATCTACTTTGTCGTATATAATTTTGTCGTATATATTGCTGTTCCTAAATTATTTTCATTTTCCTGCGATGTTGTAGCTAATAGATATTTACCTATTTTTGGAACACGTTTTCCTATGTGTTGTATACATATAATCATTGATTCGTGTTCGCTAATAAGTCGTTGGACTTCTCCTAAGTGCATTCTCGTTAATAATCCATTTATATTCCATTGAATTATATAACGATTGAATGATGTAATATGAGTGGTCAAATTACCCTAGATTATTAAAGCTGATATTTTCTTAAAATTTGTTATGAGTTAATTTGTATTTTTGTAGGTCTTGATTCATTTTTTGTTGTAGTTTGAATCTTACTATCTTGATTTAATTTTTCCATTTTGATTTTCTTTAGAATATTATCTACAACACTGATGTGTTTCTCTTTGTAATATTCTAAGTGTTCAATACACATACACCCTTTTCATGAGATTTGATGTTTGTTTTTTTCCTTATTCCTATTCCTCATGAGATTTCTTATTGTGTTGGTTAGGCTGTATTTGGTTAAAGTCTTATTTTTGTGGCACATTGCTATAAAGCATTTACTGTAACCGCATGTGTCTCCGTGTTTATCAGTTTGTTGTTTTTCCTTGGTTTTTCCTGTCCTTTTAATAAAACAGGGAAAATTAGACCTTGTAACATATATATAGCATTGTATTCACGTTCTTCTATGGTATATATTAGATCAGCATTATCTCTTTTTCATTATTCATTATATTCATTACCATCATATTCATCATAATATGTAATTTACAACTGCAATTCAAGGTAAGAATGTAAAATCCATGATATATGGCCTTAAGTAGATAGAATGATATGGAATAGTTTCAGTTTCATTTACACATGACTACTTATGTTGATCTTAGCAAATACGAAGTAAATATAAATCGTTCAAATGAGTTTTGCATTTTTTTTATTGTAGTGTAATACGTACTACTTAATTAAGTACACCATTTCTTTTTTAACGTAGCTCCATAAGTAAAGCTAACTCCTTTTCCTGATATATGGCCAAGGCTTTTGTGCCTCAAAATAACCTTCTTCCAGCAAATTTCTGGTAAGGTGAATTTCTCGTTTCTTCCTAGAAAATGGGGAAAGTAGAATTCCCGCTAACAGTAATATGAATTTTATTCACTCGACAATGAGAGACACAAAATCCGCTAACAAGCTTCTCGTATCAAACAACAAAAACATTGTTTTTCATCTGGAGTAACAGGACTGAGCAATTGTTCTATTTTTATGAGTAGCTCGCAGTCTCTAGTGAAGTAAAAGTATTTATAGTGAATTACTGAATAATCACTATAAAGACCTAAGTAACACAATTTCACTTAAAGCTAAAACAGACATCACAATGTGGATCTTCACATCGGAAAATTGTTATGCCATTGTTACCGCTTCCAATTACACTTCCATAAATTTGGATTCGTATTCTAGGTGTTATGAGATACCTATGGGGTCAGTCTTAGATCGACTGAATGATGTAAATCATCATTGGCAAAATTAGAAATTTGACATCTTTGTAGCATTGACTTCTTTGATGCAGAATTTTTCATATTTTCTTATTTCTCTTTGCTATAATTATTCAAAGTTCTGGATAAGTATATAGAGTCGTGGTGTATTTTCCATTTATAGCTACAGTCCATTTTACTCAATCTCGGGCTTTGTCAAGCAAGAATCAATATATACAGACATATTCTCTGCTCTGCCCTAATTCATACCAGCAGGATTGGGCTGGGGGTTGCCATATTTCTTGGGTACAATGTTTGGTTTACAAATTACGATGGGTTGGTTAGATGTTTACGTACATAATATTTACATAATATGTTATTACATGTTAACACTGTTACAGCATTAGTTCTACATTCTATTTATCCATTTTATATCCCTAATAAAGTTATTGACTTCTTCCTGTGTGGTTTTTTGTTTGCATGGTGTTTTTACGTTGCATGGAACCAGTGGTTATTTAGCAACGGGACCAACGGCTTTACGTGACTTCCGAACCACGTCGAGACTGAACTTCTATCACCAGAAATACACATCTCTCACTCCTCAATGGAATGGCAGAGAATCGAATCCGCGACCAGGTGGGACGCAAACATCATACCACCCACGCCACCGAGGCGCTTTCTTCTTCCTGTGTGGTGTTCTGGTATGGCTCCATTTGGCATTGTTGACCCTGACCTTGAATACCTCTTCTCGTTCGAGCAGACAGTAGAAAAAGATCAGCTTCTGTTTGTGTTAAACTTGATTTGCTTGTGGCTATAAAAAAAACTGCTTCTGTTATTGTTATTTCTCTATATGAATCGCATCTGTATTTTTTTAGTGTAGTTTAACAAGTCTTGAATATGATAGTTTCTTGACTAGTTTGTCTGTGTAATGTTGGAAGATGGGTCCTACGTTTCTTTGGGCAAGCAATCTTCATCTGAGAGTTGATATACTAGAGATGAACAACGACTTTCTTGTTTTCATCTTTCGTACGTAGAAGGCTGGTATTTGTCTCCTATTCCTATTTTCGTGTTTGTGAGGCGTCTCAAAATGTCATTGTGCACAACAGTGATACGTCTCATGGTCTCTCGTGTATAGTTGGTCCAGTGGGAACACCCGTAAACACTGTAGCAATACGAACAGAAGAGCAGCAATTTCACGTCCTTGCAATCATGTTGCCAATTCTGCACGTTGTTGTACACGAAGCTGACGAACCTGGGTATGTGCATGATAGGCAGCAAACGACCCCCCGACAATGCCAGATATTCAGGAGCACCAGCAGGATGATAGGACTCCTAGGACTCCAGACGCGCTACTCGAGTGCTTGCATGGCTGAATTCCTGCGACCATGAATGCGAGATCCCCCACTTCGCCCAAGACCAGCTCGACCAGTCAGAAATCAGCGCTAGGATTCGAGCCACTATAAATACCAGCATGTAAACACCATCTCTTCATTTCTACTGCTGACCAGCCAAGATGACCTAAAAGAAGGTCGAAACTTCACGATAAGCCAACTACACTAGCAATAATACCAGCTGAACACCAGAGACGTTCCAGGCCTGACAGTGACCTCGCTTATGGAATAACACCAACACCGACGACAACCCCTGCCTGACCTGGACCTGAGATTCGCCATTCCTGTATACCAATATACCGATAAAATCAGTATTGACAGCAAAATCCTGTTCTATGTAAAATATCACATTCAGCATTATTCAGATTTCTCCCAATATGAATATTAGTCAGTTATTAAGAAGTATCACTGAGCCAGAGAAGTGAGTAATAAGAAAAATAGAATAGATAATATAAAAGATTAATTAGCTTAATTCTGCCATTTTATTCAACAGAATTAGTTTAAAAGAGGGTCTTCTTCCAAAATACTCCATAAACACAGATGAAGGAACTCAGACAGCGTCCCATAAACACAAAGCAAGGAACTCAGACAGTACTCCATAAACACAAAGGAAGGAACTCAGAGAACACCCTATAAACAGAAAGGAAGGAACTCAGACATAACTCCATAAACACAAAGGAACTCTTCACAGTCCTGTTGATGACGTCATTTACCATACTAATTACTTACGTCATGAAATCTTGCTATGCATCACTAACCCTCAAACTTCCAACCATTGTTTATATAGATAGGTACCTGATCTTTTTACTCATGTTTGTTATCATCATCAAGTATTAATAGATATTCAGAAGGTTTGCAGATATAAGGGAAATGAAAAAATGCCTTCAGGTGCCAATTATTCGTCACTCCATCGAAGAGTTTTGTTTTTAATGATGAATGTACACTTTCTTATCCAACGAGTCTGGAGCTATAACTAAAAAATGCTACTTAAATTTGTCATAAATATACCCAGTAAAATCTCTTTTTCTTTCTTAGTGTCTTTATCAGAATACGAGTATATTCGTTTTGAAATAATAACGCTGAGAAATTACAATAGGTGTATGCTTACTCTATAAGTGTAAGTGTAATGAAGAGTGCAGGGTTTCATTTGTACATATGAACTGACAGTCACAAGAGAAAGACAGTTAACTGTCTAAAGACAGTAAACTTTTTCAACAAACTTTAAGCAGAAAGAACAAGAATTATAAGCCTATCTTTGATGTAATGCCAATTTGGAAATTTATAACTTACTCTGGTCTTTACCATGGATATTGAAAAAAATTACTGGTTTAACATTAAACTGCCCTCTCTAATAAAGTATTCAAAGATATTCGACAGTGATTATAACCTGATCCGGACTGTTACTGAAGGAAGCGTTACTTGGTTTTAACACTGTGAAAACTTCGTGATTTCTTTTATTTGGAATTAAAGGATTTAATCAATTTTTAATAGTTCACACACACACACACACACACACACACACACAGGGAATTTCAAATGGTGTGATCCTTCCTTCTATGGCTCTGGAGCTTTCATCCATTGCGCTACCCCTCCTTGTCACTCATCCAGCAGGTGGCCTTTGGAAAACACCCATCCGGCGATATTATTAATGGCTTCATAGGAATGTTCAAGCGAAGATTCCACGAAAGGAAACTTATGAAATACACACTCTGTCGGATTCTTTTTCGGCGTCGTTTGTTATAAGCGATTTTCACGGAAAGCGTTTCAGTTCAGAACTTCATAATGGTCTCGTGCAGTGACGTTCCAAAACATGAAAAATAAGCATTACATAATGAATACTCTGGGATTTACGTAAACACCCCAGGGATTAAAGTAATCTGCAGCATTTAACCACTGTATTTTTCTTACTTATAAAGTATATTGCTAAGTAACTTGAAATGGTTTTCTTTTCTTTATTTTGTACTCTTATCAATACATTTGCTTTTGCATAGCTTATTAACTTCACAGTCTCAGCCTCTCTCTCTCTCTCTCTCTCTCTCTCTCTCTCTCTCTCTCTTGGATCAAGGGAGTAGGAAGACGGAATAAACAGACAGGTGTGCCCAAGCACCAGTCACCCTCTACTTTCTTATGAATATGTGATGCAAAATTAATTCCTTTCAGTGATATCGCTTCGACAACCGATGACACATGTCACTTATCCATCGTTTACTTCGCGGTCTTGGATGACAAATGGGAGACGGCCCTTTCTGCTAATTCATCTTCTCTTCTTAGAATTCACTGCTGCTGCTTTTCTCACTTTCTGTACTGTGTCAATCAGTCGACTGGCAAATGTTTTATTATCAATTAAGTGTTATTTTCTTTTTATATTCTTGGTGCATTAGTATTTACTCATTGTATTTTACACAAACAATCAAACAGATTATATATATATATATATATATATATATATATATATATATATATATATATATATATATATATATATATATAGATATATATATAACTATATAGTATATATATATATATATATATATATATATATATATATATATATATATATATATATATATATAATATATATATATATATACACACACACACACACATATATATATATATATATATATTATATATATATTATATATATATGTATATATATATATATATATATATATATAACTATATATAATATATATATATATATATAGATATATATATATATATATCTATATATATATGTATATATATATATATATATATATATATATATATATATATATATATATAAATGTGGTTGACAATTTTCAAAACTACGATTTTTTAAGTCCAATTCTTTTCCACAAGACGTAGTTTTGAAAATTGGCAACCACATACTTTCGAAGTTTTTTCAGCCTTTATCTCCTAATTTTGATGTTCCAAAAAGGTTATTTTATGCTTCTATTTCTCATACTTCTGATCTGAAATTCATATCCAGTTTAAAACAAATCATTGAACAAAAAATTCCGTGTCTCAAAGTCAAATTAATATCAAACAATCCTTGTACCATAGGTTCCTTTTTTTAATTTCAAAGATCGCCTTCAGCCCTTCATGAGATCCAACGTCATATATAAATTTACATGCCCTGGATGTCCAGGTTCTTACGTTGGATCAACTCGAAGGTTGCTGAGGGTTCGATATTGCAGTCATTTAGGTTTTAGTTTCCGAACAGGACAAAGAATAAAACAACCTGAATTTTCTAATATCAGGAGCCATGCTTTTAATTGCAAAATTGAGCTCCAGAAAGAACAGTTCACAATAATAGATCATGTCAAACATCCTGATCACTTAACTACCCTCGAGTCATTATATATTAAGAAACTTGTTCCTTCGTTAAATGGTAATACTTCTTCAGCCACTCTATACCTGGCATAGTTAACGTCGTCACCTGCTTTTGACGACAGGTCATTCCATCTTCTCTCCTCATGGACGGTTAGTGTTTTGGGTGTTCTCTCTCTTTTTACTGTTTTTACTTTGTACTTTTCTTTTTTTCTGGTTAATTTTAAGACTATTTTAATTCATGTGAGTTCTGTTTGTGTTTTGTGGCCTTATATGTTATTTATTTGTCTTATTGCTCTTTGCAGACTGATGATGCACAGATGTTTCATGTGCGAAACGTTTCATAATAAACTTCATCCTTTTACAACTAGTATCATGGACACCCTCTGCAGATTAGTATATAATATAATATATTATATATATATAGATATAGTATTATAGATATATAATATATATGCAACTATATATAGTTATATTTAACATATATATATAATTATATATAGTTATATATATAAATATACAATATATATATATTATATATATATATATATATATATATATATATATATATATATATATATAATATATATATATATATATATATACTATATATATAGTATATATATATATATCATATATATATATATATATATATATACTATATATATTATATATATATATATATATATATATATATATATATATATATATTTATATATACTATATATATATATATATATATATATATATATATATATATATATATATATATATATATATACTATATATACTATATATATATATATATATATATAATACTAATATACTATATATATATATATATATATATATTCATTGAATAGAATGGCTTTCTCACTGTTTACCAGCTTTTTTGAAATTGCTTCATATTTTCTAAATATTTTCTTTACTTCATTGTTCAGGTTACTAATGGACACATAATGGGGTTCTTCCATTTACTCCAGTATTTTTACACGCGACAGCTGTTTCGTCAACCTATACGTATTGACGTTTTCAAGCGTACTGATACAAATATGAGCCTACATGCGTTTTGTGACGTCATGATGACGGAAAGGTAGTACAATTTTGTCAGATACCTAGTTTTAAGTATTTACAAAAGACTATAGTGAAACATAAAATAAGACAAATAAATAAATATGTTAACAACAGAAATTAAATAAAAAAGTTGAAAGTAAGTTATTATATACATTATTACTTTAAATATTATTATTAATTACATATATGTTTTAATTCACTGAAAGTCAGTGTGCGCTCCTGTCCGCGTGTGGGGGCTTTGTTCCACGCGGTTGAAGGACTGCCTCCTACACGAGGCAAGGATCGGTCTGCCTCACGTTGGATGTTAAGGCTGGGACGTTGCATTGTGATGCTGACTGCTTCTGATATCAATAAACGATTGTAGTTGCCTTCCTTGTGTATTATTTTGGTGTTTGTGAGAAGTTCTTGTAATGATGGTTTTTTATTGTGGGTATCCACAAAGTGCTGATGAATGGCTCCTTGGTTTCTGTGGGCCTGCATGCGACGTTTGAGTGTGGTGGTTGTGTGTCCGATATAGCATTTTTGGGGGGACTGACATTGCTCGTCAGCACAGACAAACTTGTATACTATATCAGATTTAACCTCTTTCTCCGTCGATGGGGCCGTACTATTTTTCATTACCAAAGAGGCCGTAAGGTTTGGTTTGCAGTAAATCCTTGCTGTTATTTTGTTATATGGCGCTAGGGGGGTGGTTCCTCTTCGCAGTGATACCAAGGATGGCTTTCCTTTCATCTTCGTGGTGTTTGTTGTATGGTATCTGATGGTATATCACTATTTCTTTGTCTTTGTCTTGTGTGTTGTTCCTCGGGGTCGGATTATGGAAAGCCTCTAATCTCTTTTTGACAACTTGCTGGATCATGTCATCTGGATATCCGTTATTTGTGAGCAGCTGTTGAACTCTGTTGATCTCTTCGTTAGTCGCTTTCCACGTGGAACAGTGTGTTATGGCGCGTTTTATGTATGCATTTACCACAGATCGTTTATATGCATCAGGGCATTCTCCTCTAGCATTTAAGCATCTTCCAGCGTCTGTCTTTTTAGTGTATACGGTGGTATTGTATTTGTTGTTCTTTTGGGTCACAAGTACGTCCAAGACAGGGAGCATCTTCTCATCACTTCTTTCTACCGTAAAATTTAATGTAGAATTTGCTTGGAGTTTATTTACTAATTCTTCTATGTCATTGTCGCCCTTTGTTGTGATAAAGATATCATCAATATATCTCCCATAGATTCTGGGTTTTGGGTGTTCTTCAAATGTGACCTCTTCTGTATGTGCCATGTATGCGTTTGCGAAAAGAACCCGAGGGGGGAAACCCATTGCCACGCCGTCCTTTTGTCGATATATTTTTCGCCCCTATGTGAGAGGAATGGGGCTTCCTTTGTACATGCTTCCAGCATCTCTTTTAAAGATTTTTTCGGGGATCGGTAATGGTGGTTTCTCAGAGCGGTATATCTTGTCCATGATGATTTGTATTGTTTCATCCACTGGTACGTTAGTAAATAAACTTTCAACGTCCAGGGATGCTATGTCTTCGTCAGGTGCGGTGTCTTGCAGTAGGTCGATGAATTCCGTCGATGATTTTAGCGAGAACGTTGAGGGAATGTACGGCGTTATAATTTCATTCAATTTCTTAGCCACTTTATACATGGGAGATGTCATTTGGGATATAATGGGCCGTAGCGGGTTTCCCTGTTTGTGAATCTTGACTGTGCCGTAGCAGTATCCGGGTGCAAAGTCTCCGATGATTTTTGGAAAGCTTACTGTTCTCTGCTCTTTGTTCGCTTTTTCTGTTAGTTTCATCATGGATAACATACTAAGTGATAATAATAAGTTTCAGCCACTTAAAAAAGACCCAACAAATGACCTCAAAAAGAAAACAAAACTTATATACATAGTATATAGTTGTGTGGATAATAGATTTAGGTTAGTGTTTATATATATATAGAAGAATAATATATTATAATATAGATTAGATATTATACAAAACTATATACATAGTTATATAGTTTATAATATATTATATATTAGAGATATATTATATATATTATAATATATATATGGTATAATATAGATATCTAATATATATAGATATATATATTATATATGTACAACTATATATTATTAGTTTTATATATAATATATATATATATATATATTATATATATATATATGTATATATACTATTATATAGTTATATATATAAAATATATATATATATATATATATATATATATATATATATATATTATATTTTATATATATATATATATATATATATATATATATATATATATATATATATAGCTATGAACATTACTCACAACTATTTAAAAGTATTATTTGTGGCAAGAACAGGCTCTTTTCTTTAAACGATCAGTGCCACAGAGGTTAGCATTTAAGGCCAAGGGGCAAGATCTCCAAACAGTGATAAAACAGCACTAACATTCAAAGAGGATAACGAAAATATTGATAAAATCTTGAGTATTTATCATAAATAAATCTTAAGTTAAACCCACAAAAAAACTGATTAGTGTTTACAAAATAAAACTTTGCCTAAAAATAGCCCCATTCAAACAATAGAACAAGAGACAGTAATTAGGAGGAGGAAGGAAAAAAGCCTATTTCTGGAAAGCCCTGAAAATGTTTTTGAAGAATATAATAAAAGGGGGAAAGAACCTTAATCCTAGACCATACAATTACTCAAAAATACTCACATACATAATTACAAATAACTTGCTATCACAAACCACAGCTGATCAACATCAAAGGTGGTTGTACACAGTCACTATATGGGCGATAACACCACCACGCAACACACACACGGCTGTCAATCAACTTCTCCGGATTCACGAAGGGTGCCTGCAGCCGGATTATACACTGACCCGCGTCAGTAACATCAATAACTAATATATTCAGTTTATATCCTTACCAGCTATCCAAACAGATTCAAGCCTTTTCACGACTCCGGAGGTTTCAAAACGAAAGCAGGACCAGGGACAAGACAGGAGGCTCTCCCAAGGACAGCAGGCAGGTCTCCAGAAATGCAGAGAAGTAGATAAAGGGGAGTACATATTGTACCCTCTACAGCATACACGAAGGGCGCCCGATCAGGGCACAGGAGATATTTCACAAACAACAAGGCTACAGCTTCCACACACACACACATAATATATATATATATATATATATATATATATATATACAATATTATATATATATATATAAATATATATATATAATATATTATATATATAATATATATATTATATTTATATATATATATATATATATATATATATATATATATATTATATATATAATATAATATATATTATATATATTATATTAGTATATATAATATATATATATATATATATATATATATATATATATATATATATATATATATATATATATATTTATATAATATATATAATATATATAATAGTATATATATATATATATATATAATATATATATATATATATATATATATATATATATGTATATATATAGATATATTATATAACTTATATTTTATAATAATATTATATTTATATATAATTTGTATATATAATTGTATTAATATATGATATATATATTTATATATATATATATATATACTAATATATATTAATATATGTATATATACATATATATAGCATATATCAAAATCACATTTATAAATTATATTCATAATATATATAAGTATTAAATATATTAAATATATAATACAATACTATAAATAACTATATATTATATATAATATTGATATATTATATATATACTTTGTATAGGTGTGTATGCCTATATATGAACCTGTTTCCTAAAAAAAAAAAATCCATTAGGCCTACCATGTTGACCGAAGCAGGGGTTTATTCACCTTTGGTGGGTCATAACTACGCTCAAAGAAGTAATTGGACTGGGAATGTCATCCTCCAGCTTCTGCAAGAGGGCTTGGTTACTATTTAATAGTTCACAAGTAGGAATTCGACACTTTGTCCTTTCTGTGTCCACCTATTTCTACGGATCTTTCACCAACCGATCCTTTTGGTTTTTTGTATAGACTTGTCAAAATTAAAACATGTAATTACTTTAAGAATGTGCATTCTTCTTACCCCTCGACAATTGCATTAATTTTTTAATTATTTAGTTAACGATGATCCTAACTCCGAACTAGCGTCTAAACCTTTACGATAGGATCTTCAAGGTAAGCAAATTTGGATACCTGTTTATAAACTTACATTTCTTCTGATGAAGGGGAAACCAAAGCTTTCTTCAACTGCTTAATAAAGCAACTTAAAAATCGACAAAACGAAAGGTCTTTCCTCTCCTGCAGTTGTAGTGTACAAACATCAATCACTTGTTAACGATTTCTAGTAGTTTAGCAATGTCGCTATTAACAAAAGCAATTGTAACAAGTGGGTCTTATAACAATCGTTATTATTTCATTATGGCTATTGTTTTTCATGCTATTACTCTGAAGATACTGTTTATGGAATCCATGAGTGGCCTTTACGTCCATCAAGCGTACAAAATTCACTAAGATTCAGGGACACTTCTCATTCCTTCATTGATCATTCACAATGTCAGGCATATTCGCCTATTCTGTCACTCATCTAGATGTCACCTCTCACGAAGAGACCGTCGCGGCGCCATAATTAATGTCTTCACTGGAATGTTTGCACGAAAATTCTACAGAAGGGAACTTATACACCTATGCAACTGGATTCCTTTTGAGCTTCATCTATTGAGATTCTGAAACTTATAAACCCTGGTGATATTAGATTTCTTTTGCTCGTCATCTATTGAGATTCTGAAAATTCAAGTTTCAGATGCTCAGCAGATGACGCCGCTCAAAAGAAATCTAATATCACGGAGGTTTATAAGTTTGAGATTCCTTGCTGCTATTAAATTCGTTTTGGACGTCATCTAAGCATCTGAAACTTATAAACCTTTAAGGTAATAAAATCCTCTTTGGGCTTCTTCTCGTGAGCATCTGACACCTTTAAACGTTCTTGCGGCTGGATGCCGTTTGGGAGTTCATCATTGAGCAAGTGGTGCCTACTACTGGAAACCTTTACAAGTGGTTGAATTCATTCGTACATGGGCAGGCTCCTGCTCGTGTGGCTTGCAGAAAATATATTTTTTTCTGGTATAAAGAATAGTCTTCATCTCATTTGTTATGGAATTATAACTCGTAAACATGAAAAATGACGGCTATTATTTATATGCACCGATGTGTATATAGGTGGGTGTAGTTGCTATTTTGCATTTGTAGCCACGACGAAATTATTTCCCAGTTGAAAATACCTATTTCATTCATATATGTTTAAAGCATATAACGATCATGTATATCTTACGTCGCTGCTTTACACACCATTACATCTAATAATTTGTTTTCTCATTTTCTCTGTCCTAAAAAAAGAGTATCACTAAACACTTTTCTCATCATTTTATCTAAGAACCAAGTATTCCTCGTCATGTGATCGATTTCTGGACACACGTTGAAATGGGTCCTCCCATTTCTCTTTATGCTAGGTACGTCAGACCTTCCATCTACACAAACTTTCTCTTGTATTATCACTTGGCAGTTCTTGGACTTTGTTATTTTTCTGTTTTTCTCACACTACTCTTAAATCTAGCACTCCTTCGCCTCAAACACTTATAGTTCCATTATAGTTTCCCTCTTATTCTACAGTGCCAGGTCCCTCACGATGAGGGACCCTTCTTACTTTTGTTTTAGAATGCATTGCATCAATTAATCTCTGGGAAGTGTCACCTGTAAACAAATTCTTAGATTTTCCTAGCTTGATTCTATAACCAGAATATTCTGCTGAGTCATTGTCTGCTGTGCCTATAATAAATTCAAGGATAGGTACATAACAAAAAATTAATGAATAGATTGAAAATTAAAGAACAGACGAGGCACATGCGTGTGTTGATTCCACGATCGGCGAACAAAGAGAAAACTTAGCCACTGGAAATGGACAGGTCTTTATGACTCAGAATGAAGGCGTTGTAAAATGAAGAAGGAGAGGGAATCAATTATCAATGCAGAGCGCCTTGCCAGTTGCTTGATGACGCCTGAAAGCTCCCATTCGGCCGGGAGATCTGAAGGAGGAAAGGTCGTCGTCTTAAAGACACCTAGGAACAAAACGGAGGGGTTAATGTTCTCTCTCTCTCTCTCTCTCTCTCTCTCTCTCTCTCTCTCTCTCTGGAGTAGTATACCATTGAAGTTATGACTACATCTACAGAATACTTGTTAGATTACTCAGGAAAACTTTCAGATACTCAGTTTCTGTATTACATATTTTTTTTTATTATGCCAATTTCTAAAGAATCTTGCAAAATCACTGGTAAACAAAATGCAGTTCTTCAAAAGATTCAGTTATCCAAAAATATTTGTTCATCAAACTGGGCTATTTTGATAAATTTGTTTGTTTTGTCTACTTTTCTTTTTCTCTTTTTTGACGCTGTTCTTCGCTCTTTTTCTCTCCCTAAATTTTTCTCATAAAGATAATTACGCACACACACACACACACACACACACACACACACACACACACACACACACACACACACACACACACACACATATATATATATATATATAATATATATATATATATATATATATATATATATATATATATATATATATATATATATGTATTCGTCGACCATTAGTTAAAGTAAGCTTCCCTGAGAGAAAATCAAGGGATTATTGTAATGCAACGGATGCAACTTAATTCATTTCTAATCAAATTCATCGTATTAGAGAGAGAATTAGCGATGTAGTTCAATTGGATTTTTCTTAATGGGATAATGTTTTCCTCTCTTAGAGGTTAGCGCAAAAGCAAAATGGTCGATAGCGAAAGGCTGCAGAACAGTAGTCAACGCTATTTACACAAATAACAAATAAATAAATAAATAAATGGGCCATCTTTACTGACTATGACTAGTCTCGACTTTTCACGTTTTTACTTATGGACATAATTGATCTTCAGTATTGCAATTTAGACTTTATCCATATCGTATCTTTGTTTCCAAACTAGAAAACTGAAATATACCACTAGACTCTTCGTTTTCAAGATTTATGTAGTGTATCTATCTGTAATAATATCTGCACAAATGTTTCATGTTAAGATATGTGTATTTTGATTTTTTTGTCTATCTACTTTCTAGCTATATATATATATATATATATATATATATATATAATATATATATATATATATATATATATATATATGTGTGTTACAGTAAGAACACGTACTTAGGGATTACGCGTAATCCCTGAATATTTCAGTGAATACGCGTAATCCCCCCGTCAGGGGTCGGTTGAGCGCGCAAACGGTGATATTAAAGATATGTTGGTTGCATGGATGGCTGACAATGACTCACAAGACTGGCCTACGGGCATCAAGTTTGTTCAGTTCAAGAAAAACAGTGCTCTCCATTCCGGGATAAAGTGCTCTCCATATTCTGCAATGTTTGGCTGTGAGGCTCGTGTAGGACTTACTTACTACTTCGTCTTTGCCGATGGAAGTGATTGCTCGGATGGAGACTGAGGAGGATCTTCTTGCTGTCACACCAATCAGCCCAGACTCTGACAATGACAACTCTCTCTCCCAAACTGAATCCCTGAGTGAAACGGGGATTACGCGTATTCACTGAAATATTCAGGATTAGGCGTAATCCCTAGGTACGTGTTCTTACTGTAACATATATATATATATATATATATATATATATATATATATATATATATGTATATATATATATATATATATATAGATATATATAATTTGTGTATATATATATATATATATATATATATATATATATATATATATATATATATATATATATATATATATATATGTATATGTATACATGTATGTATAACTGAATCACGAAAGTTTGGAACGTGATAAATGCATAAATAAAGGTATAAGCCACGAAGGAAAGATACTTCGTTATTTATCTATCCTTCGTGGCTTATACCTTTATATATATATATATATATATATATATATATATATATATATATATATATATATATATATGTATATATATATATATATGTGTGTGTGTGTGTGTGTGTGTGTGTGTGTGTGTGTGTGTGTGTGTGTGTGCGTGTTTGTGTGCTTGTGTTATACAGTAAATATGTGAAATCAGGAATTTTATAAAATCCCTAGGAAATTTGTGAAACTATCAATTTGCTGAGGGACATCTGATCCCCCCAGTGGGCTGGTACTAAAGACGGCTAAACAGTGATTCTTATATAGTGTTTCGCTGTGTTGAGTACCAGGCCTCAGGGATCAAATGTTCCACATTTCGTGAAATCAAAAACTTTTATGTAAAATTACTCAACTAATTGTTCCTTTTCAGATTGGCCTGATGCTTCTGAAGGATGGTACCTATAACTAAAAGAACTCTAGGTAAGTGGTTGTAGAGCTTGCCTTGTGTAAAACAAGAGAGACAGACATCCCTCTACTTCACTCAAATTTTAAGTAACATTCAATAAATGCTACAGGTCAATGTTGTATTTAGCTTTCTGTTGTTAGTAATACCCCACTATTGTTGACCCCATCATAGATACAATTACCTTTCTTTGAATTTCTAAACATTATTAAATTAATCCGTGAAAGGTATATGTAGTATATTTTCCTTCAGTTTATGGAAATTTGATCTTCATCTATTTCCTACCAACAGCATTGCTCGTCACCCTGAACGCATTCTTCGCGGTGGAATGCTCAGCAAACGCCATCGTTCAGACTGCAATGGCTTTGAAGGATCGTATTACGTTCGGCATTGATAATAAAAGGTATGTAGGATATGAATCATTCAGTGGTTATAAACGATTATTATACCTTGTGCCATTTATCTACAACAACTGCATCTGAAAATTAATTAGCAAACGTCTTGTGTTACGATGATTAAATATGGGGCTTAGGGTTTGATTAACGTTTCAGTTTCGACTTTAGAGTCGCGAAATGTTTCTAACTGAAAATGAAACGATTATTAGTTAATTTTCTTTGACTAAATTAACTAGGAGACTACTCACTCCTTCATTAGATGAGCCATAAAATTAAAAACTAGTGTTTTAATGTTTCTACTGTACCGGTGATAAATCCTAAGCCACCTTATTTAAGAAATTCCACTTCAGGATTTGATTCTATTTGCTGTTGAATTTCCAATGTACTGAAATTTCAAGTACCATAAGTAATAACGCGTATTTTCAAAAACAGAATATAGCTTAGAATATTGAATTTTGATCAAAGGACAAGCACTGGGACCTAAGAGGTCATTCAGCGCTTAAAATGAAAATTTAGAGTAGAAAGGTTTGAAAGGTGTAACAGTTACACTATGCAACAATTGTAAGAAGAGGGCGGATAGCAAGATGGAAGACAGAGAATAATGAATAGAGGGACAGTGATAGGAATGAAATGGGTAGCAGCTAGGAGTTGAAGTGACATGCAAAGAACCTTAAGTAATCTTTTACCGTAATACAACGGTATAATATGAAGATAAAAGGCCCATAAAACACTGTTTGAACGTTGCAACCATATATTTTGAGCACTTCCTTCTGTTCTCCTGATCACTGGTAAAATATGGACATAGGATGTCTTATAAGTGTATATATACAAAGTAAGTGTGGCAATAAGTCTCTATTGGAGACCCAGGGAGGATGGAAATTAAGCTATTCCCTGGTGTCTTCTGGCTTCATTAATTAACTTCCGTCTGGCGACTCGTCCGCTGGTCGTATGTTCTTGAACACCTGCTTGAGGAGCGGCCTATAGGATTAACTCGTCGATGACATCCGATTTCCAGTGTCCTCCTGACAGTTTCATATTGTTGGTTTGATTGATGGTAGCAGATTCCAGTATCTTCCTTTTGTACGGACAGCAACTTTTGAAAACCAGCTCTGCCCCCATTCCAGTTCATAGTATGTACTTTGTCCCTAATATATATAGGAAAATCCGTAAGTTCTCTGGGGCATATCGCAGTGATCTTTTGTGTTCTGCTAATCTCATTGCAATTGCTACACGGTATCTTGTAAACTCCGGCTTCTTCTCCTCTTTTATTCAAGTATACGATAATGGGCGAACTCGCGATGGATTTGGGATAATGGAAAATAAAAGAATTATTAGACTTGAGGTGTTCTGTGGCTTTTTGGACATTTTCATCGTTCGGAATTTTTATTTTATTGTTGAAGTCTATTTGTCTATTGTGAGTGGGACCTCTGAAGTATATTGCATCGGCTTTATTAATAACCTTCCCGAAATGTATGTTGGGTAGAGCAGTTGCATTAGGTGTTGGCGGATCGTGTTGAATTCTTTATCAACGTACTCATTTGAACATATTCTAAGCCCCCTGGGGAATAGGTTACACTCGTAGCTTAAGAAATGAGTGTACGAATTAGCGAAAGTTGGTTTCCTGTACTGTGAACGCATATCTGTTCTGTTCTCTTATGAGTAGTACGTCTAGAAACGGCAATTCTCCGTTCTTCCCCCATTGTGTTTTAAATTTTATGGTCGGAACTGCCGAATTAAGTTGATTAAAAAATTCATCGAAATCTCCCCAGCTATCATCCTAGTTAGTAAAAATAACATCTACGTATCTAAGCCAGATCATATTGCGGGGTTTGATAGACGACAAAATTGCTGTTTCGAAATATTCCGTTTATAGGTTTGCTAAGAAGGGGAATAGGGGACTGCCTATGCTACAGCCAAATATTTGTTTGTAAAAATTACCACTGAAAGAAAACACGTTGTTAGTTACACAGAGGTAGATTAGTTTTAGTGTTTTGTCAATACCACGAGGAAAATGTTCTTCATTTGGTTGTAACTTCCCCTTTAGAAACGACAATACGTCAGCGATCGTGACTTTGGTAAATAATGGTTCGACGTCAAGGCTGAGTAAATTTGATGTTATTTGAGAGGATATTTAAACTGTTAGATTTTTGTATGAAATTCTCTGCATGTATAATTAACGTGGGAGGATGAGAATGTTCCTAGAAAGGGTGATAACAGACCTGCAAGCCATTGGGATCATTTACACATGAAAGAGCCCCTGCTAGATATTATGGGGCATAGAGGAATCCCATCTTTATGTGTTTTTGGGATGCCTTAAAAATAGGAGAGAGAGAAGTTGATTATCTTTAATGACTCCAGTAATACTATGTTCTTCTTATTACCCCTTATGGTTCTGACTGATTTGTTAAATTAGGCAGCAATGTTTGTAGTGAGATTTACGTTGGGGAAACTGGTGGATCCATCTCGCAAAGATTAGCAGAGCACAAAAGATCACTGCGATATGCCTCAGAGAACTTTGAGATTTTCCTACATATCAGGGTCAAAGGCCATTCTATGAACTGAAGTGGGGCAGAGCTGGTTTTCAAAAGTAGCTGTCCGTACAAAAGGAAGATACTGGAATCTGCTCTCATCAATCAAACCAACAATATGAACCTGTCAGGAGGACACTGGAAATCGGATGACATCGACGAGTTAATCCTTAGGCCGCTCCTCAAGCAGGTGTTCAAGAACTTACGCTCACTGGAGAGTTACCAGAAGACACCAGGGAATAGTTTAATTTCCATCCTTCCTGGGTCTCCAATAGAGGCTTACTGCCACACTTACTGTACATTTACTTATTTGTATATATAACACTTATAAGACATCCTATGTCCATATTTTACCAGTGATCAGGAGAACAGAAGGAAGTGCTCAAATATATGGTTTGGCTATTGGCAGAACGTTCAAAACAGTGTTTTATTTACGGGCCTTTTATCTTCAATATATATATATACATATATATATATAGCTAATATAGATAATAATTATATATATATATATATTATATATATATTAGTATAGATATATAATACAATATAAAGGTTTTTTTGCCACGAAGAAAAAGCAAAAATGTCATCAAAAACGAGATAGCCGAGTACTTTCGGTCCTATTCGGGTTGGCCCTCAGTAAAGGGTCCGAATAGGACCGAAAGTACTCGGCTATCTCGTTTTTTAATTTTTTTCCTTCGTGGCAAAAAAACCTTTATTTATACATAGCATCACGTTTTATATACTTCGTGATCAAGTTATTCCATATATATATATGTATACATACATAAAGAGAGCTACAAATGTCCTTTGATATCTAATTCGCTCTACCTCGGAACTAATATATTTTCATATATGTTAACCGAAGGGGAATTTACTAGTCGATAAGAAATTCGTCGGCTCATAGGCTCGAATTAGGGAACTAAGAATTCAGGACTTACAGTGAAGCACTTTAAACTAAAAGGCTATCACGAGAGTATAAGTTAACGCCGCCTCTCGCCTACAAATCCCTGTTGCGCTCAGGTATTCGTTGTTTTGGAGTTGGCATCAACACACCTCGACCCTGATAACATCACCGTGATTCATATATGCGCATTAAAAGTTACGAAACGTTTAAAGCGCTTCACTGTTCGTCCTGATTTCTTGCTTCCGTGGTTCGAGCCCATGAGCCGACGTATTTCTTATCAACTAAAAAATTCCCCTTTGGTTAACATAAGAAAATACGTTAATTCCGAGGTAGAGCCAATAAGATATTAAAAGATATTTGTAGCTTAATGCGTATATATGAATCACGGTGATGTGATAAGACTCATATATCTATCTGTCTATCTATGTATCTATACACACACACACATGCAAATATATATATATATATTTATTATATATATATATAATATATCTAATATATAAATATATATATTATATATAAATAACTATATCGAGCTACAATGTCCTTTAATATCTAATTCGCTCTACCACGGAATTAATATATTTTCATATATGCTTAACCGAAGGGGAATTTTTTCTCGATAATAGACTTGCCTGGACCGGGGCGCGAACCCACGGAGCTTTTCAAATCCAGGAACGTCAGTGAAGCTTTACCTACTACACCACCGCAAGAGGTAAGTAAAGCTTCACTGACGTTCCTGGATTTGAAAGGCTCCGTGGGTTCGCGCCCCGGTCCAGGCAAGTCTATTATCAGAGAAAATTCCCCTTCGGTTAAGCATATATGAAAATATATTAAATTCCGAAGGTAGAGCGAATTAGATATTAAAGGACATTGTAGCTCGATATATGTATATGAATCACGGAAATGTGATATGACTTATATATATATATATATATAATATATATATATATATATATAGTATATATATATATGTTATATATATATATATATATATATATATATATATATATATATATGTATGTATAATTCACAAGGATAAGATTGATTGATACTAAGTATCATTTTCAGATCAAAACGAAAACTATTGATTTGTTATAATGATAGTCATATCTGTTATATTCTGGT
>NC_061101.1:47627752-47630252 GCF_015104395.2 Macrobrachium nipponense
TCGTCGGCTCCCGGACCTAGGACCCAGAAATCAGGACGTACAGTGAAGCGCCTTTAACCACACAGCTTCAGATAACATGTATGAAAATATATTAATTCTGAGGTAGAGCGAATACATGTTAAAGGACATTTGTAGCTTAATGCGTATAGATATATAAAATATATATATATATATATATATATATATATATATATTATATATATATATATATATATATACATATATTATATATAATATATTATATATATATATATATGATATGCTATTATCATATACATATATATATATATATATATATATATATATATATATATATATATATATAGATATATATATATACATACACATACATTGTGCGTTTGTGTTCATCCTTTTAATAATTTTAATGGTACCGGTACCGAACTGTCCGGTACCGAATTGTCCTAGCGCCAAGGTAAGGACATATTCTTTATGGAAATATACAAATTTATCAATTATTCCTTTTTTTTTTTTAGAAAGTAAGGAATAAATGTAAGAGATATTGAACATTACAAACAACGAGGACTTTGACATTATCGTCATTTCTGTAAAGGAAAAATGTCTCCCCAGACTTGAAATGATCTGTTTTTAACGCTTCCTTTTTTCAGGGTAACTGAGATTATCAAATATCGACGTCGAGTTATGATGTCATTTTTCCTTCCCAACAAAACAGATCAGGCCCAAAGTATAATAAAGGAATTATCCACCGAGATGTCTGGTTTGATGACCTTCCTTTCCGATACTTATCCAGGAACAGTGGACACGATTGTTCGTTCTGCAACGCCAGGCACATCTTTATTGACTTTATGCAGTTTTCAAAAATTATTGGACATCTTTCAATGGGTAACGACCACTTTTGCCTTCTGTCATTATTCAGTGTTGTTATTCAAAGTGTTTATTTTAAATAAACAAAAAAATAAGCGCCATTACAAGCAATAAATCACACATGAATTACATTTTCTCATATCTTATGAACAACCAAACCTGGTTGAAACAAAGAAACATATCTGAGTTTTTTTGCAAGTTTATGTTTTTAATTCGAGCTAGTATTGTAAAGTATGTATTATTTACTTTGTTTTACAAGTATATTCCTTATTGGAAAAAGAACTTTAAGTAGATGGTAGGAGTCCAGTAGTCAGATCATTGACAGTGATAATTAAAAGCAATTAACAAAATCATATTTACTTATGGAATAAGGCAGGAGTGGGTACCTGTGGCATAGATTTTCATTCTATCTACTCCTGGATCATTTATAATAGTAAAGCAACCAAAATAGATTGTGAATCAACTTAAATCAATAGATTGTAACTGAAAGGTGAAATATCTATATACTGCAAATCATAGTAAGAGGAGAAAATAATGCGAAGTACATTCACAAATTGCAGTTTTTGAGAAAATTTACTATTTCTCAAGAGAAAACTAAGTCAGATATTACTCACGTCATAGCAGAAATCTGGTGTAAATATGAGATTCATGAAACCAGAAAGTGAAGATAAATCCCTTTCTATCATAACTAAATAATGTTTCTTTGGTATGAATTGTTTTCCCTTCTTTCAGGTCAAAGCTACAAGGACCAAGAGTCATCTGGTCAACTGGATTTTGTTATTCGAAAAGGAGGAAGTCACGAATGAGTCAATGGCTGCTCTACAAAATCTAATCTTTGAAGGGACTCGCGTCACCGTAGTTAACCAAGAAACGAGTGGAAAGTTTCTCGTGTTTTCTGCAAATGTGATGGAGGATGGAGTCATGAGGTATTTTCTATTGTAGGGCGCAGGTATAGATTTGCTGATCAGTAGTTTATTCGTTCCACAAAAAACCAGATAATGTTAGGTCATAACTGGAAAAGTAAGATAAATTCTTCTTATATTTTCTATTAAAGAGAGAGAAGAGAGAGAGAGAGAGAGAAGAGAAGAGAGGAAGAGAGAGAGAAACGATGAGACAGAGAGGACAAGGAGATCGAGGACAGAGAGAGAGAGAGAGAGAGAGAGAGAGAGAGAGAGAGAGGTGTTTATTGTACCTATCTTCCAACAAGAGGAGAGTTCATTACACCTATCCTATAAAAATCTATATTAAATAAGAGTTTATTACACCTATCCTATAAAAATTTAAGTTGAAAATGAGAGAGAGAGAGAGAGAGAGAGAAAGCGCACTGAACGTTCAGGCATATCATTTTCAAAAATTGTTTGTCTACCTTTCTCTCTGTCTCCCTCTCTCTTAAATTCTCTTTTTCGTGCAATTACCCATTTGCCTGATATTTCAGAGATATGCCTCTTGGTGAAATATATATTTAATTTGTAAAACTATCATTTAGTCTTATGTTATTGTTGTCAACGTATCTTACTTATTCTTTACCATTACCTAGTGGTTTCAATCAAAGGCTTTCTCGCAGGTTTGCCTACAGGGGACGATGGAGCAGCACCTACGAAGACAAAAGACCCCAGCTCATGAGCTTGTATGACCCCGACCAATACCGTGACATGAA
>NC_061101.1:47640252-47657752 GCF_015104395.2 Macrobrachium nipponense
TACGTCTTTTTAACACCAAAGAAGAACAATATTTCAAATTATTATTATTATTATTATTATTATTATTATTATTATTATTATTATTATTATTATTATTATTATTATTATTATTATTATTATTATTCGGAGAATTTTATGAACTCGTGATAGAGAGCCTTTTCCAAGATAAAAAAAACCATTATTGTTATTATTATTATATATTTTTTTTGGTCTATCACAGTCCTCCAATTCGACTTGGTGGTATTTATAGTGTGGGGTTCCGGGTTGCACCCTGCCTCTTTAGGAGTCCATCACTTTTCTTACTATGTGCGCCGTTTCTAGGATCACACTCTTCTGCATGAGCCCTGGAGCTACTTCAGCCTCTAGTTTTTCCAGATTCCTTTTCAGGGATCTTGGGATCATGCCTAGTGTTCCTATGATTATGGGTACATTATGGGTACAATTTCCACTGGCATATCACATATCCTTCTTATTTCTTTTTTCAGGTCTTGATACTAATCCATTTTTCCCTTTCTTTCTCTTCACCTCTGGTGTCCCATGGTATTGCGACATCAATGAGTGATACTTTCTTCTTGATTTTGTCAATCAACGTCACGTCTGGTCTGTTTGCACGTATCACCCTATCTGTTCTGATACCATAGTCCCAGAGGATCCTTGCCTGATCGTTTTCTATCACTCCTTCAGGTTGGTGCTCGTACCACTTATTACTGCGAGGTAGCTGGTGTTTCTTGCACAGGCTCCAGTGGAGGGCTTTTGCTACTGAATCATGCCTCTTTTTGTACTGGTTCTGTGCAAGTGCCGGACATTCGCTTGGTATGTGGTTTATGGTTTCATTTTTCGTATTGCACTTCCTACATATGGGAGAGATGTTATTTCCATCTATGGTTCTTTGAACTTATCTGATTCTTAGGGCCTGATCTTGTGCCGCTGTTATCAGTTTCCTTCTTGAGCTCTCCCCTCAGTAGCCATTGTCACGTGTCATCGCAAGTTAGTTCTTTAGTCTGTCTCATGTATTGTTCGCGCATTGGTTTGTTGTGCCCTTCCTCTGTTCTGCTTGTCATTCTCCTGTCTCTGTATATTACTGGGTCTTCGTTACTTTTATCTGTCCTTCTTCCCATGCACTCTTGAGCCACTCGTCTTCACTGGTTTTCATATATTGCCCCAGGGCTCTGTTCTCGACGTTGACGAAGTCCTCTATGCTTAGTAGTCCCCTCCCTCCTTCCTTTCGTGTTATGTATAGTCTGTCCATATTTGCTCTTGGGTGTAGTGCTTTGCGTATTGTCATATGTTTCTTCGTTTTCTGGTCTATGCTGCGAAGTTCTGCCTTCGTCCATTCCACTATTCCTGAGCTGTATCTGATTACTGGCACTGCCCATGTGTTTATGGCTTTTATCATATTTCCGGCGTTGAGTTTTGACTTGAGTATCGCATTGAGTCTCTCCATACACTCTTTCATGATCGTGTCCTTCATCTCTTAGTATTTTATATCCCCTCCTTCCATTATTCCCAGGTATTTGTATCATGTCTCATCTATGTGTTTGATGTTGTTCCCATCTGGTAGCTTTATCCCTTCAGTCCTTGTTACTTATTATTATTATTATTATTATTATTATTATTATTATTATTATTATTATTATTATTATTATTATTATTATTATTATTATTTTCTTAGAAAATCCTCTTATAGGCAAATGCTGTTAAAAAGAATGGCAGAATTAATCGAGTAGATTTTATATGTAGTTTTTTTCTGTTTTCCTTACAATTCGCTTCTCAGGCTCAGCAATGTTTCTGAGTAACTGGCCAATATTCATATTGGGAATTTTCTAAAAATTATAAATGGTGAAGATAATCTTTTATTAGAATAGGATCTCAGGTCCAGGTCAGGCAGGGTTCGTCGTCAGTGCCGGTATTATTCTGTAGGCGTAGTTCAGTTCTGGGCCAGGGTCGTCTTTGGTTTAGGGCTGGTACTGGTGCTCGTATAGCTGGTATAGCTGGTATCACGTGACGTTTCCACCTTCTCGTAGATCATCTTTGGACGAGTCGGTTGAAGGGAATGTAGCAAGAAAGTCTGCGGGGCGGTATAAATAGCGGCTCGGACCTAGAGTTGGATTCTTATTGGTCGGGCCGGTCTTCAGCGAAGCCGTGGGTCTCGCCTTGTTGGTTTCTGGGATTCTGTCATGCGAGCACCATAGTAGCGTGCCTGCGAGTTGCTCTCTGGGCAGTGGTGGGAAGGAGAAACGTTTCCTGAGAGATATTTAAATTTTTTTTCTCCTTTCCTATATGGAGGGTTCTAGGAGGCGCAGACGTCGGGGATCCGTTGTCTGGCCTACTATTTCGATATTAAGGATACTATTATTTCTCTTTCTCCGTTTGTTATGAGCAGTACTGATGTGGTTGAACATGGCTCACTCTTGGGCGTTGTTGGAGATTCACTAGGAGAAACGCATGTCGGTCATGCTGACGTATTTGCTGAGGCATCCTCGGACTGGGCATGTGTAATGGTAGACCACATTTGTCTTCTTTAAGGGTTCTGGCATTGGCGCCGAAGGGTTGTTTCTTATCACATGGCTGCTCATCTTCTTCGTGTTATAATATATAATTAACTTAATATTTTCGTTTGGGTCGGTGGGGTTGACGTTTTCCTCGATGATCTTTTTGGGCTTGTTCGCCCTCATTGTACATCAGGTGGAAATGCCCATTGTAGAAAAGCTTGATGGGTTCTGCAACATCGGTGCGGGGTTCTTGGAAGCCCTACGAGCAACGCCTCCTGGAAACCCGTTGATGAGACCATACAAATGATCTTGGACAGAGTTTACAGGGACCCCGACACTCCATCGTTAAACATCCCCGAGCATGCCCTTTGAGCCCTGCTGGAATTTTGTACTAAGAAGGCCCCTTTTGCTGATCATTGCACCCAGATTGATGGCATGGCGATGGGATCTCCCCTTGGAGTCCTTTTCGCCAATTTCTATATGGGTACCGTTGAAGAGAGGGTCTTCCAGAATTCCAGGAAACCGAGGATGTACATGCGCTACATTGATGATACCGACTCCCAGGATGAGATACAGCAGCTGCGACGTGCATTCCACGACCACAGATGCCTTACGTTCATGACTGAACGTTGCCAAGACCGCCACCTCCCCTTCCTTGACGTTCTTGTCGAACAGCAAGATTCCAAATTCAGCACGAAGGTGTACACGAAGCCGACGAACCTAGGTATGTGCATGAACAGTGGGAGCGAGTGCCCTGGGAGGTATAAGTGCTCCACCATCAGTGCCTTCGTCAGGTGGGCCCTCTCACACTGCTCCTCCTGGAATGACACACTCAGTGAGTTGGAGCGCGCCGCCCAGGTCCTCGTCGACAACGGACACACCATTCCTACTGTTGATGAATCATTAAGGAAAAATATGGAAGCCTGGTACCACCAGGAACCCCGCCCCGATGTTGCAGAACCCATCAAGCTTTTCTACAAGGGGCATTTCCATCGGAGGTACAAGGAGGACGAACAAGCCCTCAAAAAGATCATCGAGGAAAACGTCAGCCCTACCGACCCAGACGAAAATATTAAGCTAATTATATGTCATAAAATGAAGAAGACGAACAGCCTTGTGATGAGAAACAACCCTTCGGCGCCCCTGCAGGATCCCCTAAAGAAGATGAGGGTGGTCTATCGATACACATGTCTAGTCTGAGGATGCCTCTGCAAATACGTCGGTATGACCTCCATGAATTTCTCCAAGCGAATCTCCTGCAACGCCCAAAAAGGAGCCATATTCACCCACGCCAGGACTGCTCAAAACAAACGGATAAAGAGAAATGATATGATCCTTAATATCGAAATAATAGACCAGACAACGGATCCCCAACGTCTGCGCCTCCTGGAAGCCCTCCATATAGGAAAGGAGAAACCAAATTTAAATAACACCCAGGAAACGTTTCTCCTACCCACCACCGCCCGGAGAGCAGCGAATGACTCCCCGACAATGCCAGATAATCAGGAGCTCCCACAGGATGATAGGGTTCCTGCTACAGATGGAATTCCTGATGTTCACCCTCAGGCACACTACTACGGCGCTCGCATGACAGAATCCCCGAGACCAACAAGGTGAGACCCACGACTTTGCCCAAGACCGGGCTGACCAATGAGAATCCAACTCTAGGTCCAAGCCGCTATAAATACTGCCCCGCAGACTTTCTTGCTACATTCCCTTCAACCAACTTGTCCGAAGATGACCTGCAAGAAGGTCGAAACGTCACTTGATACCAGCTATACCAGCTATACCAGCACCAATACCAGCCCTAAACCAAAGACGACCCTGGTCCACAACTAAACTACGCCTAAAGAATAATACCGGCACTGACAACGAACCCTGCCTGAACTGGACCTGAGATCCTGTTCTAATAAAAGATTACCTTCACCATTTATAATCTTTTGAAAATTCCCAATATGAAGTTACTCAGAAACATCGCTGAGTCTGAGAAGCGAATTGTAAGGAAAATAGAAAAAAACTATATATGAAATCAACTCGCTTAATTCTGCCATTCTTTTTATAAAAGTATTATTATTATTATTATTTTTTTTTCTTTTCTTTTTTTTGCTCTATCACAGTCCTCCAATTCGACTGGGTGGTATTTATAGTGTCGGGTTCCGGGTTGCATCCTGCCTCCTTAGGAGTCCATCACTTTTCTTACTATGTGCGCTGTTTCTAGGATCACACTCTTCTGCATGAGTCCTGGAGCTACTTCAGCCTCTAGTTTTTCTAGATTCCTTTTCAGGGATCTTGGGATCGTGCCTAGTGCTCCTATGATTATGGGTACGATTTCCACCTGCATATCCCATATCCTTCCTATTTCTATTTTCAGATCTTGATACTTATCCATTTTTTCCCTCTCTTTCTCTTCACCTCTGGTGTCCCATGGTATTGCGACATCAATGAGTGATACTTTCTTCTAGACTTTGTCAATCAACGTCACGTCAGGTCTGTTTGCACGTATCACCCTATCCATTCTGATACCAATAGTCCCAGAGGATCCTTGCGGGATCGTTTTCTATCACTCCCTCAGGTTGGTGCTCGTACCACTTATTACTGCAAGGTAGCTGATGTTTCTTGCACAGGCTCCAGTGGAGGGCTTTTGCCACTGAATCATGCCTCTTTTTGTACTGGTTCTGTGCAAGTGCCGGGCATTCGCTTGCTATGTGGTTTATGGTTTCATTTTTCGTATTGCACTTCCTACATATGGGAGAGATGTTATTTCCGTCTATCGTTCTTTGAACAAATCTGGTTCTTAAGGCCTGATCTTGTACCGCTGTTATCATTCCTTCAGTTTCCTTCTTTAGCTCTCCCCTCTGTAGCCATTGCCATGTGTCATCGCTGGCTAGTTCCTTAGTCTGTCTCATGTATTGTCCGTGCATTGGCTTGTTGTGCCAGTCCTCTGTTCTGTCTGTCATTCTCCTGTCTCTGTATATTTGTGGGTCTTCGTCTACTTTTATTAGTCCTTCTTCCCATGCACTCTTGAGCCACTCGTCTTCACTGGTTTTCAGATATTGCCCCAGTGCCTCTGTTCTCGATGTTGACGCAGTCCTCTATACTTAGTAGTCCTCTCCCTCCTTCCTTTCGTGTTATGTATAGTCTGTCCGTATTTGCTCTTGGTTGTAGTGCTTTGTGTATTGTCATATGTTTCCTGGTTTTCTGATCTATGCTGCTTATTATTATTATTATTATTATTATTATTATTATTATTATATTATTATTATTATTATTATTATTATTATTATTATTCAGCAGATGTAACCTATTCATATGGAACAATCCCACAGGAGTCACTGACCTGGAATTCAGGCTTCCAAAGAATATTGTGTTAAATAAGAAAAAGTATTTTAAAAAATCAATAAATCAATAAATTGATAAATAGATGACACTGTATTAAAATGCAAGGAGAATAGTATAAGAGTGTAAACAAACACTCAAAAAAGTAATTTGACAGGTCAGTCCTATTGACGCTTTATCTGTATATAATGCTGATGCTTTTAATGTTTTCGATGTTTATTGCACTTGAAAATTCCTGATAAATGTTTCCTTTCCTTTTCCTTGGCTCCGAAGATCTTGCAGGAGAAATCAGTGCACATTGCCCCATGCACGAATGGAAAAATCATCGCGGTAGAATTGGGGTTACAGAAATTCTACGTGGGTCGTGACGTCTTCTACCCAATGTCTATTGGATTCGTTTACCCACAAGGGGCTCCTTACCAAAGACCTTTCAATAGATTGTAAGTCTCTTGATTCAGTTTTATTTCGTATTAGAGCATTGCTTGATAAATTATTGGAAATACATTCATGATTATGCAACACATCCGGTAATACATTCATACACGTAGAATACAATTTGTAATACATTCATTGCTGCACAATACATCTAGTTTACATTATTGTTATTTACTGTTAATCTGTTAATTATGTCTTTCATACTTTGGTGAATTTATTTATTTATCTATTTATTTACTTAATTTTTACTCCTTGGTTATCGAAAAATATTACCTTACCTTGATCATAATTTTTTCCCTGTTTGTATTTTTGCTGGTAATAGTTTTGCGATTTGCTCTAATTGTTTAGCTAGAAGGGCTGTTTCTAAAATCTGTGACAATACTATATAACAATGACTATTACCACCCTAGGTGAAATAGTACGTAATAGTGTCAGCTGGGATTTTGTAAACACCAGAAGAGAAGGAGTACCATCTGTATATGAGAACTATCAGACTAGAAACTAGAGAAGAAAGAATACCTGTAAGATTGACGAGGTTTTACAGAGGTACTTGGCGTCACAAGGCATTGGAGGCGATGTTGATGATGATCTTTATAAATACAAATGCACACTTTTTGGATATATTACTACCATAAAACAATTCACCTTGTGTTTTATTCATTTATTTATATTTATATGTGGTTATCTATTCATTTATTAATTTGATGATGATGTATATAAACAAATGCACTCTTTTGGGATGCATTACTACCCTGAAACAATTCACCCAGGACTTTATTTATTCATTTTTATCTCTATCTATTTACCCAGTCACTTATTTTTTTTCTTTTCAAATAACTGATCTCATCTTGTTGCTTATCCAATTATCTTCTGAAACGTTTCACAAATGGACACCAAATTATTTGGACACTTGAATTTCAAGTCATGGCCCCTGTAGGCTTGTTCCATATGGATATGGGCTTAGCTTCTGGAGTGCATAATTCATGTGGGCTTGCCTGTTAGCTAATAGTATGTCAGGTCTACTTAAATTTTGGCCCATGTAAGTAGGGAACTCAGGATCCAGGTGTGTGGCTATTCCTCTAGTTATTAGCTCTTGCACTTGGAGTCCATTTGCATTATTTCTGTTATAGGCCATTTGGCTATGACATGAGTTTAGATCCCCAAATAGGCAGGATGGATATCTTTTTTGTTACATCATATTTATGTCCTCTCCGGGGAAGAGTTGTCGTCTTGGAGGAAGATATGTCATACCTATGGTGACTGGTCCCCTTCTTGTCCTGACTTCCACTGCAAGGACATCCTCTGTAAAATCATCTAGCAGCTTGTAGTCCAGATCCTTTTTACTGCTCCAGCTATGCCTGCATGCTCTATGTTATGGGTATTACTTTTATAGACATTGTAGCCATTTCATGGGTGCTTCGTTATATCAGGGTCAATTCGATTGTAGTACTCAATTAGTTCTCTAATTCCAATGAAGGTCCATTTCAACACATTGTTGTATTATTACTAATTTCTCCATTCTTAAAAGTATTATTTGTTATTAGTTTTAGCTAATTGGTTGTTAAGTGTCTTAGTTTTCAGTGACCTATCATGATGCTTTGGAAATTTTCTTCATTCACTTTGGTGATTTCTATCCGTGGCAGATCGATAGTGCCATCTTTTATTTCCCTTTCCACTTCGTCACTAGCTACATCTCCTGCATAGCCATATTTTAGCTGACTTGTCGAGAATATCATATATGCTCAAATTGAGCTTTTTTTCTTTCCTTGTAAGTTTATTTTCTTCACAGTATCCAGCTGTTTTCATTTCACTTTCATTAGTTACCATTATTTTTGCCGGTCTTCTGTGCGGCACTATTGATTGGGTATTTCTCTGCCTTTTTTACTCTCATATTTCTCAATTACTTCAATTTCTTCTCGCTCCCCGGACTACTAGTGAGTATAATTTTCACACTGTTGTTCAGCCTGATTTCGGTTTTCTGTACTTGGGTATTACTGTCCTAATTTTATCTATTACTGACTCTGCAAAACTTATTTCTTTAGGGATTTTTACTGTTGGCAGCCCATTTGCTTCGTAGACTTTGTCCATGGTATTTTGGAACGATCCAGTGACAGCAGCCTCATTCAAATTGGCCAATATGAGGGTCATGTTTATTATTACATTTTGGTTATTTGGTATCACATTCTGGTTGTTGTTACTTCCAGTTGTTTTTTACTTTTGATGGCTTACCTGTTCATCCTTATTACATTGTTGGCTGCTACCGATGCATATGATGGTATGGAGAAGTTATGGTAGTTGCATTTGACAATGTTCTCAAGGGTCGTTTGTAAGAGAGAGAGAGAGAGAGAGAGAGAGAGAGTGGCTGACTGTTTTGGTTGTTGGCTTGTTAGGTTGTTTGTGTTCGTGTGAATGGGTAGTTAACAAGTGAATTGCTCGTTTGGCGAGGGGTTGCTCTGTCTGTTGGGTTGGTCACAAATCTGGTCTGTGTTTTGAGTCAGTCTGTGATCAGAGATTGTGGTGGAGAGTTAGTTTTTTGGCAGCAGTCTAGAATATTATTGATGGTCAGTTGTTTTGTGTTTTTGAAGTTGTTTGAATTATTGTTGGTATTGTATGTTTGAAGGTTGTTGTGCCTGTGTTGTTGAATTTGTTGTACTTGTGAGTTCTGTTGTGTTGTAGATGAGTTGTTGGAGTTGTGAGTTGTTGAGTGTTGTTGATGGTGGTTGTTGTAGTTCCTTGGTGTTGTAGGTGGTGTATTGACATGTTGTGTTTTTGTTTTTTTATGTTGTTAGTGACCGTTTGTACAGTGGTCTTTTGTTGTATAGTTATTGAATTTTGTGGTTGTTGTCCTTGTTTGGTTGTTTGTGTACTGTGTTATGACAGTCGTATCCAGTGGAGAGTGCAGCTCCTTACCCTAAGAGTGTCAAGTGTATGGTAAGTATGTGTTTTGGGAGTTTTTGTTTTTTAGTTTGTGATCCCTTCACATTATTTATTGGAGCCCAATGTGGGGCTGCTGGTGTGGCAGCTGCAGGATGGTTGGTGTGGTGAGTTGCATAATTGGTGAAGGAAAATGAGTATGGAAGTTCAACTGAAGTGGAGAGGCTGAAGGAAGAGTTGAGGTTGGAAATAGAAGTGAGAGGATGATTGGAAGTGGAGAATGAGGGGTTGAGGGTAGAATGTGAGGGGCTGAAGAGCAAGTTAGAGGAAATGAGAGGAATGCTAAGGTGTGAAAGTGAAAATGAAAGAAGTGAAAGGAGCAGAATAGCAGATGGTTGAGAGGGTGGATGAAAAATTGGTATCAATGGCGAGTGATGTGCAAGAGATGATGAAGGAAATGATGAAAGGGTTCTTTGGAGAGGGAGCTGTAGGAGGTAGGCCTACTGGGTCTTGTGACAGGCCAGGAGCGATTAAGAAAATGAAAGAACAAGTGGATGTAAGTGCAAGTGAGGAAAGTGTTATGGTTGTAGTAAATGAGGAGAAGAAAGAGAAGGTACAGAATAGGGATAGATCAGAGCAGTAGGGTAAGAAGGGAATTGAGAGTAAGGAAAGGGCTACAGGGAAGAAGGTTAGTAAGGATGGTGGGCAAGATATGAAGAGAATGAATGAAGATGAGAATAGAGTTGAGAGTAAGGTGCGGGATGAGAGTGATTTAGATAGTGGTAAGTGGGAATTAGTAAGTAGAAAGAAGAGGGGTAAGAAAGGTGTGACTAAAAGCATGGATGTGCGTATGGAAGTGGATTTGTTGTATTCAGAAGAGGGTAAGAAAGGTCAGAATGGAAGTAGCAAAAGTGAGAGTGAGAATGAGCAGGAAGTGCAAAAGGCAGTGTATATGAGAGAGGTACCCCGATGTGAAAAGTATGAGGAATATGGTAGTAGGGACATAGGGGACTTTTTTTAGAGAATATGAGAAGTATTGTGTGGCTAAGTATGGAGATAACAAGAGAGTTTGGGCAAGAGAGTTAGGTAACTTCTAGATGGGATTTTTGTTGAGTGTGGGGTAATGATGAGTGTAGGGAATGTGCCGTATGAGAGCATGAAAGCCAGCATTGTAGAACAGGCAAAGAGGATAAAGAGTAGCGTTAGATATAAGAGAAAGTATGATTTTGAAGAGGCAAGAATGAATGTTGGTGAGTCGTTGTCAATGTATGTTTGCAGGTTGGAAACATTAGCTAGGAAAAAGTTTGGGGACAAAGGGATAAGGAGTTAGTGAGAAAGTTGTTGGCGACTGTACCAGAGAGCGTAGACGAGTTTATGAATCTAAAACATAAGGAGAAAATGAGATGGATGAATGAAATGTTGACATGGAACGACATTTTAGAAATAGTGGGGATTATGAGTTAGAATGGTGTATGAAAGAGAGTAAAAGTGTTAGTGTTATGACTGAAGTAGCTGAGAGGTATACCAGAGTTTAAAAGCTGTAGGGAGGCAGTTTTAGAAGGGCCGAGGCGAATGGCAGAGTGAGTGGTTGATAGGAGTGTGAGAGCAAGTAACGTAAGTGTAGTAAAACCTAAGAGAGATCGGAGTCTAGGTGTTGAAAGAGTAGGATCAGTGAGTCGTGAACGAGAGCAGCAGTGTTACAGATGTGGAAAGCCAGTACACAAGAAGAATGAATGTCGGTGGGCGTTAGGAGTGTGTTTCGGATGTGGGCAAAATGGGCATTTAGTGAGCGAGTGCAATAAAGATAGGGATATTAAGTGTTACAGGTGATCACAGGTAGGGCACATAGCAAGTGGATGTTGGGGTACCCGTGTGAATGTGGCTTGCGGCAACTGTGGAAAGAACGGGCATTATGCTAGGATGTGTAAGGAACTGCGTGCGAAATGTGTGAATGTGGAATGGAAGGTCATGTGGTGAATGTGTGTAGAATAAAAGGGAGTGAAGCAAGCTAACAGTTTGGGAAACTAGGAGTTAAGGGGTACAGTTAGGTGGGTCCTTTAATTTGTGGATGAGTGAGTGGTTGAAAACATGAGCCAAGTGTCCGTGAACAAATGGGTCTTGGAGATCAACAGTTAGTGTTGGTGGAGTATGGAAGAAAGCAGAAGAGTTTAGAGAAAGGGAATAGAAGGTAGAAGCGTGAACTGCGTGATAAGGGTGTTAAGTATTGGAGTGCAAGTGGTTGATAAAGTATATGATACAGATGACTTTGAGGGGAGGAATGATACTTGTAGTGTGTGTGGGTTTGAATTGTCGGGGTTTAGTGAGATCACGGGCAAAAAGTGGAAGGTGTGGATGAGATAGTGAATGAGATTTGGAGGGATGGTAGTAAGGAAGATAGTGGGAATCTGAATGGAAGTGGTTTGGAGGATGCGAATGCTGATGTAAATTAAAGATTGTATGAGGGTCCTCAAACAAGATCTAGAGGAACTGCCTCCAAGCATCCTTGGGTGTTGCGAAAGTTGATTTAGTGTGGATGTGAGTGTAAGGGGAAGTTGTCAAATGTAACAGGGGAGGAAATATGGAGGAGTTATGGTAGTTGCATTTGACAACATTCTTAAGGGTCGTTTGTAAGAGCAAGAGAGAGAGAGAGAGAGAGGAGAGAGAGAGAGATAGTGGTTGGCTTCTTAGGTTGTTTGTGTTCGTGTGTATGGGTAGTTAACAAGCGAATTGCTCGTTTGGCTAGGGGTTGTTGTGTCTGTTGGGTTGGTCACAAATCTGGTCTGTGTTTTGAGTCAGTCTGTGATCAGAGCCTGTGGTGGTCAGTTTTTTGGCAGCAGTCTAGAATATTATTGATGGTCAGTTGTTTTGTGTGTTTTTGAAGTTGTTGTTTGAATTATTGTTGGTATTGTATGTTTAAAGGTTGTTGTGCCTGTGTTGTTGAATTTGTTGTGCTTGTGAGTTCTGTTGTGTTGTAGATGAGTTGTTGGAGTTGTGAGTTGAGTATTGTTGTTGGTGAGTTGTAGTTCCTTGGTGTTGTAGGTGGTATGTTGACTTGTGTTTTTGTTTTTTATGTTGTTAGTGATCGTTTGTACTGTGGTCTTTTGTTGTATAGTTATTGAATTGTGGGGTTGTTGTCCTTGTTTGGTTGTTTGGGTATTGTGTTATGATGGTTGTATCCAGCGGACAGTGCAACTCCTCACCCTGAGTGTATTAAGTGTGTGGTAAGCACGAGTGTTTTGAGAGTTTTTGTTTTTTATTTTGTGATTCTGCCACAATGGTGCTACCATTAACATTTTGCTCTTTTGCCTTTCTTCTTTTATTAGTTCTTTGTATATCTTACTGGGTGGGTGTCATTGCAATTTATACACTTTGGAACTTCATAGTGGCACTCAGTATAGCTGTGCTCCCTGCTGCTGCAGTTGGAGCCTATTTTATGGTTGGCTTCATCATGAAAATGAAAAATACTTAGTAAAAGTAAAAAAAAAAAAAAAAAAAAATTTATTTTCAAGGCATTATTTAGTTAATTTATGCATCTTTTTCTTTTTTTGCCCCCTTGATAAAATTTGGGCATTCAGAGCTCTCATCCTCAAAAACACCCGATATCTGACAAAAAACAATATTACTTTAAAAGGCAAGGATACACAATTTTCAATATGGCGTGCCAAGTCAGTTTCTATATTGTATGTTTGAAACATTTTTTCCATTACCTTTAATTTAAAAAAAAAAAAAAACTCAGCACTTGGTTCCCTTAATTTATCATCATGTCGCTCTACTGCACTAATCCAGGTACCTTACTTTTTTAAGTTTACATCCTAAGAACTGATAATTAGGAAATTTAGATGCCAGTTAACCTCCAACATATCGAAGGCCCTCTTCGTCTGCAACATTCTCTAAAGTTCTTTCATGAAATTCATTTTCAAAGTTTTCTGAGTGTTCTTCTGGCATCTTCTCATCTTCAGTAGAGGCAAACACCATTGCAGAAATCATAAGCTCTCTTTCAAGGTCAGTTTCGTTTGAATCATTATTTTCACAACTTTTCTCTTGACTGAACATTCCTTCCGACATATTTGAAGAATCGCACTCCTTCATCGAGTTACAATTTTTTCCAGTTATAGAGTTTATTTTGCCAAGTAAATATGACCTTATTCTTTGTTTGACTTCAACTGGCGTAGGATGATCATAAGTTGCACCCATTTGTCTAAGACAGCCAAACTTGTTTTCCAGTCCATCTTGGTTAAGTCTGGAGGTAATTATGTATGATACATCATATTCATTTTTCAACATATCATGCAACCTTGGCAAGGATTTACATGACACAATAAGTCCCTTTTGGAACTGATAGATCTTATTACATTTGCAAACTCGCATCGTTTCAGCAGTACACTTCATATTGTCAAGGATTTTATTCTGTTCCGTCAGTTGCATCCCATAAGCATGTCTAGATTTTTTTCTGTCATAAGGTACCCTGGAATTGAACACATCAAACCAGGAGTCGGCAAGCTTTATAAAGTCCCTTGTACTTTCCCAGGACATGCTCTTCAAAAGTCCCTGACTTCCATAAAAATCTAAAGCTTTAGATGTTGTTTCCGAAAGAAGCTGCACTGCTTTCCTCACATTCATACGTCTGAATTTCATTGCTGGGGCTCGCGATCCAAGAAGTTCCTACTGCAGGTCTCTTTTATATGCATTTTCTTAAAAATGTTTACTGCATATGCGATGAGTAGTAGGGTTAAAGTTGTCCCTTCTCTTACAACGATGAACCCATTTCCGACTTGTTTCCTCATCACGAGGGAATCGGAAAAAGGATACCTCCTTTTTTCTACTATTTGAATAGCAACCAAACACGGCGTAGTTGTTTGGCATTATTTAAATAATAATTTAGATTATATAAATAATCAAAACTATGGTTGTATTCGAAGAATGTAAAAATAAATCAATACAGAAATGATTGAAGTGACCTGTGATATACATTTGAATGAAACAGTAGCTGAGTGACTTCTCGCCCTGACCTGGCCGCCAGGTGGCGCGGCTCTTGGGGGGATAAGCCGCAACCCCCCACAAATGACTCTACCTGACCATTCGAGATAACTTGGATGCCACCACCTCTATGTCGGGATGACCACTACCAGACTCTCTAAGCGTTTCTCCTGCCACCTTCAAGAAGGAGCCATTTTCAATCATTACCGAGAAAACCATAACAGAAGACCAGAAAGAGCTGAGTTCATAACGAACGTAGACATTATTGATCAAGCACAGGACCGAAGACGTCTACAGTTTCTCGAGGTAATGTATATATTAGAAAAAAAGCTAAGTATCAACACACTAAAAGAAGCAGAATTTCTCCGTACCATCATAAGAAGAAATACGAGAAACCAACCGACACCATACACCGTCACAAGGAAGAGAGAGAGAGAGAGAGAGAGAGAGAGAGAGAGAGCACCGGAAGTGGATGACATGTCACCTGGACGGCTTATAATACTTACCACCCAAGTTGTAGGTAACCCAACTAATACCTACCCCTGCCAACAACCCCGGACGGACCTAGGAGATCTCAACGCCTCAGGGACAGATTTCGTCGCCAACCTACGACCAATTAAAATCCTTGCTTACCGACATACTTACCGATGGTACAAGCCCTATCTGCTATAAATAACCCTTTAGTATTGGGGCTTATCTTTTAAATAATAATAACAATAATAATAATTGTGAAATCATTAAGTGAAAAATTTCTGGACTTCAGTCCTTCCTCTTTGTGATTCCAGATTAAGGAGGTTTGTGGATGCAGGGTTGGTGGCGAAATGGGATAAGGCTGAAACAGAGAAATTATCAAAGAAGCAAAATGAAGAGGATGAAGAGTCCAGTTCGTTGGTCATCACTCTTACTCACCTTCAGGTTAGTATAATAATATATATGTATATATATATATATATATATATATATATATATATATATATATATAATATATATATAAACATATATATATATAAATAAAGGTTTTTTGTCACGAAGGAAAAAATGAAAAAGCGAGATAGCCAAGTACTTTCGGTCCTGTTCGGACCCTTTACTGAGGCAAACTGATTTTACAAAGAACAACATAGTCAAAAGAAGGCTTAATATACAAACTGACACTACCAGATTAGCCATAAGGGCGATTTTCACTCTACAGAAAGGAGGAGTCGCCAGAGGCTAGCCACACCTTGAAGGATGCCCGCTTTGTGTATCACGAGTCCACAATATCTGGACCAAGAAATAAAATACATAAAAAAGATAGGAAACAATCTCTGCTACCCACCTTATTTAATTGATTTATGTTATCAAAAAGCTCACAAAAAGTTTTATAATGTTGCTATTAATGAAAAAGAAATGCCTAAAACTGTACTTAGCTTACCTTATTTTCGTGGATTTGAAACCATAAAATCAATATTTAAATCGTTTAATGTTAATGTAGTGTTCTCTTATAACAATATCATTAAAGATATGCTAATTAAGAATAGTCCCGTAACAAATAACAACATCATTTACAAAATTCCTTGTAAGGATTGCCCATCGTTTTACGTTGGTCAGTCTAGTAAAAATTTGTGTTCGGATTAAGCAGCATATGTATTCAGTTAGAACAGCCCAGACTTCAAATGCACTGTTTATCTATCTGAGTGAAAAATCTCATTGTATTAATTGGGGTGATACCTCGGTAATTGCTAGATCTAATGATTATGTTTCAAGAAATTTACTGGAATCCGCAATTATACAAATCACTAATAAAAACAACCTAAATCTTAGTCTGGGAATATACCATTTGGACCCATATATTTGTAAGATGTTTATGAAGGACCTCAAAATAAATGAACAACTAATAAATTAGTCCTACATGTATATAATTATTATTTCTCTCTCTCTCTCTCTCTCTCTCTCTCTCTCTCTCTGGTTCGATATTCTCTCTCCCTCTTTCTCTTGCTCGATATATATATATTTATATTTTCTTTCGTCTTGTCATTAATAATAATTTTTGTTGGAAAATTTGTGTAAAAATTCATGATATTAAATTGAATATGCTCCCGTGTTTTTTTCAAAATATACTGTTTTCTGGAAGAATCATTGTTTACTGCGGGTATCCTTCAAGGTGTGGCTAGCCTCTGGCGACTCCTCCTTTCTGTAGAGTGAAAATCGCCCTTATGGCTAATCTGGTAGTGTCAATTTGTATATTAAGCCTTCTTTTGACTATGTTATTCTTTGTAAAATCGGTTTGCCTCAGTAAAGGGTCCGAACAGGACCGAAAGTACTTGGCTATCTCGCTTTTTCATTTTTTCCTTCGTGGCAAAAAACCTTTATTTATACATAGCATCACGTTTTATATACTTCGTGATCAAGTTATACACACACACACACACACACACACACACACATATATATTATTATATATATAATATATATATATATATATGTGTGTGTGGGAGTGTGTGTGTGTGTGTGTGTGTGACTGGTAAAAAATGCTCTGTTACAACAGAATTCCATCTTATAAAAGTAGTCCATAAAAACGCCAAGATATAGTATATTCTCTCTTTATTTTGGCGTTTGTATGGGCTCCTTTTATCATTATTATTATTATTATTATTATTTATTATTATTATTATATATATATATATATATATATATATATATATATATATTGTATGTAATGTATGTATGTATGTATGTATGTATGTATGATGTATGTATGTTTGTTGTATGTATGAGTATACGTATGTGTGTGTCTGTGTGTGTATTCAATGTAGCACGAAAGTCCACGTGCATGAGAATGTCATAAAATCCACGTAAGAAGGTGAGTGAAAAACGGGACTCGGAACAAGTACTTTCGTAGGATATTTCACATTTTCAAGTTCGCGATAAGTAAAAATATAGTTTACAAAGTTTATATACAAAATTAAGTGGTGGTGATCCAGGCAGCATGTTCTCCAAACAGAAAGGACAGGCAAAGAGAATCTTGAGATAAACCAGGCCGCAGGTTAAAATATAGTTCCCAGAAGACTTCTTTTCTGACAGTCGTTGTCCTTGTAGATTATAGATGAATAAGTAATCTATAATCTGCACGGTCGAATCCAGCAAAGAGAAAACTCTGCCCTTTTAGGACTCTCTGATAACTCAAATTGGACAAAGGTTTGACGCCAAAGTTTTTAGGAAGGCGACAAACACTGGGAGGTATTTCAGTGCATGTGGGGAGTGCCCATCGACCTACATCCAAAGGGCTATTATGACCCACTGCTCCATCTGGCGGGAGACTCACCTGGAAACTGAGCGAGTCCAGCAACTCCTGACCAACAATGGATTTCAGTATAAACTTTTACAATGAGAAGGAGAATTGAACAATT
>NC_061101.1:47664841-47684841 GCF_015104395.2 Macrobrachium nipponense
TAATTACGAAAGCATCCAGATCGAGGGTGATTTGTAAGGTCAGAATCGATATGAACTTATAGCGTCTCTGTTGGCTGATTGGATAGCGTCACTGACTGTCCTGATTTCGTCCCCGTCCACTTGGACGGTGGTTCGATCCCATGGGGGGACGAAATTATTATCAATCAAAAAATTCCCCTTCGTACATATATGAAATATATTCATTTGGGAGGTAAAGTGAATTTAGATATTAAAGGACATTTGTAGCTTGAATTGATATATAAATGGATCACGGTTCGATGTGATAATTATTCATAACAAAAGGCTACGTGCTGTCACAAACGCTCGAATTGGCCAACATGGTAGACGGGTTTCATATCGATCTAATTACGAAAAGCATCCAGATCGAGGGTGATTTGTAAGTCAGAATCGATATGAACTTATAGCGTACTCTGTTGGCTGATTGGATAGCGTCACTGACTGTCCTGATTTCGTCCGTCCACTTGGACGGTGGTTCGATCCCATGGGGGGACGAAATTATTAATCAATCAAAAAATTCCCCTTCGGTACATATATGAAAATATATCATTTGGGAGTAAAGTGAATTTAGATATTAAAGGACATTTGTAGCTTGAATTGATATATAAATGGATCACGGTTCGATGTGATAATTATTCATAACAAAGGCTACGTGCTGTCAACGCTCGAATTGTTGCCAACATGGTAGAACGGGGTTTCATATCGATTCTAATTTACGAAAGCATCCAGATCGAGGGTGATTTGTAAGGTCAGAATCGATAGAACTTATAGCGTCTCTGTTGGCTGATTGGATAGCGTCACTGACTGTCCTGATTTCGTCCCCGTCCACTTGGACGGTGGTTCGATCCCATGGGGGGGACGAAATTATTATCAATCAAAAAATTCCCCTTCGGTACATATATGAAAATATATCATTTGGGAGGTAAAGTGAATTTTAGATATTAAAGGACAAATTTGTAGCTTGAATGATATATAAAATGGATCACGGTTCGAGTGATAATTATTCATAACAAAAGGCTACGTGCTGTCAAAACGCTCGAATTGGCCAACATGGTAGACGGGTTTCATATCGATTCTAATTACGAAAGCATCCAGATCGAGGGTGATTTGTAAGGTCAGAATCGATATGAACTTATAGCGTCTCTGTTGGCTGATTGGATAGCGTCACTGACTGTCCATGAGTTTCGTCCCCGTCCACTTGGACGGTGGTTCGATCCCAATGGGGGGACGAAATTATTATCAATCAAAAAATTCCCCTTCGGTACATATATGAAAAATATTCATTTGGGAGGTAAAGTGAATTTAGATATTAAAGGACATTTGTAGCTTGAATTGATTGATATATAAATGGATCACGGTTCGAATGTGATAATTATTATATATATATATTATATATATATATATATATATATATATATATATATATATATATATAATATATATATATATATATATTATATACTATATATATATATATATATATATATATATATATATATATATATATATATATATATATATATATATACATACATATAGATAGTTAGATAGATAGATATTATGAGAAGCGGTGTAGGTTCTGACCTGTCTCGACTTCACCTCCAATCCATTGACGAAGGACTGATACATAATATTAGAAGTCACAATATATACTAAAGAGACTGCAGATCCACCCACGGCAGGTGTCAAATTAGGAGTAGCTTTCATAACATAATTAGCTAAAATTCGCAATATACTCTCAAGGGAAACTACCGATAAACGCACCCATGTAGGAGACTACAAATGCAGACCTCACAGGTGTCAGGAAGGCGGGGTTAGAAATCTCATTAGCACTGCTGCCCCCTTACTGTGTATTCAAATATGATAATCATATTTCCATACATCTCAACCACCTACCTTAAAACTTCAACAATTTACAATTTTCTTTTGACTAATATCAAGTTTATACATCCCTTGACTGATGTTCATATTATGGTTGTAACTTTCTTTCATAAAGCTAGATTCAATGATATTCCTTTCCATTACGTTATTAGAATACACAGTTTTATTTGCCCCTTCCCAGTTAATAGCATGATTGTTCTCACTAACATGTCAAAATACCACTGTTTTCCCTGTGCTATCTCACACATTTTTTATGTTGTTCTACTCTTTTTCCAGTGATTTACCTGTATGGCCAATGTAAAAGTTGTTACTTATAGAATTTTATGTAATTTTATACATGGAATTTTTTATACACATCCTTTAGCATTTTCGGGGGAGTGTTTGATAAGTACGTTTCATTGTTTTATTGCTTTTAAAAGCGACATTATCACCAAAATTCTTCAGGAGATGGGGAGATATCTTTCATATTATTATAATGCAGTATTAGCAAATTTTTGGTGTTGCAATGTTCTTTTTGGTTTTGATACTATAGTCTTTTTTGCCGCATCTAATGTTACTACACCGTCAGGATATTTCGGTTTCTTGCCTGTATTCCAAATCACATCTATTTCCTCATCTATATATTCTGGGCTACATACGCATAATGCTTTTAGAAATATAGATGTAAACACTGATTTTTTAATTTTTTTTTGTCCAGAATAAAAATGCACATAGGAAGAAATATTAGTAGATTTTTTTGTAAACACTATATTTAAACCCATTACAATTTCTTCGTTTGAGGACATCCAAAAAGGGTAGGCATCCATCATGTTCCATGTCCATAGTAAATTTAATTGCTGGTACTCATTGATTTAACCTGGCAAAAAAGTTATCTACATGTAAGTATGGTGACAACTTTTGCATTGGCCAAACGGGTAAAGCTCTGGAAAATTGAATAGAGCAACATAAAAAATGTGTAAGATATGCACAGGGAAACAATGGTATTTTTGTACATGTTCGTGAGAATAATCAGCTATCAACTGGGAAGGGGCAAAAGGGTCGTGTTTTCTAATAAAGCACTGGAAAGGATTATCATTGAATCTAACTTTATGAAAGAAAGTTACAACCAACATATGAACATAGTCAAGGGATGTATAAACTTGATCCTTTAATATCAAAAGAAATTTTATAAATTGTTTTAAATTTTAAGGTAGGCAGCAGAGATGTTGGATAGGACTATCATATTTGTAAACATACTAAGGGGCAGCATGGATCTGCAGTCTCAAACGGTTTTGTGTGTGTGGTCATCAGTACTGACTATGTAGTATATATATTTATGACTTCTGATACTATGTATCAGTCCTTCGTCAATGGCTTGGAGATAAGGTTGAAACCAGTCAGGACCTACACCTCGCCTCTTATTGTTCCTTGATAAATGAATCACGTACTAACTATATATATATATATATATATATATATATATATATATATATATATATATATATATATATATATATATATATATATATATATATATATGTATGTATATGTATATGTATATATATATATATATATATATATATATATATATATATATATATATATATATATATATATATATATATATATATGAAAGGCCTAGGGTTTTTGATTAATAATATATTGTCTGTGTGTTCTCTGTGACCTATGGAATGTGGAGAACAGAGTAGAGGCGACGACCCGAGAAAGCTGATGAATGAGTTTCTATGGGTGGTGTGAGGTAAAACTGCTTAGTTAGACAAGTCAATGTACTTCTCAAAGTGCCTTTGTGAAACTGGTTGCGGCCAGAATTGTGAGGCGTTAACGAACAACTGTGTTCGTATGTGTGTGTGTGCCTCTTTCTGTTTAATAATGTTGAATACCCGAGTCTATGGGGATTTTGATAGAGGCGTCTTCGAGAGAAAGGCAAGATGCCGTGGCGCTCACCGGAGTCTTTGTTATAAAAGTGTTTATAGTGTTCCCGACTGCTTGGGTGAGTGTTAAGATTACTTTAGCCAAAGAGCGGCTTGTTACCTATTTGTCATTTTGTGGTAATATCTGATTGTTAATCTCTAATTGTTAATCTTGTGTGTGTACTTACCGGGATGTGTTCTGTGTCTTTGAAACAGACGGTTCTGGCAGAACTGGCAATGGAGGGGGACAAAGAGTTCCCAGATGGGTGTAGACTTTTTGGTGACTAATGGTGACTACCATTACTATCAGACATTTTACTGTTCGGGGTTTTTTGAGTTAGTTAATTATTTATTCATTGTTAATAAATGTTTATGTTATGATGCAACTCTCTCATTTTCATTACCTGTTAGAATGGAGAGAAAGGGTTGGAGAGTGGAGAGAGAGAGATTGCTTAGAGAGAGAGAGAGAGAGAGAGAGAGAGAAACTGTGTGTATCGGTTTGCCTGACGTTTGGTTCGAGCTACACGTTTACCTAATGAATAAGGGGGGGAAATCTTCCCATTACAGAATTTGGTGGCTAGCAGTTTAAAAAGTGGTATAAAAGAGTTTTTTTTTATGTCTAGGAACGCCAATGTAGGATAGGTGACCAGTTTAAAAACAAAGGGGTTTGTGGCTTAGCGATAGTTTTCGAACAAACATAATTCGAACGAGTATGGAAAATTGTTAAATTTTTGGTTTTCAGTTACTTAGTGAGAAAAAATGAGAAAATATCTATCTGTTAACTGTGCTAAAGGGAGGGGAAGGATTTCATTGGACTCAGCATTTTTCCCAGGGAGTCAGCCTAGGAGCAGTGGGCGCAATCAGTGTGACTTTTGCTTGTGTTGTGTCGAGTGCATCCCGAGACAATCGTGCATGTATCACTGCCGTGCATTACGCGAACTCCGAGTTATTTTTGTTCCCTTTATGGAGTGGTGAGTGTTAAAATATTGTTTATCAAAGGGGAGGGTTGTTTTAAATATTTCAGTGTAATGGGATTGGTTCAAGAGGTCAAAAAATTTTTTCTTGTCTTTGCCCATAGTAACAGAAGTGAAGTGTTTTCTTTATTGCCGCCTGTTTATAATAGACGTATTCGTCTTTGTTTAAAATATGAGGGTGTATAAAGACGTTTTTTTTTTTTCCATGCATGTGAACTGTGCTTAGATAAGCATATTTGGCTTGGAGACCAGAGCGGCCACAATTTTACGGGCTCAGCACATTGCAAGGGGAGTATGGCCTGCCTCGAGGGAGGGTATTGCGAGGGTACCACTGGCCTCCCTAAGAGGGGATTGCGAGATGGGCACTAGTGTATACCTCAAGGGGGTCCTCAGACACTGTTTAAGGGGAGATGGGGACTACTAGCATGCCTCGGGGGAGTGTTCTGCCGCTTGACGGGAGTGTCAATGCTCAGGGAGGGAGAAACTTTTTTTTTTCTGTGTGGGTGAACTCCCCCTTTCTTGTTTTTTCTTTGTCGGGCTGTTGAAGACAAGTCTGGCCTTGACAATGAAATGCTAAGATATCAGCTGATTGATTAGTTGATGAAGTGAAACGCCCGTAGAGTCTTTTTTTTAGAAAAGAGATTTTTTTTGTTCTCCCTTGGATGATGAGAAAAGGAAATAAAAAGAGAATTGAAGTGCATTGTATGGGTGTATGTTTTTCTTGTGCCTTGGAAGACACAAATATATTGGGGAAACACAGATTATTATTATTTTTTTTATTGTGTTGGAGAAATTGCTTTGAAATGCCGATGATTGGTGTTGTATCTGTGTTGTGTGGCAATGGTGTATACTGGAGAAATTGTGTGTCATGAGGTTCAGCAATACTGTTGTAAGCTATTTTGAATTCACCCTTACTTGAGATCTTTGCAAGAGAATTATTGCTATGGAGAATTATTATTATTATTATTATTAATAATTATTATACTTGAGATTTGTCACAGGAGGGTTGCTTAAGTATAATTATCATTACGAGACTTGTTTTACGAGAGATTTGAGTAATTTCATGGGAGATTATTCTATAATTATTACAGATAATTATTCATGGAGAATTATTACAATGAATTAATGGGAGAAGTCCTTGTCTTAGTTATTTGTTGAGTTTTTGTAACTTTGGAGAATATTTCAGTCATTCATAGGGGACGAGTTTTGCTGAATCTTGATGAATCTGACTGAATCTTGGTGAATTGTATTGAATCTTGCTGAACTTTTGCTGAGTTTTTTTTTTTGCTGAATTCCTTGGAGAATGGACAAGCATTAACATTGGTGATGTTTTTTTTATACTGATACTGGTGATTTTGATGATAGCAATTTTTTTGGTGATTTTGTGATAATGATATTTCTGATACTGATTTTTTTTATACTAATACGTGGGTGTCGTAATGCTATATCAAGGGTGGTGAGATCTTTTTTTGAATTTGGGTGGAACTAACAACACATTATTTTAGTTTTTTTTTCCTTTTTTTTATGAGTTCAGCAGATAATTGGTTGACATCTAGTGAGTTACGGGAGATGGTTGATAGTGCCGTTGATTTTTCTTTTCTCCTTTTTTGGAAGTTAGCCCATCGCTGACACAAGTTTTTTTCATCACGGGTGAATTTGAGTTTGTTTTTTCTCTCCAGTTGGTGTCAATATTTTTTAATGTCTCAGTTCGTGACTTAGAGTCATTGTTCGAGAATGTGTTTGGGTTTCAGCTATTTGATGCATTAGAGAAATATATGGGAGAATTTTTTTGTTGCATGTTTTGAATGCATACGTAATGGCACTACATTTTTTCATCTGGATATTTTGGTGTTCCAGAAATTGTGAGTTTTCTTGCACAATACCTTTGTTGTATTTGTGACATTTTACTGTTCGGGGTTTTTTGAGTTAGTTAGTTATTTATTCATTGTTAATAAATGTTTATGTTATGATGCAACTCTCTCATTTTCATTACCTGTTAGAATGGAGAGAAAGGGTTGGAGAGTGGAGAGAGAGAGAGAGAGATTGCTTAGAGAGAAAGAGGTGTCGGTGCTAGAGAGAGAGAGAGAGAGAGAGAGAGATTGCTTAGAGAGAGAGAGAGAGAGAGAGAAACTGTGTATCGGTTTGCCTGACGTTTGGTTCGAGCTACACGTTTACCTAATGAATAATGGGGGGAAATCTCCCCATTACATACATATATATATATATATATATATATATATATATATATATATATATATATATTATATATATATATTAGATATATATATATAAACGACATCATATTTCGTATAAAAATAATATCAAGGTTACGAAAATCACTAAAGTCACTAAATGAGAGAGAGAGAGAGAGAGAGAGAGAGAGAGAGAGAGAGAGAGAGAGAGAGAGAAGAGAGAATGGAACCTCGAAATTTTACTCCGGGAGAGTGACGTTACATACGGTCGCAGGAAACTGACCCACGATGATGTTTTAGCCTGTGTCGTTCTTTTTCTTGAGTCCTTTCCGAAAAAAGGAAAAGAAAATGAAGAAAACGAAGAAGACAATGGGTTTCTCGAACAGATCTGTGTTAATATTTTTTATATATATATTTTAAATACTATATTATACTATATATATATATATATATATATATATAATATATATATATAATACAATCATACGTACATAAATAATGCAAAGCCAACTTTACCTCCTAGGAACACTGGCTCTAGAATGTACGATTCTCGTGTTCCGTCAAGAGATAAGGAACACCCTATTAAATTCTGACGCATTCCATCTTCCTTCCAATATGGACTCTCAATATATTGTAATACGTTGGAATGCTTGGTAATACTGATGCGATTGCTTTCGTTACTGCGAACCCAAATCTTAAGTACTCATTGCTGCAGAATCACTCGTAATATCTCAAAAATGTTCAATACTTAAATTTTATATTTCGAAAAACACACTCTCTCTCTCTCTTAGTTTTCCTGGAGAACGACGAAGTGGTGAATTAAGCTTTGACGCCGAACATTTGAGGAGGACAAATTCCATCTTATTTTCATTGCAGCTTCATATTTGGAATTCACGAATCATCTGGATAGTCACGGGCGAAGAGGCACGCTTACTAAAGCATTATTCAAAAGAATACCAGCGACTCCCCAATGAAAGAAGTAGTGGTTCCCTTTCCCTATTGATGTCTGAGTATATACACGTAAAGAACTTATTATGCTATAAGAGGGGAAACCCCCTTATAAACTAAAGTCTGCCACTCATTCTGTTACGTCCTCGGAGAGGACGCGACATGTAAAACTTACCTCTTCGAGATACACAAGCGGCGGCACAGAGTCTCTCTCTCTCTCTCTCTCTCTCTCTCTCTCTCTCTCTCTCTCTCTCTCTCAACTCCATCGTAACTCACAAACCATAATTACCTAGGTTGTTAAATCAGATCCATGATTATGAAAATAAACTTTATTTGCAAAGAAAGAAATGATTAACTGAGTAAGTCAAATTCTGAAACTTTAGCTTCTAAATAAAATCCAATGAGAACGCCAAATCATGCACCAACATAAAAGGGTATAACTCAAAATTGGAATAAACACCACTCCGATATTTGGATTACCAGATCCATCTGAGAAAAAGAGGAATCCCACATAAATAAATGGTAAATAAATCAAAAGCATAATAATCAATTTTCCTGGAATACAGCATGAAGAGTAATATCTCTAAAGCAAATTTTTTAAATATACTTGGGCACAAATGTGAGTACTCACTCATTTCAGCAGCCGTTAAACTCTACTAAAATAAAGACAGGCCATGCTGGACTCGGCCTTTAAGTAGTGCCCAGTTATTTTTCATCTCCCATCATATAGGGGAATAGACCCCACGTACCCATGTACAAATTTTCCTCACAAGACACTCCCCTTGAGATGACGTCACCGGCACATAACTAGTTCATTACACTGGAAGAGTTTGTGCCGTCATTCATGTATGGATAACTAATAGCCCCACCTAGGAAATCTAATTAAAACCAGTTTCGGAAGTGCACCTACTTCCGCCTGTGCCCAAACACATGCCACTTATAATGCCCTTGCATTCAAAATCATCTCCCAGAAACGTGATATACGTATAGATAACCTCCCCCGGACAGTGATATCAGCTATAAGGAATGGGAGGATATGTATTAAGCATGACCCTGAGATGGAGTTAAATTTAGTGACACTGAGGAAAACTGAAGCCGAAAATTATATTATATATATATATATATATATATATATATATATATGGGATATTATATATATATATATATATATATATATATATATATATATATATAAGTTAAATGAGATATACACTGGTACAGGATTTAAAGAAAGAACGATTCATCTAGCTAGGGGGGAGGGAACCCTACATGTCCGCACTTATCACCCTCCTATTTATTAATAATGACCATTTAGTCCTAATCAAAGATCTTATCACTTTCAAGAAGTCATTCGCCCGTAATACGTCAAATTCAACGAATTATAACAGCATCTGTCATAATTGCTTTACCTTGTTCTCTAGTCCTGAAATCCGTCAGTGCCACACAGAGACATGCAGTGCGAAAACTACGGTAAAATTAGTAGTAAACGGCATCTGCGTTTACTACTAATTTGGCGACGATGACATTTTGCCATTCCTAGGATGCAAACATTAAAGGTTACATTTATTTCTGGCATACAGTTATCAAAAAATGAAAAGTCGAAATAGTAATATAGACTTAAATAAATGAAAAGTCTAGCAATAATAAAAAAATACAAAATTTTTGTCATAAACAATTCACTAATCCGTCGTCTGCTCTGCGATGGTTTTCGGCAGCCAGATATACGACAAGGGTGGAAATTTTTTCCTGCCACGACTTCGCTGTCAACTAACTCTCAACGTAGTTCAAGTGCAATTTAGAGTAAATTAAGACCAAAAGGTGTATAATTTCAATCAAATAAGCACTGTGGAGTTTCAGTTGTGATGGCCGTGAGGATAAAACCACCGATTACATGGTCAAAATGAATTTTAGTTCAAACCATGACCCCGGAAGTAAGAAGTTTCATACCTTCACTAATATAGGCAATAAAATGTTGTTTTATTGTGCTGATTACAACTGCAATCTTGAGTAAGATCAATAAACGCTACATATATACGCGAGTATTTAATTTAAAAACTGCTTTGAAAACATATTTTACGAAGACCTCATATTCTTATTTTAGTTTGTATGGCAATTTCATGTATGACATTATGTTGAAGAAACTTCAAGCTTTTGAATGGTATGCTTAAAGACGTAATTTTATTCTTGTTTCACCAATTAAATATCGAGTGAATAAGGCTGATCCACCAGAGAACGATGGATCCAAGACGGTTGTTTCCATAGTTCCTGTCTGTCGATTACGTGACAAACGTTAACACGCAGTGAAAATCAATCAATAATTTCTTTGGAGACAGACACTAATAACTATAATAAGAGATAGACAGCACGGAAACATGTGAATACACAATTGTGTATTCCCACTTGTTTTCAAAATCATTAGAAAATAAAATCTTTGTGAGAGGAATTCCTCACAATATCAATCGAATATATAGGTATAGGATGAAAATAAACTCCTCTATGCTGTGAAACCAGTGACCCCACTTTTATATTTGACTTCATACTGTCATTGTTGTTTTACGGAGGTAATGTGGACAGTCGTGAAATAAATGGTAGTATATTTTAGGTATCCTAGATTAACTTATTCGTAGAGACATTTTCTTTTGTTTGTCAGATTTCCTGATGAAGAAAATGAGATTTCACTGGCTAACTGCGTTAGGAGCCGTTCAGCACACACCTCCCTATACAGATAGATGTGCTAGACATAATGCGTAGCGTGCTGCTGCGTACATACATAGGCAAGTCGTTCGTGTCTCTGTCCTCCACTTAATCCTAAAATACGGCTGCCACCCATCCCATCACAACCCCCCACCACCCCCAACCTTCTCTCTCTCTCTCTCTCTCTCTCTCTCTCTCTCTCTCTAATAATGAGAGAATCACAAATAAGGAAGCAGTTAAAGACCTTGGTGTGATGATGAATAGGAACATGTTATGCAATGATCAAATAGCAATTCTATTGGCAAAATGTAAAGCAAAAATGGGAATGTTGTTTTTACGGCAACTCAAAACAAGAGAAGCTGAACACATGATTATGCTTTATAAAACATATGTTCGTAGTCCATTTGAATATTGCAATATGATATGGTACCTACACTATCAAAAGGATATTGCACAAATAGAGAGTGTACAAAGGTCCTTTACAGGCTAGAATAGAAGAAGTTAACAATCTTGACTACTGGGAAAGACTACAATCCTTAAAATTATATAGTCTAGAAAGGAGAAGAGAACGCTACATGATAATTCATGCATGGAAACAGATAGAAGGAATAGCCGACAACATCATGGAGCTAAAAATATCAGAAAGAGCAAGCAGAGGTAGATTAATAGTGCCCAAAACTATACCAGGAAAAATAAGGAAAGCACACAGGACATTAATCCACTACGCACCAACATCGATAATGCAGTGCCTATTCAATGCGTTGCCAGCTCATCTGAGGAATATATCAGGAGTGAGCATAGATGTGTTTAAGAATAAGCTCGACAAATATCTAAGCTGCATCCCAGACCATCCAAGATTGGAAGATGCAAAATATACCGGAAGATGTACTAGCAACTCTCTGGTAGACATTAGAGGTGCCTCACACTGAGGGACCTGGGGCAACCCGAACAAGATGTAAGGTGTGTCCAAGGTAAGGTTCCCCCCCCCCCCCACCTCCCTCTCTCTCTCTACTCCTCCTCTCGTCTCCTCTCTCGCTCTCTCTCTCTCTCTCTCTCTCTCTCTCTCATTGGACACACTCGAGCTAGATTGCTTAGCTAATGTTGGCCACGATTCCCTGAACGACTGGAAAGCATTCCATATGCATTCATAAGGAGGTTTTCCCTCGCCTTCATCTCTAGAACAATACTAAAATTGTATACACATTTACGCTATTAATTCACACGAAACTTCTTCGTTTTGTTGAACGACTATTTCCTCAACATTAACCGTTCCCTATACACAGAATGGCTCCCTTTGCATTGCAGTAAAAAAATTCACATGACTGCAGTAATACCGAGACCAACTGAACAAAAGTTCATATATTACTAAGTGATTAGATAATCTAAGTCACCCCAGATTTCTGAGTTTGAGATCAGGTTTACCCATGACCAAGGAAACAGACTTCTGCCTTTCTCGTACCTTGAAAATTGAGAAATTCTTAACAGGGGCTATCCATACCCCTTGGGGGTATGAGAACCACATCCTGGGGGTATGGGACTTGACCTCTGGGTATTTGCATACATTTGGTTTTAATGTGCCAATATTTACATGGGGATAATAATAAACATGAATTAGAACTGTCATTCAATATTTTAAAGTGATAAGTAAAATCAACTAACGTTCTTTCTCAAGCATGATACTTTCACCATTTATCAAGTTTGATAATTAAACGAAGTATGTTAAGTTATGCTTCAACAAATAGGACGTAAACGGACTTAAGCAAAGGGGGTATTGAACATTATTGGTTAATTCATTTTGGGGGGGGGTTTGGGGGGGGTCTGGAGTCCATCAAAAGGAATAAGAGCCCCTGACTGAATCCACCAGCAACATCATCTTGGCACCAATAATTGCAAAACTTGTTTCAGAAAAGGTTAAAAATATGCCGTTATTTTGAAACTGCGCCATCGAAAAGCTGAACTGGGCTGTACTATAATCTAAAACCTAACGGAATTCATAACACATTGTGTACAGCAAACTAAAATCTGGCTTGTTTTGTGTTTGTTAGGCGTAATAGTAGCCTCAACTTAAAATGGGGAAAAGGTTTACACTCCAAACAGGCAAAGTAGTGGAGGATAGTATCCCAGATAATTAAGGTAATTGTGCAAATCGTGATACAAGCATGAAATTTTGCCCAAAGGCCCACTAAACTATTTTATACACTTTCAAGCTCCTGGCGCCCACCCCCCAAAAAAATCCATTTTTTTTTCAAAATGGCCACCCAATTTGTCAATATGCAGTGGAAAACAAATCTGAAATATCGACTTCAAATTATCTGGTAACGTTCTTTTGAATAAAACTAGTGAATTAAATTGATTTACTTTCTTTCTAGATATCCAGTAATCAATATAAGTTAGTTTCTAATAATTTTGTATTGCGCATGCGCAAAAAATAAGACTAAAAACAATTTTCACCGCTTAAACGTGACTTTTATGGTATTTCAACATGCGTTTTGAAACAAAATGCATGAATAATATATATATGGTGTAGTAGGATAAAGCTTCACTGACGTTCCTGGATTTGTAAGGATCATGGGTTCGCGCCCTGGTCCCGGCAAGTCTATTATCGAGAAAAAAAATTCCCCTTCGGTTAAGCATATATGAAAATATATTAATTCCGAGGTAGAGCGAATTAGATATTAAAGGACATTGTAGCTCGATATATGTATATGAATCACGGAAATGTGATATGACTTATATATATATATATATAGATATATATACTATATATATATATATATATATATATATATATATATATATATATATATATATATAATATATATATATATATATATATAATATATATATATATATATATATATATATAATATATATTATATATATATATATATGTTTTGCCCCTACATTCAAATTTCACAATAATATCAAATAGTATTTGCTCATGGGCAAAAAAAAAAAAAAAAAAAAAAAAACAAAACGATTTACATGCACTACCAGGATACATTGGTGTAAACCGTTTGCCTATTGATAATCGGCATGGGGTTCATTGTAAGCTCATTGTGAGTCTCCCAAATACTTTATGGTTTGCCCTTTGTACAACCATAGAGTCGTACCTGAACTGACAGAGTGTTGTGACGGCGGGATAGCCGAGCCAAGGAGGGATGTGCATACTACCTCCGGATGGTGTACAAGATCACACGGGAGTTAAATTACAATGGATGAACGATCGGGCTGAGTGTAGGAATGCCATTGTCGAACTCAGTCGAATCCCATACAAATAAAGTGCAGTTTCAGCTGGTAAAAGGATAAACCCTCGGCCTGTAAACAATGTTATCTTAGCTGTATTGATAAACAATTATTGTCTAGTAAAACAGGTTCCAGTTGTGTATTTTTAAAGTACTGTCCCTTTGTATATCTTAGTCGTTTCGCTTTTGCGAAAGACTGTTTGTATTTTCTTATGACTGTCATTCGTAAGTATTCTGGTTCCTTCCTTCTCCTATGTGATATCTTAGTAGAGTGGTTCTTCTTATAGTAAAGGAGATGATTCAAACGGATAAGTTGAATAATAGTAGAACAACTTTATTACTGAACTCCATAACAAGAGAGACAGTTCGGTCGTGAGACCGTTCCGTTTTATCGCTAGAAAGCTGACTTCTTAGAGCATCACGTTGATAGCGAAACATTAGCTATCTCAGCGATTCACATAAAAACATACGTAGTCCGCCGGCTCGGAAGTTACAAGTTTCCGGCGCAGGTTAACAGGTCAACCGCTTCCCATGGAAGTTGTTATGCAAAGTTATCAGTAATGCAAAACGATGACATTTCCAAACAAACTTAAACCAGGCTACTGCAGACATCGCATAGTGTGATCTAGATTTGCCTTGGTCACGTAGGACCCTCCTAATTCGCCAGTGACCTCAGGTCATGGGTTTTTATTTACAGATATGTAATTCTAAAATGTATTTATTCATTAGGCTCGGACAGCTACCATTCAAGCCTTGAATAACAAAAGTTACTTTAAACATGGTTTCTTAGGAGCGTGCTCGTAACATATGTTTAGATATAAACATAACAAGTGATTAAATGCATAAAAGGTTCTGTTACATACCCTTTTTGGACATATTCATAAACAAAGATAAATGCATGGAAAATTTAGGTCCATGTTTGATAATAATAATTATTAGGTCCAAAAAAAAAACAAAAAAAAATCAAAAGGTAAAAATCAAAAGGTTAACATGTATACATGAAGATTATGGTAATAGGTAACCTGATTAAGAATAGCGGTTACTGGAAACACAAAACATGATCATGGATAATTGTTAAAGAGTACTTGTCACTCATTGTAATAGATAAATATAAATGTACAATGGTATAACCGTATAAGTGTGTACAGGATTAATATATAGGGCTATAATATTTTATTAGGTGCCCGAACAAATACTTTTAGGAGTATATTAATATATATATCATTGGGCATTATCAATAGAACTCTACTTTATGGGCGTCTAATAAAGGAATAGACCTAGTTTTCTCCCGTCCGTTCTCCAAAGTTAACGTCAGATCTTTAATAGGCATAAGGTGTGGAGATAACACACCCTTTGTCGCTAACGTAATAGCTTCCACATAGTCCTTTGATTTCTCAATAAAATGTGATATTTTGACACGGATATGATCTATTTTCGAACTATAATAAGCTAACGTAGCCAGCAAATGTTGGACTTCCATAATCTGATCGATATTACTAGAATGTTCGTTCACCAAACTCATTATTTGATTGATTGAAGATAACTGGCTGCGAAGTTCCGACAAAGCTAATTTGGTTTTGTGTTGCAAAAACTCAATTCTTTTATTTTTGATTATTTATCTTAAGGCAATTTGAAATTCTAAGCCTAGACTCGCAACAGATCCCAAGATGTTTTAGTCCAGCAAGAATAAGCGGGTTGCGGCGTTCGAGATTATTGTGCCACACAGACCACATCAGCAAGTCACGAGCAAGTTCCTCTGCCTCAGCGGTTTTATTTTGTATGTCATAAGATAACATTTCCGCGACGCTTAGGGTTTGAGTTAGCATGAAAATGACGTTGGTGCATTTCCTTAAGCGAAATGGCAAACCTCATCAGGTCATTCTTTAAGTTAAGGACGTCATCTTCATGCAAAAATATGGCTTGCATATCCACTTCTATGACTACATTACTCGACACAATAAAAATGTCTTCTGTTCTTTCGATAATCGAGCCATGATTAAATTCTATTTCTTTCGTCTTAGCGCTCTTTCCATACAACAAAGATGTCTGAACACACAATATCACTCCTAACAATAACAGATTCATTTTTGGAAACCTGCAATGAGTAAAATATATGTAATAACTCATGATTAAAGAATATGTTTACATACAAATATGATATACATATATTATATATATATATATATATTATATATTATATTATATATATATATATATATATTCTTATATAATATTATATATATAATATATTATTAGATATATATATATATATATATATATATATATATATAAATTATTATACAAGTTTCATAAATGCAACCATTTTTCCCTCACTCCATCTACCTTTCTTTAGATTCTGATATGTGCCAATGGAACTATTCTCATATCAGTGGGGTTGGATACATTTTGAACCCTAAATCTATTGGCCGTTACTGTTTCTAAAAATGTTAAACGGGCCTTCAAACTTAGGTGTCAGTTGTAATTTGACCTTTACGTACGTATATTGTATGTATACCTGATCGCCCACGGCATATGTTCTAGTTGGCTTAGCTATTTTATCATGATTTCTTTTCATTATAATTTGTGCTTCTTCTAGATTCTTACGAAGTATATTATATCGACTTATGCTTGCCTCCATAACATCCTTTAGAGGATTTGATAAATTAATTGTAGGCGTTAATACATGGAAAGGTGTTCTAGCTGGGATACCGTACAGTGCCTCGTGCGGTGTCATTTTAATAGACACATGATATGAGTGATTAAGTGTGCTTAGTAACCGCAGGTATGGCAAGTCCCAGTTGGGGTCTGCCCCCCCTAAGGTGACCCTTAAAATGTTTAAAACCTTACGATTTGCCCTTTCACCCTAGCCCATTAGACTCTGGGTGATAGATCATGGTATTGATTTTCTTTATGCAAAGGAATTCGCACAAGGAGTTAAGGAAATGATTATTGAACTCCCCGTCCGAGTCTGATATAATGGTGTGTGGAATTCCATGTTTACAAATGTAGCACTCGTAAAACTTTCTAGCGCACTCGACTGCGGTTTTTGTTTTAAGCGCTATCAGTTCTGTATATCGAGTCAAGGCATCTATGATTACTAGGAGGTGCTTATTTCCTCTGTCTGACTCGTAAATTCCTGTTAATAAATCTAAGTGTACTCTTTCAAAGGGTTGATTTGGCACGGGATAAGCCCCTAGGCTGACAGGTGTCTTCGTGTGCCCTTTGTATTCTTGACAAGTGCGACAATTAGCTATGTGCTCTTTTATATCTGTAAGCATCGTATGCCAATAAAATAAAGATTTGGATTTCTGTGACATTAGGGAATAACCCGGGAGTCCCCCATGCAGTGGATTTTCATGCAACCCTTTTAAGACAGTGGGGTATGAGTGAGATAGGTACCACCACCGGGTTGTTATTCAACTGTGGTGTGTTACGGCGGGTTTTCCCCCCCCTCGTCACGGATCTACACAGGATATTATCTTTGATTATATAATTCTGCTGCTTATACTTTATATATTCCTTTTCCTTCGGATTTCCGTTTAACGCAATTATGATTTTTTCTATTTGTTGATCTTTTCTTTGTTCCGTCTGTAATAGTTCAGCACTCCAGCCCAGATCTTCCTGTTCAGATATAGTTTTAACAATGGGCGTGTAGGTTGAGATATCTATTAATTCAGCTAATGGCTCGGTACAAGATGAAGAGGGGTGTTGCGTGATAATGCGTGCAGCAATGATATTTTGCTTTCCCAGGTAAATACCCGATCCTCGCGCCACAGTCCTGGATGATCATGTGCCACCGAGTTCGCTTAGGGCTGTGACTAAAGCCTTTAAAGAAGTCGGTTGAGGGGCTTATGATCAGTGAAAACCTTGACGGGATAACCGTATGTTATAAATTTCAAAATGCACGAGTGAATTAACAATAGCGAGCCCTTCCTTGTCTATTACTGCATATTTACTTTCGGAAGGTCTCAGTTTACGTGAATAAAAAGCTATAGGGAAAAACTGTTTATCATATTGTTGAAGCAATACCCCCACCTACTCCTAGGTCTGAGGCGTCTGTTGCTATAAAGAATTCCTTACCGAAGTCAGGAAATTTCAAGATAGGAGAACTACACAGTTCATCTTTCAATTTATTGAACGCCTGTTGATGATTTTCAGACCATATGAAATCTACGCCCTTTTTTATAAGATCGGTTAGGGGAGCGGCTATGATGGAGTAGTTCCTAATGAACCTCCGGTAATACCCGCTACAGCCTAAAATTGCTGTATCCCTTGACGTTTGTAGGAATCGGGCAAGTTACAGATAGCCGATACCTTATCATGGACTACTTTAAGACCTTGACTAGACACCGTGAAACCTAAATAAACTAGTTCTGTTTTAAAAAATTCACACTTACTTATCTTTACCCTTAGGTTATGCTGCCTTAGTCTTTGTAGCACTAACTCTAATTTACGTAGATGTTCTTCTAAGGTATTAGAAAAGATTACTAGGTCGTCCATATAGGCATGTAGGATATCTCCTAACAAGTCTCCAAACACAATGTTTATCATTCTAGTAAGAAAAGTTATAGAGCACAACGTAAACCAAAAGGCATACGCAAAAATTCATAATGTCCCCTGGCTGTGCTGAAGGCAGTGTATGGATACTCTCTTCTTCCAACGGAATCTGATGGAAGCCCTTTAGTAGGTCCAAGCTGGTAAATATTTGTTCTGACCTAGTAGAGATAGAATATCGTCAGTACATGGTACTGGGAATCGGTCAGGGATTGTTTGTTTCCTCATTTAAGCGACGAAAATCGACGCATATCCGCCAAGTTCGATCTTTTTTCGGTACTACTATTACTGAAAATTATAAGGGCTGTTTGATTTCCTAATGACTCCTTCTTTTAGCATTTTACCTACTTCCTCAGTTATCTCATTCTGAAATTTCATAGGAAGTCGGTACGAAGGTACATAGATTACTTTCTGTTTGTCCTTTAGCCTTATTTGATGCTCGATGACATCCGTTTTTCCTAAGGTTCCATCCGTAGTGGAAAAAACATCATGATATTCAGTTAAAAGATTCAAAAATTTCTGCTGAATTTCTTCTTCTTGAATGTCCTTATTGATTTTGTTCTTTATAGATTGTAAAAGGGATTCATCCACAACTGATTGAGCGTGATTGATCTCAGCTACGGTAAGAATGCGATGTTTATAAACTTCCACATCCAAGATATGTTGATTTTTGTGGATTACTAAAGTGGTATTCAAATGATTACAGACTTCGATGTTACATTGTTGTTGTGAGCCGACTGTATAAATGGCTTGTGTGACGGATAATCCGTGTGTTTTCAGAGTGTCGGAAAGGATTAACATTTCAGATCCGGCAAGGTTTTCTTTACACGCACTAATATGTTCGAAGTTACGTTCGGCTCGAGAGTTTGCGTGCAAGCTGATATTACGGGCGAGCAAGAATTCTGTTGGGTCGCATGGATTATTTCTTGGTTTATGAGACAAGTGATTGGTTCTTCAATATATGTTACTACTCTGTCTGTCTCCTTATTATCTAAAACTGATTTTAGGGTATTAGAAGACTATAGAATTTTCCTTTGATATACACGACGTGTTTTGCAGGGTGCCCATAGACGGGTATCCGATAATTACTGCGGGATACATATTAATGTTTTGTACAACGATAAAGGTATTGGAAAACGTGCGCTTACCGACCTTGTACTGAACATGAGTTACTCCTACCACATTTAATTCATTATTTCCTATACCCGAGAGTCTTATTCCGGACTTCTCTATAGGGAAGTTTGAAAAGAGTAAATGATGAGTCCTTAAATCCATGATATTACGTGACTACCAGAATCAAAGAACAAAGTAAATGACTTTTGGTCCAAATTTACTGCATGTAAGGTTGGTAGTAACTCGTCTTGACTTATAATTGCGTGAATTTGTTGCAAATCTACGGGAACCTGCACAGATTTTTTGGATTCAGCCGTGTGTTTCATAGGAAAATCGATTGCCTCACAATGATCTGATAAATGATTAAACTGATTATTTGATACAAAAGATGTTGATATGGATGACCCAACATCGTCCTCTCCCCCCCTGGAGCTAACTACGTGGTATTTGCTTTGTTTTGCACTCCTTGAA
>NC_061101.1:47689841-47706581 GCF_015104395.2 Macrobrachium nipponense
ATTTCATTCCATACAGTAACTGACGTGTTGGAATGGAATATGTGCTTTTGGCATAAAGCCTAGCACTGGGACCCACAGAGTCATTCAGCGCTATGATGACAATGAATGAAAATGGAAATATAATGAGTTTAATGGAAATCATATAAATAATGAGTTAAAAAAAAAAACTAAAGATCGATGTTTAAAACGGTAAAATCGGGAAATTTGATTTCTAATGGAATTAAAAGTTACCATAAATAAGATATAAAAAAAAGAATAAAAAAATATCTATATAAAATTACAAGATATTTCCATAAAATCAACAAGACTTTAAAAAGCTCATAACTGGGCCAACATCAATGTTTTCCCCTTAGATTTCAGGTACAGTTTCACCATCTAAATGGTACATCCGCCTCTCATTTACATACCTGGTGCAGTGAACCAGAATGTGCTGCTCAACTGTCAAAGGGTTATCACAGTGAACACACATGGGCAGCTACCACCATCAAGAAGAAAACTGTGTCAGTCGGCAGTGACCAATCTTCAGCCTTGCTAAAATAACTTCAATCCTCCTGTCGCTTGATAGGATGATTGCCAAAATCTCACTTGAGGTCTAATAGTTTTCACTTATCATTAGCAAGAGGAAAGTGACATCGCTCCTGCCACTTGCTTAGTATATAATTCCGAATAAAGATTTTCATATCTAAGTAAGACACTATTTGTATCACTTTCACCTTGGGAACAGGCATTCTTTGCTTCTCTGTCTGCTTCTTCATTCCCTGGGATCCCAAGATGACCAGGAATGCAACGAAAACATACTGTTTTACGCCTATAAAATGCGAAACAGCCACCCCTGAGCCTCCTGTACTAAAGGATGGGAAGAATTATAATTGTGCAGGCTTTCCAGTTTTACAGTCGGAGTATATGACACAAGACATATTTGAATATGCTATATCTAGGGCTTATACAATTACAGATAGTTCAGCTGCATATAATGAAGCAACAAGAGGCAGCTTTGCATGATCACAAAAATTATCAATGACCACAGCTAAACCTACTCCCTCACTTGACTTTGAGCCATCTGTATAAATTTTTTAGTTGTTATTATGAACTTTATCATGTTCTAAAAACAGTGACTTTACTTCATTAGCGGTGTCCTTTTTCAAGAGATTTTTTCTTGCACAATTCAGCTTTTAGTATGAGTCATGGTGGAATTTTGAAAGGGGTCATTACATGAACATTCTGAGTCAGTATAAAAATTTTCATTTACAGATGCATTTAGCCGGATCTCTGGGATTGAACAGAAGACCTTGGCTTGAATTTGCTAACATAAGTTGATGAATAACCTTAGTTGATGGACTACTAATATTACTTTTAATTCTCATCAAGTATTGGAGGCCTAACTCTTCTCGTCGTAAATCACGTATAAGTTGGTGTCTGTCCACATAAAGATATTCGACCGGGGATGTTAAAAACGAAAAGCCCCAGAGCAAATACGTAAACCCATGTTTTGGACTACATCAAGTTCATGGAGTTTTACTTTTGCATGCTGATGAATAAATCTGGATTCCATAATCCAACTTTGAGCTACGTAGTGCATCACATAGTTGTAGCAAAGATTTCTTGTCTGCATCCCAGGTAAAGCCAGAGACCACTTTCAGAAGAATGAGATTTTTCTTTACTTTGCACTTTAAATTTTCAATATACTTAGACCAAGTGACTTTGGAATCCAAAATCATTCCTAAGAACTTGACGTCCTCCGCATTTGGTGGAACAGGACCTATCAAGTTTCAAATTTGGTACAGCTTCTTGACATCTACTCCTAGTAAAACGAACAGCAACTGTCTTACTTGTAGAGAACCTAAAACCATTTTGTTTTGCCCATCTAGAGATAGAGTTGATGGATTTTTTGTAAATACCTGCAAGCCTATTCAGCATTGTATGCAGTGCAATAAATAGCTAGAGCATCAACAAAAGGTGAGGCTCGTATAGGATTTGAAATATCATTGATGGACGCTATTAATGGCAACAGCAAAACACTGAGCACACTCCCCTGTGGAACACCTTCTTGTCTGAATGGGGAAGACAAACTATTTCCTGGTCTGGTAAAAAGGAGTTAATGAACATGATCATATTTCCTTTTATGCTTAATTTATGCAGCTGCTTAACAATTCCATGTCACCATGTTGTATCATACGCTTTTTTTTCTAAGAACAAAAAAAATAACCAAACTTCTGGCACTGGTTTACATAGTCCTGTTGAATTTGAGTGGGAAGTCTTAGCAGAGAGTCAAGAGTATATATGTTTTTGCGAGAGCCAAACTGGAGTGAAAGTAATTTGTGTTTCTAAATGCCAGACTAAACAAGAAAGTTTGAATCATCATTCTCCACCAGCTTGCATACACAGCTAGTAAGAGCTATGGGCCTATAACTAGTAGTTTGATGAGGGTTTTTTATTTGTTTTTTGAATTGGAATTACTACAGCAATATTCCATCCTCATGGTAAGATTCCAGTATCCAAAATTCTATTTAATAATCTTCGAAAAGTACTTTTTGCTTCTTTGGGTAACTGTCAAAGCATTACATACAGGACAGTATTCTCACCAGGAGAAGTATCATCCAATGAAGAAAGGGCATCTTGTTGCTCACGCAGAAAGAATTTAGCATTGTAAGCTTCAAGATTACCACCAGATAAATCTAAAGGAACCTGGGAGTTCCTAATTATCTGAAAGTCAGTTGAATAATTATTTGCACTTGAAATATTGGAAAAGTGCTGACCTACGTATTCAGCTACATCTTTGGGACTTTTTATTAGTGAATCTCCAACCTTTAAAGAGGGTGTTTTAGGAGGAGAAAATTTCCCTTCAAGCTTCCTTACTTTCTTCCAAACTACTCTGGATGGAGTTTTTGAATTAATCCCATTTATGTAGTATATCCATGTATTTCTTTTTGCACTACGAAAATGTAGACGTTGTTTGGCCTTAGCTCGTTGATATATTAACTTAGCAGAAGATGTGCCATATGACTTATATTTTCTATAGCATCTTGTAATTTTTCTGGGACAGCAGGTCTTCGTAGTTTTCCAGTTGTTCTTGGTATAGCAGCCTCTGGTCTTGTTAACACTGTATTTGAAAAATAGTTGTATGCCTCTAAGTGGCCTTTAAAAGATTCATAAGTTTTGTTTTCACCCAGTCTGTTTCCATCACTTTCCATTTTGGTGGTGCTTCTGTAAGGATATTCCTGACGAGCTTCAAATGGATAGGAAAGTGAGCACTACCTTGCAGATATTCCATCAACAAGACCGAGTTAAAAATCTAAAGCTATGTCTGAGAACATATACTCAAATCAATAACTGAATACGAATTATATGTTATGGTAAGTCATCATCATAAACCATCATTTAAGAAGCACAATATTATTATTATTATTAACTTTCTCTACCACTTTTCCCACCCCCATTATCTATAGAACCCACCTCCACATAATTTATTGTGTGCATTAAAATCTCCTAGAGGCATGAATGGTGATGGTAACTGATTTAACAATGACTGAATATCAACCACTGAAAAAGCAGATCTAGGAGGAAGGTAAATGAAAACAGATAGTGATCTGCTTGTCTAAAATTATCTTTAGTGCAATTGCCAGTAAGTTTGTAGTAAAGGGTACTTGAGAATATTCCAAAGATTTATTCACAATAATAGCAGCTCCCCCATGTGCACAGTCACCAGCAGGAGGGGCTGAAGAGAAAATCTCATAGTTAACCCCAGGATTAGAAAATCTGGGCCTAATTTGGTTTCATGCAGACATACTATACCAGGATTTCTCTCCCTTAATAAGACTTTTAGCCCTTCTGCATGTGTATGCAGTCCTTTACAATTTCATTTCAGGATATCAAGAGATGCCATTATGAAGAGAGAGTTTTAATTGGCTGACCAAATGAAGAATAAGAAGCTCTTGAAAGAGAGGGTTTACCTGATGGAAATTTGATCATGCTAGTCTTTCTTGGTGGTCTATTGAACCTCCCGGAAGGGAAAGACTTTTTTGATGGCATGATTTTACATTTTTCTTGCCTTGTTTGGGCAGGTGACAGGAGGAGGAGATGTGGAATGGGTTTGTAATCTTTTAGAACTTTTAATTTCATATTCCATATTTTCATGATGTACCTCTGCCACATGAGCTACTGAAGTCTGCAATCTTTCATGTGGAAGATTACCTAAATCTGGGAGTGAGATTGCCTGGGGTGCTTCTAAAGATGAGGCTAGGGAGAATTCTGAAGAAGCTTGAAGTGTCCCGTAAAGATGGGGTTTAAGAAGCTCCACGTCAAGGTGGTCCCCCTTCAAGGGTGGTAACTGACTGTTGTTTTTTCAATATGCTGTTATTTTTTACTCTGTTCACACGACTTCGATTTGCGATCGATCATTCTTCTTCTTCTTCCCACTGTTACCCCTACATTAAGGGGACGATTGCCTGATGCGCCTTCTCCACTGCCTTCCATCAAATGCACCATCAGGCATGGTTTATTGTTTGGCAAAGGGGAGTTTTATGACCACATGCCCTTGCTGTCATCAGCCACGGTTATTGACAATGGGCCTAGCCTTTTACTAAAAAGTATGACTGCAAGGCAGCGGTTTCTACAGTTATTGGCGGTGAGTCTAGCCTTTTACTAAAAAGTAAGACTGCAAGGTAGGAGCTGTCCTTTCAGTCACCTTTTATGACACGCAGGACCTCGTGGGTAGTATTCTTACACTCATATCACAGGGTCATCGATTTGGGATCATTAGTAATCAACAATAAAACAAAGGTCCAATATGCTAAAAGGTTTTAGAGCAGGGGTTCTTAACCTTTTGATGGCTCAGAACCCACAATGAATTGCCCAATATGGTTCCATACCCCCTTTAATTAAGTCCACTTAAGTCTTGTTTGTTGACAATATAACTTAATATACTTGGTTTAATACATACTTTAGGTATTAATAGCTAGAAACTACATACAAGAAAATCAAAAGCATTTATAGTTTTATATAGTTATTTATTTGAAAATGTACCTATATTTACATTGACACATTATAAAATCAAATATATACAAATATCCAGAAATCAAGCCCCATTCCCTAGCATGTGGTTCTCACAGCTCCAAGGGATATGGATACCCCCAGCAAGAACCCTGGTTTAGAGGTACAAGCTTGAGTTTATGTAAATTTTACGTGCTATCCACGTAATCTACAGACTATGACAGAAATATGCAGGGTGTACACGGTCATTATGGTTACAAGGATTTACAGAATGTCTCAGTAAGGTAGGTGAAAGTTCTGTGAGTCTATTTTCAGGATTACAATTTTTTTCTCGAAGTATTGCTAGTCAAAATGGGGTGTGTTTTCGACGCCATAAAATGCAGTACAGGTCCCCCAAAAATATCACATTTTTTAGAATTTAATTCATTCCTGTTATAAGCTGTTGTATCTTTGAATTTATCATTCATTTATTGCCATTGTATATATGAATTTATCATTCATTTATTGCTATAGTATCTGTGAATTTATCATAGTTAAAGTTTATTTTTATAAGGTTTTTAGCACATGGCCAAGCACCGTCGCCGTGAGGCCATTCAGCTCATAAACATCTTTGAAAAATATATACAAATTAAACATATAATTCATTCATTCATAAAGGTCACAAGAAACCTAAAACAATTAAAAAAAAATAAAATTATAATTCGTAAAAAAGTTTAATATTTCTTGAAAATGCCACAATTTACTCTACCTGAGCTCTTTCACCTAAAATATCAGCAAGAGTCTAATTTGCCAGCAAACAAGCTCTATGTTTGTTTTCAAAATTAGGGCACTCCACCAAAATATGCACAACAGTCAAATCCACAAGACAGGTGGAGCAGCGAGGAACCTACCTATCGGCTCCACTCATCATTAGATACCAATGATTATATATAGTGTGGCAATACGCAATCTAGCTAAAACTATCTTGGACCTTCTATCCATCCGGCTATGAGGCCAAGGATGACTAAAAGACCTAATCGACTTTAATTTGAAATTATCTAAAGTAGAACAGTGGGTCTGCCAATGGTCTCTACAATAAAATTGAATGGTACTTTTAAAATCAGAAACTGAGATGCCCATGTTGGAAATGTGCCTAAGCCTATTTGCAGCCTTAGTTGCAATGTCGGCTCACTAATTCCCAACAATTCCAACATGGGATGGAGCCCAACAAAACTTAGAAAAACCTCTTCTGTTTATTAAAAGATGAAACCAATCCAGTATCTCTTACACCAAAGGTGGCAAGAGTCGGATTAATAGTAAAAACCTGGTTAGTACAAAAACTATAAAAAATATATTCAAGAGCAGTCAGAACTGCCAGCAGTTCTGCTGTAAAAAGAGAGGAATTAGATGGAAACTTCTTTTTAATGATACTGTCACTTGTCACTACAGAGTAACCAACACCATCAGAACCCTTAGAGCCATCAGTTTACATATGATAGGAATTACCATGCTCGGAAACATGATCCAAGAAACTTTCCCTTGGCTGATCATCAGAACTGTTACTCCCACTGTCCCTAATTGGCAGATCTTTAAGTTCGGTCTATTCCAAGGAGGAAACTTTGAGGATGAAATTTCAGCTACTGCAGGAGGAAGTAATCTCACCTCCCTGGCGGAGCTTGCTAGCCGAACTTTCAAGTGACTTTGGCAGTCTAGGTCTATTTGGGTCTCTATCAGTTGGTTCTTTAACGTACTTATAGTTGGGGTTCAGCTTTGACGTAAGTACTCTTGATATGCATCTCAAGCCAAATTCCTCCCTACGGATAAATAGTGGTGGAAAACCTGATTCATCATATAAGCTTTCCACTGGTCAGGTTCTATAGGCTACCATACAAATATACATAAAGCCATATTAGGGACAACATCTAATTTCTGCAGTGTTGTCTTGCATGCATTACTATAAACGTGACAACAACCATCTTCAATTTTGCTTAAGCATAAAGCCCAAAGCCTGGTACATCCTCAAAAGTGATTTGATCCGCCCCCAACCCCCCAATTAAAATTTGACACAACTTTAAGAATATTAAGACGAAGCTTCATGTTACACACAACTTCAATAACATGAGGAGTAAAAGTTAATTCTTTATCAATGTAACACCTAGATACTTAATGCTATTTTCATAAGGTAAAAAATGGAATCGTTTAAAAACAACGTAGGGATCTCTTCCACTCTCTTTAATTGACAAAATCGTATAGTTTTTGGGTTTTTTCGATGAAAATTTGAACTCTTTAGCACTGCACATGATGTTGCAGCATTAATAGCAGTCTGGATCTTTTGGCAAGATTCAACAGCCGTAGAACTTACTACACGTCACTGCTAATCATCGGCAATGGCCAGACCATGAACCCCGACAGAAACTTGTTCTATTAGACATTGACAGCTACATTAAGGTGTTGGAATAAGAACACTTCCATGAGGTAACCCTTCTGCTGGAGATATGCAGACAAAAAATCTTTAAGACAATAGTACTATTACCCACAATACCCCAATCAACAAGCTGCATAAGGATACCTCCTCACCAGGTAGTATTGTAGGCTTTTTCTACAATAGTCTAGTTTTGCACGGCAAAAGCACTGTATCTCCCGAGTAAGGAACATCAAGGGGTCACAAGTACTTCTATTTTTCCTAAAGCCAAACTGTCGGTTGGGTAAAAGATTTGTTGACTCCAAATACCACACAAGTCAAGCATTGACCATCTTATAAGACTGAATTTAAACTAACAGGAGGAACAACCATGATACTGTCCCTAATATTCCTGAATGCAGGAGTAGTGTAGGGCACTAGATATATTGGAGAAATGCCTACCAAAGGTTTCTGCAACTTCTTCAGAATCAGATATAAGGAAGCCATCAATTTTCATATGGGCAAGGGAATGGAGAAATTTTCCCTTGCAGCTTTCGGATTCTGTTCCCAGGCTAATGACATAGGGGAATCATACTTCAGTTGACTTATGTATCTAATAAAGGATTCCCTCCTTGCTTGCTTTAAATGTTTTCTTTTGCTTAGCAAGAGCTCTTCTTCTTTAGGTAATTTTATTGACTAAGCAAGGATATCTACGATATCTTTTGTAACAAGTTCATATTATCTTTCAGCTCAAGGCCTATGCATCATTCCACCAAGGTACTACAAGATGCCGAGGTTTACCAGAAGTTCGAGGAATAGACAGCATGGCGCCACATAGCACTATACTAATTAAATACTCATAAGCAGATGTTGGGCTCTGAAAATTGTTTATCTCCCGATCAACTTCAGTAGATTTTTTGATAATCCCCAGTTAGCCTCCCATACCTTCCATTTGGGTAAACATGGAGATGGAATATTTTTCAAATACTTTAAGCAAATGGGCCAATGATCACTGCCATGATCATTCTGGTCTATTACCAACGGTAATCTAACCTCAAAGACGAAGAGCAGATAGTGATGTAAATGGTCGAATCAGTATTGCGAAAAAAGTCATGTCTTCTAGGGAAACCATCATTCATTAAAGTGATGTCATTTAAGTTGAGTAGTTGTTCTGTTATTAAACCCCACCAGTGGCAGTTTGGCTCTCCCCAGAGGGTGTACTTGGCATTAAAATCCCCCATCAGAATGAAGGGTTGAGGAAGCTGGCCTATCAATGTCTGCAGATCGTTTAATTCTAGTTGACGGGGATTACCCTGCACATCCTTCAATCTACATTCTAATGATGGATCAAGGCATAGTGAAGAAATAGTGATCCATTTATCAGTGAAAATTTGAACTCCACAAGCCTGCAACAATGTTCAATCGAACAACCCTGTGATTAACAGACTTGTGGAGTGGACTATGAGGCCTGTGCTCCCTGAGCACGTACACCTATCAGGGGTGGAGACTTATGAAATGAATAATTAAAACCCAAGTTGGGAGAATGCTCTCCCAACTTTGTCTCCTGTAGAGACATTGCAGATATACCATGTTCTTTAAACAGAACCCAAACTTGCTCTCTATTTGATATAAAGCCATGGATGTTCCACTGCATGAGAGGCATTATTTAGAGGATGAAGGGATCTTGAAATTCTCTATTAATTTAGGAATTAGAGACCTGGTGAGAGAGATCTCATCAGTTTTACCGCTACTTCTTGATCTAGATCTAGGTGTTTCAGATCTTTTAGATGATGGGCCTTCGCTTGCCCTTCCAGTTTTGCTTGTGGTTTTCCTATCATGGCTGAGTGGCCACGAATAAAGAGGGCCTCCAACTCCTCACAGTCATCTCCACGGTGCACTGTAATGTTAGGATCAGGTGAGGTCTCAATGTCAGGCAATGTCACTGACAGAGAGAAGTCGTTAACATATTGAGACCCGGCTTGAACCCTGGAGCCAACAAGGTCACCTGACTTCCGCTGAGTCTCTGCAGCATGAGGAGCCCAACCAGAAGGGGCCCAGGGAGGCCCACCAGTGGGGGCACAGGGAGGCCCACCAGGGGAGGCACGGGATGCCCCAGCAGATGGGGCACGGGGAGCCCCAGCAGAGGGGGCACGGGGGCCCCATCAGAGAGGCCTAAGTCGTCATCAGAAGGTCCTACTACTATTTCCATGAGAAGAAGAATGATAATTCGTCCAGGCAGCCCCCACCCACCATGGAGCCACACTTAGAGGACAGTGTTATCCCATAGAAGGCAGCCCTAGGGGTATCACCTGGATATATGTTACCCATCTCTGATACCATTTACCAGCGAAGGGTATTTAATATTTGGTATGCGTGAAACCTGAAGCGTTAAGGCAAACTGATAACACACTCAATCTCTCTCTCTCTCTCTCTCTCTCTCTCTCTCTCTCTCTCTCTAAGCGATCACCGGCATATCCTCCGCTCTCTCTCTCTCGACTTGCAACCTCTCTCTCTCTCCATTCTAACAGGTCATCAAATGAGAGTCATGCATTACAAAAATATAACATTTATTTAACAATGGAAAGATAATAATACAAGTCTCACAGACTAACTAGCTCAGTTAAACCCCCAATATTTAAATGTCTTAATCAGTAATTAGTCACACCAATTAGCTCTCCTCCATACGGGACTCTCTGTCCCCCTAGGACTCTCGGTTCCCTTGCTAGAATCGCCCATTACAGCCCAGAATATCACACACAGAAATAAATAAACTTTCGCAGAGCTATCCCAGCATTCTGCCTTTCTCCCACGGACCTCTCTGCAAGTCTTCCCATAGACTTGGCTAAAGATGCCATTATGAACAGACATAGTTCGTACATGTACATATGAACTCACACTTCGTCAACGCCCCATGTAACTGGTTGCAGCCAGTTTCCAAAGGCACTTGAACAAGATCCCATGATCTCACACATAACTACAGAACGAACGTTGACCTGCTTAAACAAACATCTTCATATCACGCCATCCCAGAAATGACTTATCAGCTTTCTCAGGTCATTGCTTCGGCTCTGTTCTGCGCAAAGTCACAGCACATCACATTGGCATATTAAAAATATTATTAATTATAGCCCCTTTCATCTGACATATACACCCCACCATTAGTGCTTAAGGTGCCATGATGTCTGTTGAGATCAGACCCAGCACTGAGGGCAGGGCTTGACATCTAAACTTTCCTCTGACTTGGGCACGTTGAGTATTCGAGTTTTGCGGGTGAGGTGGCATCCTCACCCTCCATTAAATCCAAAGAATAAGTCTAAATCATGTCCAAAACCAAGCCAAAAGTCATCAACATAAAATCCATACCTTATAGGAGGAGGAGGCAGAAAGATGAAATGTTTTCAGTAAAAGGAAAAGGGCTGACTTATTTAGTTGTATCAACAGCTGGGCACCAAGGCCCAGTGAGAAAGCAGTTCCCACCAGGCATCAGAGCCTTAGAATTTATCTCTTCTGTATTGCTATTGTACCTTCGAATTTATCATTCCTTTGTTATTATTGTATCTTTGAATTTATCATTCCTGTATTGGTATTGTATCTTTCTATTTATCATTCCTTTATTGCTATTGTATCTTCGAATTTATCGTTCCTTTATTGTTATTTTATCTTCAAATTTATCCTTACTTTATTGTTATTGTATCTTTGAATTTATCATTCCTTTATTGTTATTGCATCTTCGAAGTTAGCATTCCTTTATTGCTATTGTATCTTTGAATTTATCATCCCTTTATTGTTATTGTATCTTCAAAGTTAATTCCTTTATTGTTATTGTATCTTTGAATTTATCATTCCTGTATTGCTATTGTATCTTTCCTTTATTGCTATTTTATCTATCAATTCATCATCCCTTTACTGCTAGAGTATCTTTGAATTTATCATTCATTTATTGCTATTGTATATTTGAATTTATCATTCATTTATTGCTATTGTATCTGTGAATTTATCGTTCCTGTATTGTTAATGTATCTTAGAATTTATCACTCCTGTATTGCTATTGTATCTTCAAATTCACCATTCATTTATTGCTATTGTATCTTTCAATTTATCATTCCTTTTGCTATTGTATCTTTCAATTTATAATTCCTGTATTGCTATTGTATCTTTCAATTTATCATTCCTTTACTGCTATTGTATCTTTCAAGTTATCATTCCTGTATTGCTATTGTATCTTTCAATTTATCATTCCTTCATTGCTATTGTGCCTTTGAATTTATCATTCCTGTATTGCTATTGTATTATTTCAATTTATCATTCTTGTATGGCTATTGTATATTTCAGTTTATCTTTCCTGTATTCCTATTGCCCTATGGTAGGAGTGTAAGAATACTAAAACCATAGGTTCTGCGGGTCATAAAAGGCAACTAAAAGGACAGCTGCTAACTTGCAGTTTTACTTTTTAGTAAAAGGCTAGGCCCACTTCCAATAACTGTGGCAACTGCTGCCTTGCAGGTGGACTTTTTAGTCAAAGGCTAAGCCCACCGCCAATAACCGTGGTTGATGACAGTAAGGGCATACGGTCATAAAAACCACTTTGCCAAACAATAAACCATGCCTGATGTTTTAAGGAATATGAGTGCGGCTAGGGCATACTGTAGTGACACACGTCAGGATTCCGCTACTGGCTTGATAAATGGGCGAGGGTTACCGCATTGTTCACGTCTGCGGTCAAAGAAGTTAGTGAAAGAGTGGAAGATATGAGCAGATATGTGGAATGTATAGGTACTCTAACAGGAAAACTGAGGGAGAAAGTAGATGTGATGGAGAGGAGGAAGATAGATTTCTTGTCTGCAGGAGACTAGGTGGAAAGGGGGTGGAACTAGAGATATAGGAAATGGGTATAAGCTGTATTACAGTGGGTCACGAGGGGGAAGAAATGGAGTTGGAATTATAGTAAGTAACAACTGGAAGGAAAAGGTGGTAGAAGTAAAGAGAATAAATGATGGGCTTTTAAAGATTCCAATAATAATAGGGGATAAGACAGTAAATGTAATATCAGCATGCACTCATCAGATGGGGTGCCAAGAGCAAGAGAAAGAATGATTTAGACAAGAGTTTGAGGCTGCCATTTGAACAGTGAAAGGGGAGGAAAAGCCAAATAATAGAAGCCGATATGAATGGCAGGGTAAGGAAGAGAAGAGATGGGTATGAGGAGGTACACAGAGGTCATGGGTTTGGAATAGAAATGAAGATGGGGATTTTTTATTGGAGATGGCTCAGAATTTTGAATTGGCCTGTATGAACACATGGTTTCAAAAGTTAGATAATTATTGATAGGTTATGAAAGTGGAGGAATGCAGAGCCAAATAGAGTCATCATGGTTAGAAAAGCCGACAAAGGCAATATGACAAACTGCAAAGTGATCTTGGGAGAAGCGTGTTTTAAACAGCATAGGTAGGTAGTGATGGATTTTAAAATGAGAGGTAGGAAACTCAAGAAGAGAAAGAGAAGATCTAAAATCAAGATTTGGGACCTTCAAGGAGAAAAGGGGGAGCAACTTAGGTGGAATGTTAGAGAGAGATGTCTGGAAAGGGGGAATGTAGAATTTGGACAGGGGAACAGAGTGGAAAATTTCTGGGCAGATATGAGAGAAACGTGGGGGAAGCAGAGGAACTGATGGGAAGAACAGCTAACATGGGGTGTCGAGAGGAGAAAAGTGGTGGTGGAATGAAGAGGTGCAAGAATCAATTAAAAGAAAATCAAAAGCATTTAAGGTCCAACGGAGTTCCAAATTGAAATGATCAAATTACTATGTACAGAGGGGTATAAATGGATGCTGGATTTATTAAAGGCTGTATGGGAAGAGAAAAAAATGCCAAGGGAATGGGAGGAGAGTTTAATGGTATATATATTCAAGCAGAAGGGAGATGTCATGGACTGTGGTAACTACAAGGGAATTAAACTACCAGAGCATGGATTGAAAGTTTTAGAGAGAATACCGAATGAGAGCCTAAGAGAAATTGTAAAGATAGGGAAAAAGCAGTATGGATTCATGAGAGAATGAGGGACAGTGGATGCCATCTTTATAATAAGGCAGCTACAGGAAAAGAGGCTAGAGGGAAACCAGGAGCTCTATTGTGCATTTATAGACCTAGAGAAAGCATACAATAGAATCCCAAGAGAAGTGATGTTTTGGTGTTTAAAGAAAGGAAAGTCCCAGAAAAGTTGGTTACGCTAGCCGAGATGATATATAAAACAATGAGCACAAAAGTGATAACAGCACTTGGGTGAACAGAAAACTTTGAAGTTAGTGTTGGATTACACCAGGGGTCAGCATTAAGCCCATTTTTGTTTGTGCTGGTAATGGATGTGTTGAGTGAAGAGATCAGGAATGAAGAGCTGTGGGAGTTGTTGTATGCCGATGATCTGGTGATTACTGCTGAAAATGAGGACCTACAGAGATGGGTTGGAGAGTGGCAGGAGTCCTTAGAGAGGGGTGGCTTAGAGGTGGATGTGAATAAACAGAGGTTTTGCTAAGTAGTAGGGAAGACAGAGAGAGAATAGTAACACAAGAAAGAAGAGGTTCAATTATAAAACAAGCAGAAACGTTTAAATACTTAGGATCTACTTTAAGCCGAGAGGGAGGATGTGAGGCTGAAGTTGACAGCTAAAAGCTGCGTTGGGGGAAGTGGAGAGAGGTAGCTGGAGTGTTATGTGGTGAGAAAATGCCAATCAAGCTAAAAGTCAAGATATATAACATAGTGATAAGGCCAGTGTTAATGTATGGAGCAGAAACAAGGGCTCTAAGAAGAAAAGAGGAAGTAAAGCTTGAGAGAACAGAGATGAGAATGCTGAGGTGGATTATGGGAATATCGCCTCCTGAGAGACTGGAAAAGGATGAAATAAGAAGAAGGGCAGGCTTAGTAAAAGTTACAGAGGCGATATCACGACTTAGATGGTATGGGCATGTGTTGAGGATGGATGATAGGGAGAGAGTGAAGAAGGCTTGGGAGGAACCTGTTAGAGGAAGATCTAGAAGGAAACAGAGAATTAGATGGCAAGATAAAGTGAAGGAAGGTATAGAGAGAGGAGCCTTGGTGGAGGATGATGCCTTTGATAGAAGGCAGTGGAGGAGAAGGCGCATCAGGCAACTGACCCTTTGATGTAGGGATAACGGTGGGGAAAAATAAGATTCCTGTTTTGCTATTGTATCATTTAAATTCTCATTCTTATATTGCTACTGATTCTTTTAGCTGATAATTTTGTTCATTGGTTTTATCGTCCTGTGAGCCTAAAATTGTTGAGAAACTCGTAAATATTGTTCTAGTCCATTTAGTTCGAAATAATTTATATACTTCAGTCACCCACTAAAATAACCTTTTTTTCTCTAAAGGTAAATAAAAGATGACGTACATTAGCGTACAAGTTGCCAAAGTGGCACCACACACGTACTATGCCAAACAATTTATGGTAATTCAAAGCCGGCGATCCACGGTGAAGTAGACTATGGCAATTAACGTTTTCCTATGTTATTTTACTTGCTTAACAAGAATTTAAAGTAATATTTATTCGGTCGGCTGTAAGTAAACTGTAATTTACCTTTGAAGACTACACAATGGTACCAACTGGTCCCATGTACTGACGTATAGCGTTCAAAAGTAAATTACAGCAAGTAAAATAACAGAAAACCGTCAACTGTCGGTCTAGTTCGACTGCACAATATTCGAAGTAGGATTAATAGAGTACAGAGTTAGACCGCTTCTGACCAAAATAGGACAATCTCGCGCATGATGTCACGTGGCTGATCTGACTGAGGTTCAGGTAAAAAAAAAAAGTCTTCGGTCAGTACCTGACGATTAATGGGGACCTTTCTCACGCAAGGTCGTGAAAGAGATAGAGAATGGGTGTGGGCATACCATTCCCATAATTACCCTTAAATTATTTGTTTTCTTGGTTTTCTTTTAGGCCACCTACCAATGACGTCACAAATATGCGCAGTAACAATGGGACAGTCCAACCCTGTACTCTACTAATCCTGATTCGAAGTTTTGGGTCAGGGTGAAGAAACATAAAAAAGTCCCCGTGTTTGAGTTCTGGTAGATGGTGTGGGATACATAACCTCCAGGGAGACATATGTTCGACAGGGGGAAGATGGGGTACTGGGGAAGGAGGGCGCAGAAGGTACGAGTTGGTAAAGTTCCGCGGGATTGTCAGGTGGAAATAAGGCCGTAAATAACAATTACACAACAAATAATAACACTTCTACCTGAAAATGACTAAAACTCAGTAACAACAAAACACATTTGATCTAACCAACTAATAATAGTTTGGGAACTTTACCTTAAAGGGGCAGATGGTACAATTCAGCCACCACCTTTACGAACGTGTGGAATCTCGTCTTCAATTCTTGAAAGTGTATCTTGACTCTTGAAAAAAGATACGGCCACGAACACTGATAGGTTTCCCCAACATTAAAATTAGGCTGCCCCGATTAGCTAACAAAAGTATTAACACAATTAATGGTGAAAATACATTCGCTTTGAGAATGTGGAGCGACATGTTAACACTTTGAGTACTTCTTGTTAAGTAATATGAAACTGCAATTTGGGTATTAGCAGTGAGCAGGTGATGAGGTCTCTGATTGGTCAGAAGAATTGTGGGGAGGCGAATGTCGTCATTGAAGGGGGATGGTTTCAACGAATCTAGAAAATGACGCCACATTTTAGGAAAAATAAAAAGAAGTGCAATACTGAGTAAAACAAACATGAACAGGGTCTTGTAATGGATGGACAATACGGGAAATCAGAGAGGCCAGTTGGGACGGTAATATGAACTTTACAACTAACGTTGAGTAAAATTGTCACAACGTAGTTTCTTCTATTTCAATGAAACCAAAGATATTGTGTTTTGTTATTAATGGGAATAATATTGCAATGAAATGTTTTGGCAGGGATACCTATTTTACATAATAGTTATGAATTCATACAGACATAAAATATATCATTAACTATATACACAAATATACAGTAAGTATAAATTATGAAATAGAAGTTGGAGGTTAACACGGGGAATAAGGAATGAAATGTTATCAAGATTCAATTAATATTTTACACAATAGTACAGTAAGTATAACATTATGAAATAGAAGTTGCGAGGTTAACAGCGGGAATAAGGAATGAAATGTTATCAAGATTCAAGAATATTCATTATTATTATCATCACTGTCTACTTCTGTAAATTATAGTATTTTATATTGGACCTGCTTAAAGAAAAAAAAAAACTTTAATTATAACACCTATTGAAAATACATTGAGGGCCTGGTCATACTCACTAATGTGTGAGGAATCTTCACTGAGAGTTCTAAGAGGTAGATCTAGGGT
>NC_061101.1:47707081-47749814 GCF_015104395.2 Macrobrachium nipponense
ACCCTAGATCTAGATCAAGAAGTAGTGGTAAAACTGATGAGATCTCTCTCAGCAGATCTCTAATTCCTAAATTAATAGAGAATTTCAAGATCCCTTCATCCTTTAAATAATGGCTCTCATGCAGTAGAACATCCGTGGCTTTATATCAAATAGAGAGCAAGTTCGGGTTCTGTTTAAAGAATATGATATATTTGCGGTGTCTCTACAGGAGACAAAGTTGGGAGAGCATACTCCCAACTTGGGTTTTAATTATTCATTTCATAGTTCTCCACCACGTTCTCAGGAAGGCACAGGTATCATAATCCACAAGTCTGTTAATCACAGGGTTGTTCGACTGAACACTGTTGCAGGCTTGTGCAGTTCAAATTTTCACTGATAAATGGATCACTTTCTTCATTATGCCTTGATCCATCATTAGAAAGTAGATTGAAGGATGTGCAGGGTAATCCCCGTCAGCTAGAATTAAACAATCTACAGACGTTGATAGACCAACTTCCTCAACCGTTTATTCTGATGGGGGATTTTAATGCCAAGCACACCCTCTGGGGAGAGCCAAACTGCCACCAGTGGGGTTTAATAATAGAACAACTACTTGACTTAAATGACATCACTTTAATGAATGATGGTTTCCCTAGAAGACATGACATTTTTCGCAATACTTTCGACCATTGACATCACTATCTGCTCTTCATCTTTGAGGTTAGATTACCATTGGTAACAGACCAGAATGATCATGGCAGTGATCATTGGCCCATTTGCTCAAAGTATATGAAAAATATTCCATCTCCATGTTTACCCAAATGGAAGGTAGGGGAGGCTAACTGGGGATTATTCAAAAATCCACTGAAGTTGATCGGGAGATGAACGATTTTCAGAGCCCAACATCTGCTTATGAGTATTTAATTAGTATAGTGCTGTGGTGCCATGCTGTCTATTCCTCGAACTTCTGGTAAACCTTGGCATCTTGTAGTACCTTGGTTGAATGATGCATGTGCCTTGAGCTGAAAGATAATATGAACTTGTTACAAGAGATATTGTAGATATCCTTGCTTAGTCAATAAAATCACCTATAGAAGAACTCTTGCTAAGCAAAAGAAAACATTTAAGCAAGCAAGAAGGGAATCCTTTATTAGATACATAAGTCAACTGAAGTATGATTCCCCTATGTCATTAGCCTGGAACAGAATCCGAAAGCTGCAAGGGAAAATTTCTCCATTCCCTTGCCCATATGAAAATTGATGGCTTCCTTATATCTGATTCTGAAGAAGTTGCAGAAACCTTTGGTAGGCATTTCTCCAATATATCTAGTGCCCTACACTACTCCTGCATTCAGGAATATTAGGGACAGTATCATGGTTGTTCCTCCTGTTAGTTTAAATTCAGTCTTATAAGATGGTCAATGCTTGACTTGTGTGGTATTTGGAGTCAACAAATCTTTTACCCAACCGACAGTTTGGCTTTAGGAAAAATAAAAGTACTTGTGACCCCTTGATGTCCCTTACTCGGGAGATACAGTGCTTTTGCCGTGCAAAACCAGACTATTGTAGAAAAAGCTTACAATACTACCTGGCGAGGAGGTATCCTTATGCAGCTTGTTGATTGGGGTATTGTGGGTAATATGTACTATTGTCTTAAAGATTTTTTGTCTGCATATCCTCCAGCAGAAGGGTTACCTCATGGAAGTGTCCTTAGTCCAACACCTTAATGTAGCTGTCAATGGTCTAATAGAACAAGTTTCTGTCGGGGTTCATGGTCTGGCCATTGCCGATGATTATGCAGTGACGTGTAGTAAGTCTACGGCTGTTGAATCTTGCCAAAAGATCCAGACTGCTATTAATGCTGCAACATCATGTGCCAGTGCTAAAGAGTTCAAATTTTCATCAGAAAAAACCAAAACTATACGATTTTATCGATTAAAGAGAGTGGAAGAGATCCCTACATTGTTTTTAAACGATTCCATTTTACCTTATGAAAATAGCATTAAGTATCTAGGTGTTACATTTGATAAAAAATTAACTTTTACTCCTCATGTTATTGAAGTTGTGTGTAACATGAAGCTTCGTCTCAATATTCTTAAAGTTGTGTCAAATTTTAATTGGGGGGTGGATCAAATCACTTTTGAGGATGTACCAGGCTTTGGGCTTTATGCTTAAGCAAAATTGAAGATGGTTGTTGTCACGTTTATAGTAATGCATGCAAGAAAACACTGCAGAAATTAGATGTTGTCCCTAATATGGTTTTATGTATATTTGTATGGTAGCCTATAGAACCTGACCAGTGGAAAGCTTATATGATGAATCAGGTTTTCCACCACTATTTATCCGTAGGGAGGAATTTGGCTTGAGATGCATATCAAGAGTACTTACGTCAAAGCTGAACCCCAACTATAAGTACGTTAAAGAACCAACTGATAGAGACCCAAATAGACCTAGACTGCCAAAGTCACTTGAAAGTTCGGCTAGCAAGCTCCGCCAGGGAGGTGAGATTACTTCCTCCTGCAGTAGCTGAAATTTCATCCTCAAAGTTTCCTCCTTGGAATAGACCGAACTTAAAGATCTGCCAATTAGGGACAGTGGGAGTAACAGTTCTGATGATCAGCCAAGGGAAAGTTTCTTGGATCATGTTTCCGAGCATGGTAATTCCTATCATATGTAAACTGATGGCTCTAAGGGTTCTGATGGTGTTGGTTACTCTGTAGTGACAAGTGACAGTATCATTAAAAAGAAGTTTCCATCTAATTCCTCTCTTTTTACAGCAGAACTGCTGGCAGTTCTGACTGCTCTTGAATATATTTTTTTATAGTTTTTGTACTAACCAGGTTTTTACTATTAATCCGACTCTTTAAGTGTTTTATCCTGGTCTCTTGCCACCCTTTGGTGTAAGAGATACAGGATTGGTTTTATCTTTTAATTAACAGAAGAGGTTTTTCTGTTAAGTTGTGTTGGGCTCCGTCCCATGTTGGAATTGTTGGGAATTAGCGAGCCGACATTGCAACTAATGCTGCAACTAGGTTTAGGCACATTTCCAACATGGGCATCTCTATTTCTGATTTTAAAAGTACCATTCAATTTTATTGTTGAGACCATTGGCATGTCCACTGGTCTACTTTAGATAATTTCAAATTAAAGTTGATTAGGCCTTCTAGTCATCCTTGGCCTCATAGCCAGATGGATAGAAGGTCCGAGATAGTTTTAGCTAGATTGCGTATTGGCCACACTATATATACTCATGGGTATTGAATGATGAGTGGAGCCGATAGGTAGGGTCCTCGCTGCTCCACCTGTCTCGTGGATTTGACTGTTGTGCAGATTTTGGTGGAGTGCCCTAATTTTGAAAACGAACATAGAGGTTGTTTGCTGGCAAATTAGACTCTTGCTGATATTTTAGGTGAAGGTGCTCAGGTAAAATAAATTGTGACATTTTCAAGAAATATTAAACTTTTTTACGAATTATAATTTTATTCTTTTTAAAAATTGTTTTAGGTTTCTTGTTTAACTTTTATGAATGAATGAATTATATGTTAGATCGCTTGTGTGCTAGATCAGTTGTGTGTAATTTCAGTTTTATAATTTAATTTGTATCTATTTTTCAAAGATGTTTATGCGCTGAATGGCCTCACGGCTACAGTGCTTGGCCATGTGCCACAAACCATATAAAGATAAATTTTAACAATGATAATTTCACAGATACAATAGCAATAAATGAATGATAAATTCAAATATACAATGGCAATAAATGAATGATAAATTCAAAGATACAACAGCAATACAGGAATGATAAATTCTAAAAAATGTGATATTTTTGGGGGACCTGTACTGCATTTTATGGCGTCGAAAACGCACCCCATTTTTGACTAGCAATACTTCGAGAAAAAAATGTAATCCTGAAAATAGACTCACAGAACTTTCATCTACCTTACCGAGACATTCTATAAATCCTTTTAACCATAATGACCGTGTACAGCCTGCATTTCTGTCATAGTCTGTGGATTACGTGGATACAGTAAAATTTACATAAACTCAAAGCTTGTACCTCTAAACCAGGGGTTCTTGCTGGGGGTATCCATTTCCCTTGGAGGTGTGAGAACCACATGCTAGGGGAATGGGGCTTGATTTCTGGATATTTGTATATATTTGATTTTATAATGTGTCAATGTACATATAGGTACATTTTCAAATAAATAACTATATAAAACTATAAATGGTTTTGATATTTTTGTATGTAGTTTCTAGCTATTAATACCTAAAGTATGTATTAAACCAAGTATATTAAGAAATATGAATAAAACAGGACTTAAGTGGACTTAATTAAAGGGGGTATGGGACCATATTGGGCAATTCATTGGGGGTTCTGAGCCATCAAAAGGTTAAGAGCCCCTGCTCCAAAACCTTTTAGCATATTGGAATTTTGTTTTTTGTTCATTACTAATGATCCCAAATCGATGACCCTTGTGATATGAGTGTAAGAATACTACCACCGAGGTCCTGCGTGTCGTAAAAGGTGACTGAAAGGACAGCTCCTACCTTGCAGTCTTACTTTTTAGTAAAAGGCTAGACTCACCGCCAATAACTGTAGAAACCGCTGCCTTGCAGTCATACTTTTTAGTAAAAGGCTAGGCCCATTGTCAATAACCGTGGCTGATGACAGCAAGGGCATGTGGTCATAAAACTCCCCTTTGCCAAACAATAAACCATGCCTGATGGTGCATTTGATGGAAGGCAGTGGAGAAGGCACATCAGACAATCAACCCCTTAATGTAGGGGTAACAGTGGGAAAGAAGAAGAAGAATGATCGATCGCAAATCGAAGTCGTGTGAACAGAGTGAAAATAACAGCATATTGAAAAACAACATGTCAGTTACCACCCTTGAAGGGGAACCACCTTGACGTGGTGATAGGTTCTTGAACCCAAGGAATTTGTTCCCGGGTTCGAGTCCAAGAGTCTCATATTATCATACTATATCTGTTTTGGACTAATTTTTTGGAATTTTCCACTTTTTGTATAATTTAATGGACCTGACAAATAGGAAAAGATATCATAGTTAGGATTAGGTTTATATCCGAAGCTAATATTGGGAGCAGTGGTAGGGTCATCAACTACTCAATAATGTTCGGACCTGAGAGGTATCATATTGGTAGCCCAAGGGCGGAACTATTCTTCAGGGCTTGACCATGGATTCCAGGGGGTTCTGATCTGGGGATAGGACTCTCGGCAGTCTATCTAGTTTACCCATAACATGATTAGGATGGGGATGATTGTATTCTAGAAATACTCTCAGTCCTAGCAAGCGGGTTTGGCTTACACTTGGGCCACTCTAATCCTGCTGTGTCTTATTTTTTTCTCTTTATTTGATCTTTATGAGTTGTAGGAATAAAGATTCGAGTACCCCTGGGCTCTCTGATGAAGACTTCTGCACCCATCTTGGAAATTGGAAATCCTACAAATGCTGATGACCTTAGATCGACTTCGAGACATGATGCATCTGCTTTGGAATCTGCTGAAAATGCAAAAAAAAAAAAAAAAGAAAATGGGTGGCAACTCTAGAGCCATTTATTTGCCCAAGTATTGAGTCTTCTATTAGATATGAGATACGAAATAACAACAAATATTTAGCAAATATGGAGCATTAAGAAAATAGGATTAAAATTGGCAGACACTCTTCAGTACTGGCAGGTTTGGATAACTTCGTTAGATTATAAAGAGGCTTCGGTTGCCTACTCTGAATTTAAGGAGTCTTAGAAGAATATCTCGTTTTCATTAGTAAAAAGGTCCCCTTGTAACCTAAAGGTATATTACCCCAAAAACCCTGATAAAATAGTCAAACACTCCTTAGCAAGAACCCCCAAGCCACCATAATGGCTTGTATTAACAGTTAAAGAAAAGCTGGGTTACATAATAATATTCAGGAGATACTTGCAACATCAGATAGGAGGTATTGATAATTCCAAAATTACACGCTTTGAACAAAACAGCGTTTTGATCCATGCTGAATCAGTGGAACAGGCAGCTGTGATACCAACTGGAGGATTACCCCAAAAGGAATTATCAAAGAAGTAAAGCCTCACTACAATTTTATCTATGCTAAAGGTGTCATCATCCACCAGGACTTGTATGAATTTTCAGAGGAGGAAATCCTTGATATGTGTCCCGCTAATGTTTGGAGAGTATTTAAAGTACCTAGGTCTTCTATGATTATTTTTATGTTTTATGATGAGGACTTAAGAAATTCCATACAAGTAGAAAAGGAAATCATTAATATTCATCCCTTTAAGCCCGGGCCACTTCAGTGTTTCAGCTGCTTTGGTTATGGTCATCCATCCCGGGTATGTATGAGACCTTAGTTCTGTGGCACATGCTGTCTCCCAGAGCATGGCGAATGTTCAAGACAGTTGAATTGTATTAACTGTAAGAAGGAACATAGTCCCAGAGATAGGAATTGTGAATCTTACAAGGATGAACAGGAAGCTTTGCTTAAAGCCCATGCAAAGCATATAAGTGTGGGATATGCACAGAAACTCCTAGCTAGGACAACTAGATATAATTATGTGGTGAAACAGAGGTATAGTAATTCCAGTTCCCTCAGCAAACAACCACCACTGAAGAAGGAATCTCGTCCTTCTATACGTAATCTAGCTCCTCAGCCTAGGCAAAGGAGCTCCATCCCTGGAAAGAGTCGGCTTCCTGATTCAGAGCTTGAAATTTTTCAAGCTCCAGAAGCTTCATCTGTGGGAGCTTCTGAAACCCCATCTTTACGGACACTTCAAGCTTCTTCAGAATTCTCTCTAGCCTCATCTTTAGAGGCACCCTAGGCAATCTCACTCCCAGATTTAGGTAATCTTCCACATGAAAGATTGCAGACTTCAGTATCTCATGTGGCAGAGGTACATCATGAAAATATGGAATAAGAAATTACAAGTTCTAAAAGATTACAAACCCATTCCACATCTCCTCTGTCACCTGCCCAAACAAGGCAAGAAAAATGTAAAATTATGCTATCAAAAAAGTCTTTCTCCTCCGGGAGGTTGAATAGGCCACCAAGAAAGACTAGTATGACCAAATTTCCATCAGGTAAACCCTCTCTCTCAAGAGCTTCTTATTCTTCATTAGGTCAGCCAATTAAAACTCTCTCTTCATAATGGCATCTCTTGATATCCTGAAATGAAATTGTAAAGGACTACATACACATGCAGAAGGGCTAAAAGTCTTATTAAGAGAGAGAAATCCTGGTATAGTATGTCTGCACAAAACCAAATTAGGCCCAGATTTTTTAATCCTGGGCTTAACTATGAGATTTTCTCTTCGGTCCCTCCTGCTGGTGACTGTGCACATGGGGGAGCTGCTATTATTGTGAATAAATCTTTGGAATATTCTTAAGTACCCTTTACTACAAACTTACTGGCAATTGCACTAAAGATAATTTTAGACAAGCAGATCACTATCTGTTTCATTTACCTTCCTCCTAGATCTGCTTTTTCAGTGGCTGATATTCAGTCATTGTTAAATCAGTTACCATCACCATTCACGCTTCTAGGAGATTTTAATGCACACAATAAATTATGTGGAGGTGGTTCTATAGATAATGGGGGAAAAGTGGTAGAGAAAGTTAATAATAATAATAATATTGTGCTTCTTAAATGATGGTATGATGACTTACCATAACATACATTTTAATTCGTATTCAGTTATTGATTTGAGTATATGTTCTCAGACATAGCTTTAGATTTTAACTGGTCTGTTGATGAATATCTGCAAGGTAGTGCTCACTTTCCTATCCATTTGAAGTTCGTCAGGAATTTCCTTACAGAAGCACCACCAAAATGGAAAGTGATGGAAGCAGACTGGGTGAAAACAAACCTTATGTATCTTTTAAATGCCACTTAGAAGCATACAATTTTTCAAATACAGTCTTAACAAGTTCAGAGGCTGCTATACCAAGAACAACTGGAAAACTACGAAGACCTGCTGTCCCAGAAAAATTACAAGATGCTATAGAAAATACAAGTCATATGGCACGTCTTCTGCTAAGTTAATATCAACGAACAAAGGCCAAACAACGTCTACATTTTCGGAGTGCAAAAAGAAACACATGGATATACTACATAAATGGGATTAATTCAAAAACTCCATCCAGAGTAGTTTGGAAGAAAGTAAGAAAGCTTGAAGGGAAATTTTCTCCTCCTAAAACACCCTCTTTAAAGGTTGGAGATTCACTAATAAAAAGTCCCAAAGATGTAGCTGAATACGTAGGTCAGCACTTTTCCAATATTTCAAGTGCAAATAATTATTCAACTGACTTTCAGATAATTAGGAACTCCCAGGTTCCTTTAGATTTATCTGGTGGTAATCTTGAAGCTTATAATGTTAAATTCTCTCTGCATGAGCTACAAGATGCCCTTTCTTCAATGGATGATACTTCTCCTGGTGAGAATACTGTCCTGTATGTAATGCTTCGACAATTACCCAAAGAAGCAAAAAAGTACTTTTCGAAGATTATTAAATAGAATTTTGGATACTGGAATCTTACCATGAGGATGGAATATTGCTGTAGTAATTCCAATTCAAAAACCAAATAAAAACCCTCATCAAACTACTAGTTATAGGCCCATAGCTCTTACTAGCTGTGTATGCAAGCTGGTGGAGATGATGATCAACTCTTGTTTAGTCTGGCATTTAGAAACACAAATTACTTTCACTCCAGTTTGGCTCTCGCAAAAACATATATACTCTTGACTCTCTGCTAAGACTTCCCACTCAAATTCAACAGAACTATGTAAACCAGTGCCAGAAGTTTGGTTATTTTTTTACTTAGAAAAAGCGTATGATACAACATGGTGACATGGAATTGTTAAGCAGCTGCATAAATTAAGCATAAAAGGAAATATGATCATGTTTATTAACTCCTTTTTAGCAGACCAGTTTAAAACAGAAAGAATAGGAAATAGTTTGTCTTCCCCATTCAGACAAGGTGTTCCACAGGGGAGTGTGCTCAGTGTTTTGCTGTTGCCATTGATAGCGTCATCAATGATATTTCAAATCCTATACGGGCCTCACTTTTTGTTGATGATCTAGCTATTTATTGCACTGCATACGATGCTGAATTGGCTTGCAGGTATTTACAAAAATCCATCAACTCTATCTCTAGATGGGCAAAACAAAATGGTTTTAGGTTCTCTACAAGTAAGACAGTTGCTGTTCGTTTTACTAGGAGTAGATGTCAAGAAGCTGTACCGAATTTGAAACTTGATAGGTCTGTTCCACCAAATGCGGAGGACGTCAAGTTCTTAGGAAAGATTTTGGATTCCAAAGTCACTTGGTCTAAGTATATTGAAAATTTAAAGTGCAAAGTAAAGAAAAATCTCATTCTTCTGAAAGTGGTCTCTGGCTTTACCTGGGATGCAGACAAGAAATCTTTGCTACAACTATGTGATGCACTACGTAGCTCAAAGTTGGATTACGGAAGCCAGATTTATTCATCAGCATGCAAAAGTAAACTCCATGAACTTGATGTAGTCCAAAACATGGGTTTACGTATTTGCTCTGGGGCTTTTCCAACATCCCCCGTCGAATATCTTTATGTGGACAGACACCAACTTCTACGTGATTTACGACGAGAAGAGTTAGGCCTCCAATACTTGATGAGAATTAAAAGTAATATTAGCAGTCCATCAAATAAGGTTATTCATCAACTTTATGTTAGCAAATTCAAGCCAAGGTCTTCTGTTCCATCCCAGATCCGGCTAAATGCATCTGTAAATGAAAATTTTATACTGACTCAGAATGTTCATGTAATGACCCCTTTCAAAATTCCACCATGACTCATACTAAAAGCTGAATTGTGCAAGAAAAATCTCTTGAAAAAGGACACCGCTAATGAAGTAAAGTCACTGTTTTTAGAACATGATAAAGTTCATAATAACAACTAAAAAATTTATACAGATGGCTCAAAGTCAAGTGAGGGAGTAGGTTTAGCTGTGGTCATTGATAATTTTTGTGATCATGCAAAGCTGCCTCTTGTTGCTTCATTATATGCAGCTGAACTATCTGTAATTGTATAAGCCCTAGATATAGCATATTCAAATATGTCTTGTGTCATATACTCCGACTGTAAAACTGGAAAGCCTGCACAATTATAATTCTTCCCATCCTTTAGTACAGGAGGCTCAGGGGTGGCTGTTTCGCATTTTATAGGCGTAAAACAGTATGTTTTCGTTGCATTCCTGGTCATCTTGGGATCCCAGGGAATGAAGAAGTAGACAGAGAAGCAAAGAATGCCTGTTCCCAAGGTGAAAGTGATACAAATAGTGTCTTACTTAGATATGAAAATCTTTATTCGGAATTATATACTAAGCAAGTGGCAGGAGCGATGTCACCTTCTCTTGCTAATGATAAGTTAAAAACTATTAGACCTCAAGTGAGATTTTGGCAATCATCCTATCAAAGCGACAGGAGGATTGAAGTTATTTTAGCAAGGCTGAAGATTGGTCACTGCCGACTGACACAGTTTTCTTCTTGATGGTGGTAGTGCTCCAGTGTGTGTTCACTGTGATAACCCTTTGACAGTTGAGCAGCACATTCTGGTTCACTGCACCAGGTATGTAAATGAGAGGCGGATGTACCATTTAGATGGTGAAACTGTACCTGAAATCTAAGGGGAAAACATTGATGTTGGCCCAGTTATGAGCTTTTTAAAGTCTTGTTGATTTTATGGAAATATCTTGTAATTTTATATAGATATTTTTTTATTCTTTTTTTATATCTTATTTATGGTAACTTTTAATTCCATTAGAAATCAAATTTCCCGATTTTACCGTTTTAAACATCGATCTTTAGTTTTTTTTTTAACTCATTATTTATATGATTTCCATTAAACTCATTATATTTCCATTTTCATTCATTGTCATCATAGCGCTGAATGACTCTGTGGGTCCCAGTGCTAGGCTTTATGCCAAAAGCACATATTCCATTCCAACACGTCAGTTACTGTATGGAATGTCATGGAATATATAGAGTTTAAGCCAAAGACCAAGCACTGGGACCTATGGGGTCATTCATGAAGCGCTGCAAACGAAACTGAGAGTAGGTAGGTTTGAAGGGTGTAACAGGAGGATAACCTCAAAGCAGTTGCATTATGATAAAAGTTGTTATAAGAGTGTGGATAGGAAGATAGAAGAAAAATATTATGAATGGAGGTACTACAGTAAAAGGAATGAAAGGGGTTGCAGTGAGGGGCCGAAGGGACGCTGCAAAGAACCTTTCGTAATGCCTACAGTGCACCGACGGCGCTAGTCCCCCTGTGGGGTTTCGTTACCGTAGGCCGTTGATTTATCTTCAGTAATCTGCCACTTTGGTAATGAATCTTTGTGATTAAATTACAGACATTTTTCTACTTCTGTGATACTTTTGTTCATTATAAGTATGATTTAAACAGCCTTCATTCATTGATCCAATGCAAATATCTGGTTTGATCAAACTTGCTTGACTCGAAGATATGAACAATTAAAATATGAGTTCGTTCAATATTTGCTATTTTTTATGGATTATTATTAAAAAGATACGTTGGTTGGGGTGAACCATTACATTTTGAAAAACACATAAGATTTTTTTTTTTAGGGCAGACATTTTTTACCACTAAAATCTGGTTAAAAATGGAAACCTTTTGAAAGTCATTATCTGAAAAAATCTTTTTAATAATAATCCATAAAACGTAGCAAATATTGAACTAACTCATATTTTAATTGTTCATATCTTCGATTCAAGTAAGTTTGATCAAACCAGATATTTACATTGGATCAATGAATGAAGGCTGTTTAAATCGTACTTACAACAGTAAATGAACAAAAGTATCACAGAAGTAAGAAAATGTCTGTAATTTAATCACAAAGATTCATTACCAAAGTGGCAGATTACGGAAGAGAAATCAACGGCCTACGGTAACTAATCCCACAGGGGGACTAGTGCCGTCGCCGGTGCACTGTAGGCATTACGAAAGGTTCTTTGCAGCGTCCCTCCGGTCATCTGCAACCCCTTTCATTCCTTTTACTGTACTTCCATTCATAAATATTTTTCTTATCTTACTATCCGCACTTCTTATAACAGCCTTTTCAAATTGTTATATATATTTATTATATATATATATGTGTATATATATATATATATATATATATATATATATATATATATATATATATATATATCTATATACATACATACATATCATATACATATATATATATATATATATATATATATATATCAGCGCTGGTAAAATTTCAAAAAAATCTTAAAAAAAGGTATTTGCTCTATGTTGTTTCAGCAGTCAAAACAAGCGTGATGTCAACAACGGTTTCCCGGCAACAGAAAGACACAGTAAAAACAACCAGTTTTTCCTGCAAATGTTATTGACATTCGTTTTTGAAAAAAGTTTAGATACAAAACATCAAACAAAATTACCATCACTTAAAAAAAGAAAAATAGCCATCACTAAAAAAAGAAGAAAAATAGCCATCACTAAAAAAAAGAAAAAAATAGCCATCACTAAAAAAAGAAAAATAGCCATCACTAAAAAAAGAAAAATAGCCATCACTAAAAAAAGAAAAATAGCCATCACTAAAAAAAGAAAAGAAAAAGGAAGTACTAATGGAGGTTGTTGGACCTGGACTCCCCAAAAATGTGGGTGAATTATGTTGGTCTCTGGTGAAAAGTAGCGTCCATTTTACCACTCCATTTTCAATTAAAGTTTCGAAAAATTCGGCTTTTTTTTTTTCCTACCGTCATTCGAAGCTGATGTCTCTTTGCAGGTCGTCACTCTGGTCATTTGGCGGGGTTTATATTTTCGCAGGGAAATTGCTTCGTTTGAATGGAAATTATTTTTGCACGGCGTCATTATTTTTCCAGAGCTTTTGGTACCGATGAAGAGGTTATATTTTAGATACAATCGTTATGATCTTTTCGAAAGATAATCAAAAGTGGAAGAAGTCTTGGTAATGGAAAAATCGTTAATGATTATTTTGTTCCGCCGCTAAATTCCGATCAGACCAATTCATGTGGCTTTACATAAGCTAAATTAAATGTCTGTATAATCACACTGTATTTATTTGTTCATTTAATTATCTACATATTTTTATATCGAACCATTTTTTGCTTTGTAATTATGGCCTCATTATATATATATATATATATATATATATATTATATATATATATATATATATATATATATATATATATGTGTGTGTGTGTGTGTGTGTGTGTGTGTGTGTCTGATCACATCACTGTGATTCATATATACGCATTAATCTGCAAATGTGCATTAATATCTAATTCGCTGTACCTCACAATTAATATATTTTCATATAATATCATTATGTTAACTGAAAGGGAATTTTTAGTGGATAATAATTTCGTCGACTCCCGGGGGCGAACCTAGAAACCCAGAAATCAGGACTTACAGGGAAGCGCCTTTAACTACACAGCTACCAAGAGAGGGTATAAGTTGTCGCCATCGCTCACCTACAAATCCCTGTTGCCCTCAGGTATTCGTTGTTTACGAGTAGGCGTCAACCCTCCTCGACCTGGACAACTGTGTAGTAGTGCTTTTGTCGTACGTAGCCAATTTATGAGTCTGATCACTTCACCGTGATTCATATATACGCATTAAGCTACAAATGTCCTTTAATACCCAATTCGCTCCACCTCAGAATTTTCACATATACGTTAACTGTACGTCCTGATTTCTTGGTTCCTAGGTTCACGCCCAGGAGCCGACGAAATGATCATCAGCAAAAAGTTCCCCTTCAGTTAACTTACATGAAAATATATTATTTCTAAGGTAGAGCGAATAAGATATTAAAGGGAATTGGTAGCTTAATATATATATATACGTATTTATATAAAAGATATTTCGTATTATCTATGTTTATATATGTGTACACATACTTTTTAAAAACAATAACTAAGAGCAGTCTCTTGATTCCACGATTTCAAAGTATTTCCGCACCTGACTCGAAGACTCCACTCAACAAGGTTTAACAACTCTTGATTCATTTGTTTATATTATTATTTTTATGATAACACTCAATTATAAATGTGCCTCGCTGTCGAATTCATTTCCGCACTTGACTCGAAGACTCCACTCAACAAGGTTTAACAACTCTTGATCCACTTGTTTATATTATTATTATTTTTATGACAATAAAAAGTTCGCTGTCGAATTCCTCCAAAGTTCCAAAGCTCCTTTATTCCTCACACCGTTGGACTGTGGAACAGTCTCCCAGGGGATGTTGTGTAATTGGAACTTCAGGAGTTCATACGAAAATGCAGTGCGTTACTACCCTAAAAAATAATTCTTCTTGTACTTTAACAATTTACAATATTTGTATATGTTTGTTTATTAACTTTTGTACTTATTTTTGTTCGCTAATACCTGATCTCTTCTTCCTGTATATCCTATTATACTCCGTTACTTCTTTCCAACGAACACCATATTCGTTGGAAGCTTGGATTTTAAATGGATGGCCGTTAGGCTTGTTCCATACAAATAGGGTTCATCTTGTGAATAATAATAATAATAAAATAATAATAATAATAATAATAATAATAATAATAATAATAATGTTTCACTTTCATTTTATCCCTACATTCCTCTGTACTTTCATCTTCAGTTCGAGATCTACGATAAAAAAGGAAAGTCTGCTTGGACTTTCCCTTTGTAACCAAGTTCTGAGTTCTCGTACTTTCACCTGAATTTGCATATCAGAGGAATGAATGTTTTAGATCTTGGGCAAGACTGAAAATGATCTTTTTCTGGTCTAATTCTTACTTTTTCTTGTGAGGATCTTTCAAGAATTCTTCCTCATTTCCCGTTTTATTTAGCACTGGGTCATTTATTTTGTCTTCTGTTGTTTATTTACCAATACATTCCTTTTTTATATATATTTTTGACACCACTTTAACGGAAAACCTGTAACAAAACAGTTTTGAAGATTTTTTCTTCTCTCTCTCTCTCTCTCTCTCTCTCTCTCTCTCTCTCTCTCTCTCTCTCGTCTCTCCGTCTCTCGTCCTCATCTCTCTCTCTCTCTCAGTTTAAAAGCTAATCAGTGTACTTTTCTTTGCCCTTTAGAAACCCTGTGTCGTATCTTGTAAACATTTAACCGCCCTAAAAAAATCAAATATCGTTCACTAATGCATTTTGCATCAACCACTTTGAACGCTATTGCGTATTTTTAAAATGATTTAACATAAATAAAGAGAAAAGTATGATTTAACTCACCCGACGCTGCTTCAAATGTTTCTGGATTGCAAATATCGAGAATTCGCGAACTTTTGCTGTCAGATTTGTTCGACATTGACAAACTTTGACTTTCAAGTCATTTCTGGTCTGTCAGTAGTAATAGTACCAGGAATGGGAAGGATTTGCCTTTGCAACGGCTCGGTCTCAACAGCTGAGCGAAACGTTTTCCAGGTGACTGGAACAAGGACGAATAAACTTTATTTTTGTTATTATTCAGAAGATGAACCCTATTCATATGGAACAAGCCGATCAAATGGGGCCAAGCTTCCAAAGAATATGGTCTTCAATCGAAAGAAGTAACAGAAGGTAAAGGGAAATAAAGAACGAGATCAGTAATGTTAAAAAAGAAAACATAAATTAAAGAATTAATGAATAAATGAAGAAAAATGTCAGTAAATTAGTAAAATACAAAGAGAATCGAATTAGGGCAAGTAATACATTGCTCTTCGCTTGAACTTCTGAAGTTTCTGTTTCTTGGACTATATCTGTCTATCTAGATACCGCTTAACCTAAGGTCACCTTGGGATGGGAGGAGGCTTCGTAGAAACTAGATTTCCAGGATTCTTTGTTGTCTACCGAGTAATACTTTCATAATTAATACTCTCATAAAATATGATTGTAAAATAGTGCTCCTTTTATTGCTGCAATTGGTCAGGTTCAGTCTGATTTGGTCCGGGTGGATATTTGGTTGAAAAGAATAAAATGATTCTAAGAGACAATCGACATACGCTCACTCCTGATAAAGAAGGAAAATTTGTAACCTGTGTATATATGGGTACACACACACACACACACACACACACACACACACACACACACACACAAATATATATATATATATATATATATATATATATATATATATATATATATATATATATATGTAAATAAAATCATCTGTTAAAACAGAATACGTCTCAAGTATAAAAGGCCCATTAAAACACTTTGTTTTAAAGCTAAGGACTATATTTCGGTGGACTCTTCCACCCTTATCATGCATCATAAGGGTGGAAGTGAGTCCTTAGCTTTATACTTGATATATATCTATCCAGCTATCTTTCCATCTATCTATCTATCTATATCTTAAGGCACTGGTCAGAGGAATAAATAGACATATATATTAAAATAAATAGGGATGATAACGTAAGCTCTTGCTGGTTAGAAACAGATGCAAGACAGGAATTCCTCAAGGCACCGACATGAGACACGAATCGAAAAACACGCCATGTGCATAAATGAGATTGCGAATACATTCCAGAGATATGAGGTAAACCACGGGAAGGTTACTTCAGGTTACCGAGTACATGGAAACAGGGTAGCATGGATACGTTTGTGTGTTCAGTAGCATGCGTGTATCCATACGTCTGTTGGTGGGCGTACATACGTACGACGAATGAAACATCGAATGAGATATAATCTCGGGTATGTGAATTAATGGGGCAATTAGACAACAAACTGTCATAGTGGTCACAAGAGACTTTGGCGTAGGGGGAAGGTGCTGAGTTCCATCGAAAAGGTAAAGTGAAAGACTTTGAAAAAGTTATATATCTTTATGCAGTGACATTGAGTTCAGTTCTAGAGAAAGGGGAGTGCGATGCGACAGTCATTTATTGACAAATTTTAACATTTCATTGTTCGATAATTATATTCTCATTTTCAGATGGATTCGAAGTCACCATTTAGAAAAATGTATTTTTCTAGACTTGTATTAACTTATTGATAGATTATGATTAGTCGAACAGAAAGAGATAAGAGGGGGTACTTAGATATGATTTTGGGAAAAGTGATGGTAGCTTAACGATTTTTTAGGATGTTCTTTAACTCATTTTATTCCATTTTCATGTTAGCTATTTTGCAAAATGAAAATTATATTTTTGTAATAGCAGGAGTTTGAATTTGCCTAGAGTTTGATATTTGATTTTCAGGTAGCTACAGGGGCAGCATCCGACGAGACAATGACACTCAGGGGGTAAGTTCATTCCCAGTTAGGAGTTCTCTCCAATTATTTAAACGAGCGTCACTTTGACCCTCGTAAAAGGCGGTGGCAGCGTTAAAAGGCATTCAAGCTTATAGATTACGTTTCTGGAGAGACTAGGATTAGATAGATTAAGCATATGTTGGGGAAAAGTGTTTATAATTATGTATATTTGGCAACTGACTGTCATTGCTGATAGATGGAGGGTTTGACTGGTAGTCAGCGGATTTCGGGCTGGTAGCTGGGCAATTGGCAGTGATGTTAGCTAGTGTTTAAGTGTAAGACGTATTTCTTGGGGGAGAGGGATAAATGATAACGGGTAATAATTACGCCCTATTGGAAATGTAACTGAATATTCTGCACTAAAGCAAGAGCAAATAACTTTGTGTTCATGTACCGAAACCTATGAGGACGTAAGTGTTAAAGTTTACTTTTGTTTTTGTATTGCTTCATTTTTGTATGTGGCATGAGAGAAAGAGAGGCTACCATGAGAACGGCTCTTAGCGAAGCTGATTTTTTCTCAGAAGGGGAATCGGCGGTATATTCTCTTTCTCTCACTCGCCTCTTCCGGTTAATCTAGACCAGCTCATGACCTTGTAACAGATTCTGCTTGTAAGTTTCGATCAGCTGGTAACATTGACCTGCAAAAGTGAAACAGTAGATCTTCTGTAGTCGTGGAATTTTTTTTTTTTACTGGGGAAATATGTGGTGTTGGGAATTGGTGCATGCAATTGTCTTTTATTGGTGAATGATATATTATTACATTTGTGTTGGTGGTTTGCGTGGGGATAAATATATCGATATTATTGAGGTCGTGGCCAATCCTGAATCATAAGAGTTCCCATAAAGAAGGCAAAATGGCTGAAGCAGGTACAAGTCAGACTTTGGTGCATAAGATAACTAACATAAATGTAGGGGTTAGCCCTTTTCAAGGCATTGTTGATGGCGTTCTCTCCCAACCAGTGCAAAGTTTATTGAGAGAGTGACTAACTACTTAAATGCCAAGGGAATTAAAAATGATGCAGAGGAGTTCACAGAGGCAAAAGCCTTGTTAGATTTCAATATAAGGGATTTGTCATTTAGATGACGTAGTTTTCTGTACACAAAATGTCGGTCATGGACCGAGTAACAAACATTTCTAATGGCAGTATATGGAACAAAGGAACACGGAGATATGGTGAGGGATTTAAGAGGATTGTGTAAGATTAGAAAAGGGACAACAAACCTTATTGAGCATAGTCCAAAACTTTTTGACTCAGTGGGAGAATGGATACAGAAATTGGAAAAGTCCACACGGGTAAATAGGAATAATATCTCACTCGACAATTTACATAAATTGATTTATTTCTCACAGCTTCTACATGGCGTCCCGGACGCCATTGTAGATAGTTTTGATGAAAAGATGAACAGATTTATTCCCAAATTCAGAAACATGTCCAAATGTCCCACAGTGGATACTGGATAGTACATTTTTTAGTGGGACCAGCCCGAGAAATACAATACAAAGAGACTCAGATTTTCCTTCCTGTTTGTGTGCAAAAGTGAAATATAAAAGAAGATCGATCGATCAAGGACAATGCAGTTGCATTGCCACTGTTGTAATAAACCAGGGCAAACAAAGAAAGTATGTAGAGTCAAATATTGTGGAATATGCAAAAGTGCGGAACACTTTTGGCAGGCTTGTCCGTCTCAGATACAGGAGGGATACAAGACCTACACCTCAGAAATTCGGGAGTTATAATACAAGAACTTCCCAGGCAGGTCACTCAAGAGGGCAAAGGAATCGGCGAAATTTTTGGAAAGCCGATCAACAAAAAGGGTACAGATGATTTGTACGTGCCATTGTGGTCTTGTGGGGGACGCCCCAGAGCCCAGGCCGATAGTAAATGGAACAGTGGAGGATGTGAATATCCCAATTTTTATTGATACTGGATCTTCAGTAAATTTAATGGACAATGATCTGTACCAGTCCATGTTCTCCCATTACCTTTGAAATCCTCAATGGAGATGGTGCGTGATGTGTGTTAATAGAACCATTTTTGGTTATAAAAGGGTTTGCGTTGGGCAACAGACTTTTACTGGGCCATCCTGCATGTAGGAGACACAGGATATCGGTCCATACAAGGGTTAGTGGTATACTGGTTGGAATACCAGGGGTTTTCATCCCATATAAGGATACAGGTGGAACTATGAATACCGAGATTAATATGGGGAACAGTGAAAATGCAGGCACTTTTGGTGGTGATAATGGTAATGATAGCAAGGATATGGGGAGTGGTGATATCGGAACTGACACTGATGATACGGGGAATAACAGCGGTGGTGTCGGTGATGATAAACAGGATATTGAGGGCCATGGTGGTAACAAGTTTGGCGGTTTTAACAATGGTGGTATGGGTGGTGATGCTGATAATGATACTAATACTAATGGCTGGTACTGATACTAATACTAACAATGGGGTCCTGGTGGATGAAATGAGAACCACGGGCGGTGATATTTATGGGGATGTGGAACAGGGAAGTACTAACCACAAATATAAAGGTGTTTTATCAGAGGATGTTATTTTAAATCCAGGTACAAAGAGTATGATAAAAGTCAGACTGAGGGAAGTGAAAAAGCCCAGGGAGGTATGCATAATTGAGGGTAGCGAGAAACTAAGAGTGGTTATTAGCTTCGTATCGGTGAAGTAGAGTATCAAACACTGGTGTTACATGGGTGGAATTATTGAATTGTAACGAAACAGTTAGGAAATACCAGAATACATATGTGGTAGGCCTCCAAGAATGGAGTAGTGACAGTGGTTCAGTGGCTATTGTAGAGGGTAAAACTGAGTTTTCAGAGGCAGAAATGCAATCAGGGAAGAAAATATCTAGAGAACATTTAGCTAATGCAGACTATAAAGAGCATGTAGAAGCGGTAAGCGAACTTTTGGCAGAATTTGGGAACACAGTAGCATTACAAGGGGATAAATTGGGACTGACTAATGTGTTAAAACATAATGTAAACTTAGAGAAAGATACGAAACCCATTATTAGACCTAGTGCGTCTCCATACAACTTTCCTCTAGTAGTGCCTAAGAAGGGCGGTTCTGTCCGAGTATACGTCGATTTTAGACGTTTGAACGAGAAAATAATTCCTAACCGTTATCCATTTGCGTGCATACCACATCGTTTTGTAGAAATTGGGGGACATAATATTTATAGTTCAATTGATTTAGCACACGGTTTTTTGCAGGTCTCTTTTAGGGAAAATGGCAATTAATATACTGCTTTTTCAGTGCCCAAGGGACACTATGAATTTACGCGGATGCCTTTCGGTTAAAATTTTTCGTGTACATGGGTGATATATTGATTGCAACAAACTCGATCGTGCAACATTTAGAAGTAGTTAAGGAAGTACTTAGGTTAGCAGGATTGAAAATTAAGCTAGCTAAGTGTTCTTTCTTGAAGAAGCAAATTACATATTTAGGTCATGTCATACCTAAAGAGGGAGTTAGAGTAAATGACGATAAAGTCAAAGCAATTGCAGATTTTCCTATCCCGAATCAAAGAAACAAAACAGGTCATACCTAGGTATGGTGTCGTTCTTCCGCCGTTTGGTGAAAGGGTTTTCTAGCATAGCAGCTCTTCTAACAGTGTATTGGGGGAAGACATTCAATTTCATTTGGGGAGAAATGCAACAAGTATCTTTTCAGAAACTTAAGGGTGCTTTAATGAATCCCCCAGTTCTGAAATTTCCAGATTTCACAGGGCCCTGGTAAGGTGTTGTATTTTATGAGGATCCATTCACCAGTGGTTATATTTGGCGGTATATTACATGTTGAGGATAATTTGTGGATTGTGGTTTTCTGTGGTTTATATTACCCGTGTAGGTGATTTCTTGGGTGTTATATACATGTGGCGGTATCACAAATGGCTTACTCTGAGGTATATCGGTGGTCAAATGGTTTAGGATTTAGCCTGCGGTGGTATATTTTATATTGGTGGTTATTTTATATTGATGGCTATATTTTAGAGGATTTTTTAAAGGACAATTTTGGTTCACCTTGTGGTGACAATGAGGATGTCCTGAGTATATTTCTGAGGTTTAATGGGGTTCTTTGGTATCAGTGAGGATTTATTGAGGATTCCCAGCGAGGATTAAGTGGATGATTTTGGGGCCAATTTGAGGATGATTTCTGAGTTTACGAGTCTGTCTAGACAAGTCAATGGTGCGAATTGAGCACATGTTAAATAAACAGGTGGTTTGGTGCTGACAATGATGTGGTGTCTCGGATGAGAACAATTGTTGATATTTTCTTTTGGAGTTGATTACTCAAGGTTTGCACTGCTTTCAGGAATGTTGATGATGACATTCCATGGTGAGGAATTTTAAGGGGTTACTCGGGAAATTATACTAATATGTTGCAGCAGCAATTTGTGTGGCGATACAAACTACATTTGTAACGAGGGAAAGAGATGAATTATTTTTCTTTCTTATACATTTTGCAATGGGGAAATTTGATTTTCTTTTACAAGGGAAACTTGTAATGGGGACTAAGCCGTTTTTATGGTACTTTTACGTAGGATTTCTATTATAGAGAGGAGGTAGAATTTATCTTGAGATACGTAAGGTGGAAGGGATATTCAACATTAAGTTTGATGGAGGTTAGCTGCACAAACACTACAAGGATTTTGCTGTATAAGTTTATGGGGTTTTTGATAGTATACTTGTCAGATAGGGGATTAATAATGAGTGGTAAGGTAGTGATAAAAATTCCCCCAGTAAGTTTAAAAGAGGTCAGTAGATAAAGACCATATTTATTTTAGTGAGGATTTTCAGTCTTTAATAATTGACTATGAGATTGGGTATGTTAGTTCATGACAGAGTTGTGTCTTAACCGCCTCGTGATCTCCATGTAAGTGTTTTATGAACACCTTTGTCAATGAATTGTAGATTCCGGCTGAGCACATGAACCATCTCGAAACGACTGCATGAGCCGTTATTAAGGGTCTGTGGCCCCTGTAGGTGTATCCTAACACCCTCGCTGCTAAACTGTTGATCCGCCGACTTCCGATGAAGGAATCGTAACGTCCACCTTGTTGTCGACTTGAAATATTTCGTGCCTCCCATGCAAGTGCGTCCCAGAATTTATCCTGACGCGACCCATCGACGATATCTCGTCCTTTTAATGGCGGCCTGTGACGTCGTCGCCCGTGTAAAGATCCAACCTCTGGTGCAGTAGATGCCAAGTTGTTTTCGTTGTCACCACTCGTGTGAGCTTGGGAATTCCCTAAAGTCATCGTGTGTCCATGTTACGTCATTAATAGGTTCTAACTGACCCCTTGACAAGTCTACATGATCTTGAAAAAAAATGGTCTTGCTTTAAGCATGCTCGATGGGGTAGTGAGATTCAGTTTTGTCCTTGACCACCAATCAGGATTACTGAGAAGATATTTAATTAACATCATCATCATCATTATCGTCATCATCATCATCATCATCGCTATCATCATCATCATCGTTTTCGTTGTTATACTTCCAGATCAATTTACCGGATGGCATTTTGAGCCCCTCTTTAAGCAAGAAGCAATGTGCGGTAAAATAATATCATGGGCGTAGTCATTAAAATTTTTGACTCCCGAGGTGGTTTTGAATTTACCATAGCTGCGCCATCAATAATCAATGCGTCAGACACTTGATCACTTGCTGGGTTTTCAACGTTTGTCTCAAATACATCCATCAGCTGTGACTTGACACCTGTGTATAAACATCCATCTTGTGATGGATGTTCTCATGGCTGAAGAAATCTTCCATATTGCATTGTCTGCTTTGGAAAGAAATGAAGAGCCTTGAAAACAGATCACAATCATTTTTCAGATTTTCGAGCTTTCCTTTTGAAGGTCCTGTACTATTTGGCTTTGTTTTGCGGCTGAACAAAGGGTTGGATCGTATAAATCAGGTTGTCCCTCATTTGTAATTCTTTGTAGAAATTCGTTGTATTGCTTTAGCCCAATATCCTTTGTTTAAGGTGTCGATTTTTGCAACCTCTGAACTCACAATATCTTTTGAATCAAGTTTGTATAGATCAGAGGATTCTTCTAGAAATGGATTTCCAAAATCATTGAAAGTCTTAACAAGCCTTTGAACTTCTCCAAAGAATGACTGTGAGGTCATTGTATCCTTATGGTGCTTAATATCTGACAACCTGTGGGGTGAATTGGCAATGGTTTCAAACTCGTCTACTAGTCTGCTTATTTCAGGACCAGCTACCATCCAATGTCTCAAAGCTGCAGGATCCTCCGTTAAACCAGTTGCACCACCGTCACCCTTTATTAAAGCGTTGTTTTGTTCATGTGCTTGATCAATTGCAATGTTAGAAAATGCTTTGTTCGTCTTCCTTACTGTAAAATGTCTGTGTGCAAATTCTCGTACTTTGTTCGGACGCATTTCCTGCAGTGATGCCATTTCCTGTACATGTATTGGTAGCCAACGGGCATAATTAACACGATCAAGTCCAAAGAAGTATGGGATCAAACTTGACAATGACTGTTTGTATAATTCAAAATCTCGAAATGAACGTATGCAAGACAGTACCAAAAGTTCCAAATTCAAAACAGAACACCAGAAATTAAACTGGGGACAAAAAGCCTATCTGCTTTTGCACCAGTAAATAAGATCGTCAAATGTGATTGACTCATCGCATAAGTTACCTTCATTTGTGATTTCATATGCTGACATCAAAAATTAAAAAATAGCATATGCAGTGACTTGACGGGCATGTCTTGTTCTAGGTACGTTAGAACAGGCAAGGAAGGAATCAGCGGTTCCTGGTGTCGCTCTCAGCCTCAACTATAGTGCATCTGTCCAACCGCTGTCACGAAGGCTATCTCCAAGAATTCTGTAACAGGCAATTTCAATATGCAAACCAAGTGCCTCAGCGGCGTGGTTGGTATGGTATTGGCGTGCCACCTCGGTGGTCGCGGGTTCGATTCTCGGCCATTCCATTGAGGAGTGATAGATGTGTATTTCTGGTGATAGAAGTTCACTCTCGACGTGGTTCGGAAGTCACGTAAAGCCGTTGGTCCCGTTGCTGAATAACCACTGGTTCCATGCAACGTAAAAGCACAATACAAACAAACAAATATGCAAACCAACAAACATAACAGCAAATTTGTCCCCTCCATACAAGTTGGGCCATGCCCACTGAATTTGCTTTGCTAAAACAAAAAGTGGCTGATCTGCCGTAATAACAGGTGTTTGTCCAGGATTAACGAAGCCTGTAATTTAACTTTGTCCATAGCATGCTTAATCATGGCAACAGAATGGGCTGTTTCTTGGATCAAAGGTAGAAGGGAAGTTACGCTTATCTTAACCTCTGGACCACGCTTTTTAGAGGAGTGAAATGATGACCACGGGACGTTTTCATTATCAAGTTCGTCATTGGTTAAATGAACAATGTTAAGCCACTCATATTCATCTTTGGGGCTATTTTCGAGATATATATCTTGTACCTTCATTGTCATTCCAGGGTATTCGGAGGCTTTGGCTTCGTCTTCAGAAAGGCAGGTTTAACACTTGTGAACGCATCTGGAAGAGATGGTATCTGTTTGGTATTTTGTCTACTCCCTAAAGTCAAGTTTCCCCGTTCTTCTCCCCTAAAGTCAGATGAAGGATGTTGAAAAATAGAAATCCCAGTTCCATGAAATAACGACTTCGCAGTTGTAGAACTTGGATTGTGGTCAATGTTATCAACAGCACTGGTTGTGAAAATACCTTTTCGTAAAACAGAGGGACACATAAAACCTTCCGACAAGAAGGTACATTTGTGTAGATATTTCTAGCACTCGCTGGTACGAAATGCTTAAACCATGCTGAAGCAAGGTATCAATTAGCTGCTTCTTCCTGGTTCTGGCATAAATGAGCAGCCCGATATAAATGCACATTGGAGTTTCACGTTCCACAGAATGTCGCTGTTGTTCAGCCTTCTTGGGCACCTTTGCATGGTAGTTATACATAAGGAGCTGTGCAATGGCAGTATCTGATCTACACACATCATTCTCTAGTTGTGACTGTATATCAGGACCATGTTCAATCATTCTGACTAGTTCAAGTAGACATTTAGGAACGCTAGTCAGTACATTTTGACTTGTGCTCCTTCATGTGCACTCTTACGAATTCAGCTTTTCTTGCCATATTTTGGGTATCATCATAATTGCATGCCAATGATAGTGCAAGACCGACATCCTTTTCGAAAAGAAGGACATCTCTTCCTTAGTATAAGCTTGTAGATCAGGAATCTTAGCCAACAACATTTCTTTTAGGCGAGTACGATGAATAGAAAATGACTCCTCATTCAACCGTTGTACCCGCTGTTTGAACATATTCGCAAGATCTGCTAGTCTAAGAGCATTTGACTCTTCACTGTTTCGCACCGTTTCAAAAATGTAATTTACTAACTCGGCCAAAGCAATATTTTTGGCAACAGTTACATTTTCTTGTTCATTAGACTTATCTTCTTGTTTTTTCTTGCAAGATCTTCCTTTGTTATACAAGCTTACTAGACAACCAGGATGATATTTCATATCTTGTGCAATTACATCACCTGCACTAAGTTTAGCTAGCAACCTTTTATCTTGCAGCGTCTCTGCACAACTCTTTAAACCTTTCATTTAATTTCAGGGTCATTGCCTCTCTTAAAGATGACAACGGTGCCTCTTTGTCACACAGGAAACATGTGTAAACATAATCGTGTGATGGTTTCTCACTTGTCCAGCGAGTAAATTTTGGAGATTCACAAGTTTCACTCCTTGATTTGGTCTTAGAATGATGTTTTTCTTCTGCACGTTTTAACTTAGTGTTGTTAAATTTGATTCGACAGTACTAAATCTTCTTAGCCTAATGAGGAAGCAATCTCTGATAATCCTGCATGTTTTGTTTAATATTTAATGTCACTCGACTGTACAGGAAGTACAAAAAGAAGTTGCTGGTAAGTTGCTACTCATGGCCGGTTACATGAATATCCGCGGTTCTCCTTTTCTAAACAAACGCCTCCCAAACTTACTACTTCACACAATTACTAAAGTAATGATTCTCATATTCTAAGACCACAACGTACAGATTGGGTGATACTTAGCATCATTGTCTGTTAGAGTTTTCTCAATACCATTGCCGTCGTCTAGTCGTCTAAGGTCAAGTGGAATAGGCTATCTATTTAATTCGTGAAATTTGGGAACATTTCTTGATACATTTTGTACCCATCAACTGAGGATGTTAACGATTCATCTGTGTCTTCCTGACACAAACAACATTTAAACCAATTAGTTCCCCAACTATCTGTCGAGACTGAAGATAGGCGCATTCTTTTCGCCATGCTTAAATGAAAATCTAAGAATGCAAAATAATCTATATACTAAGGGACAGTACTATAAATACACAACTGGAACCTGTTTTACAAGACAATAATTGTTTATCAATAAAGCTAAGATAAGATTGTTCACAGGCCGAGGGTTTATCCTTTTATCAGCTGAAACTGATTCCTACACTCAGCCCGATCGTTCATCCATTGTAATTTAACTCCCGTGCGATCTGTACATCATCCGGAGGTAGTATGCACATCCCTCCTTGGCTCGGCTATCCCGCGTCAGCACACCCTGTCAGTTCAGGTACGACTCTATGGTTGTACAAAAGGGCAAACCATAAAGTATTTGGGAGACTCACAATGAGCTTACAATGAACCCCATGCCGATTATCAATAGGCAACGGTTTACACCAATGTATCCTGGTAGTGCATGTAAATCGTTTTTTTTTTTTTTTTTTTTTTTTTGCCCATGAGCAAATACTATTTGATATTATTGTGAAATTTGAATGTAGGGGCAAACATATATATATATATATATATATATATATATATATATATATATATATATATATATATATATATATATATATATATATATATATATATATATATATATATATATATAAGTCATATCACATTTCCGTGATTCATATACATATATCGAGCTACAATGTCCTTTAATATCTAATTCGCTCTACCTCGGAATTAATATATTTTCATATATGCTTAACCGAAGGGGAATTTTTTTTCTCGATAATAGACTTGCCTGGACCAGGGCGCGAACCCATGATCCTTACAAATCCAGGAACGTCAGTGAAGCTTTATCCTACTACACCATATATATATATTATTCATGCATTTTGTTTCAAAAGCATGTTGAAATACCATAAAAGTCACGTTTAAGCGGTGAAAATTGTTTTTAGTCTTATTTTTTGCGCATGCGCAATACAAAATTATTAGAAACTAACTTATTATTGATTACTGGATATTCTAGAAAGAAAGTAAATCAATTAATTCACTAGTTTTATTCAAAAGAACGTTACCAGATAATTTGAAGTCGATATTTCAGATTTGTTCCACTGCATAACCACCATATTGACAAATTGGGTGGCCATTTTGAAAAAAAATGGATTTTTTGGGGGGTGGGCGCCAGGAGCTTGAAAGTGTATAAAATAGTTTAGTGGGCCTTTGGGCAAAATTTCATGCTTGTATCACGATTTGCACAATTACCTTAATTATCTGGGATACTATCCTCCACTACTTTGCCTGTTTGGAGTGTAAACCTTTTCCCCATTTTAAGTTGAGGCTACTATTACGCCTAACAAACACAAAACAAGCCAGATTTTAGTTTGCTGTACACAATGTGTTATGAATTCCGTTAGGTTTTAGATTATAGTACAGCCCAGTTCAGCTTTTCGATGGCGCAGTTTCAAAATAACGGCATATTTTAACCTTTTCTGAAAGTTTTGCAATATATTGTGCAAGATGATGTGCTGTGGATTCAGTCAGGGGCTCTTATCCTTTTGATGACTCCAGACCCCAAATGAATTACCCAATAATGTTCAATACCCCCTTTGCTTAAGTCCGTTTAAGTCCTATTTGCTGAAACATAACTTAATATACTTCGTTTAATTATTAAACTTGATAAATGGTGAAAGTATCATGCTTGAGAAAGAACGTTAGTTGATTTTACTTATCACTTTAAAATATTGAATGACAGTTCTAATTCATGTTTATTATTATCCCCATGTAAATATTGGCACATTAAAACCAAACATGTATCGCAAATACCCAGAGGTCAAGTCCCATTACCCCCATAGGATGTGGTTCTCGTATCCCCAAGGGGTATAGATACCCCTTGTTAAGAATTTCTCAATTTTCAAGGTACGAGAAAGGGAGAAGTCTGTTTCCTTGGTCATGGGTAAACCTGATCTCAAACTCAGAAATCTGGGGTGACTTAGATTATCTAAGTGTGTCTCCTAATCACTTGGTAATATATGAAGTTTTGTTCAGTTGGTCTCGGCATTATGGAGTCATGTGAATTTTGTACTGCAATGCAAAGGGAGCCATTCATTGCATAGGGACGGTTAATGTTGAGGAAATAGTCATTCAACAAAACGAAGAAGTTTCGTGTGAATTAATAGCGTAAATGTGTATACAATTTTAGTATTGTTCTAGAGATGAAGGCGAGGGAAAACCTCCTTATGAATGCATATGAATGCTTTCCAGTCGTTCAGACTCGTGGCCAACATTAGCTAAGCAATCTAGCTCGAGTGTGTCCAATGAGAGAGAGAGAGAGAGAGAGAGAGAGAGAGAGAGAGAGTGAGAGAGAGAGACCTTACCTGACACACCTTACATCTTGTTCGGGTTGCCCCAGGTCCCTCAGTGTGAGGCACCTCTAATGTCTACCAGAGAGTTGCTAGTACATCTTCCGGTATATTTTGCATCTTCCAATCTTGGATGGTCTGGGATGCAGCTTAGATATTTGTCGAGCTTATTCTTAAACATATCTATGCTCACCTCCTGATATATTCCTCAGATGAGCTGGCAACGCATTGAATAGGCACTGCATTATCGATGTTGGTGCGTAGTGGATTAATGTCCTGTGTGCTTTCCTTATTTTTCCTGGTATAGTTTTGGGCACTATTAATCTACCTCTGCTTGCTCTTTCTGATATTTTTAGCTCCATGATGTTGTCGGCTATTCCTTCTATCTGTTTCCATGCCTGAATTATCATGTAGCGTTCAACCCTTCGTTCCTTTCCTAGGACTATAATTTTAAATTTTAAGGATTGTAGTCTTTCCCAGTAGTCAAGATTGTTAACTTCTTCTATTCTAGCCTGTAAAGGACCTTTGTACACTCTCTATTTGTGCAATATCCTTTTGATAGTGTAGGTACCATATCATATTGCAATATTCAAATGGACTACGAACATATGTTTTATAAAGCATAATCATGTGTTCAGCTTCTCTTGTTTTGAAGTGCCGTAACAACATTCCCATTTTTGCTTTACATTTTGCCAATAGAATTGCTATTTGATTATTGCATAACATGTTCCTATTCATCATCACACCAAGGTCTTTAACTGCTTCCTTATTTGTGATTCTCTCATTATTAGAGAGAGAGAGAGAGAGAGAGAGAGAGAGAGAGAGAGAGAAGGTTGGGGGTGGTGGGGGGGGGGGGGGGGGGGGTTGTGATGGGATGGGTGGCAGCCGTATTTTAGGATTAAGTGGAGGACAGAGACACGAACGACTTGCCTATGTATGTACGCAGCAGCACGCTACGCATTATGTCTAGCACATCTATCTGTATAGGGAGGTGTGTGCTGAACGGCTCCTAACGCAGTTAGCCAGTGAAATCTCATTTTCTTCATCAGGAAATCTGACAAACAAAAGAAAATGTCTCTACGAATAAGTTAATCTAGGATACCTAAAATATACAACCATTTATTTCACGACTGTCCACATTACCTCCACTTTTATATTTGACAGTATGAAGTCAAATATAAAAGTGGGGTCACTGGTGCATTATACAGTAGGCCTATGTTTCACAGCATAGAGGAGTTTACTTTCATCCTATACACATTCGATAGATATTGTGAGGAATTCCTCTCACAAAGATTTTATTTTCTAATGATTTTAAAACAAGTGAATACACAATTGTGTATTCACTTGTTTCCGTGCTATCTATCTCTTATTATAGTTATTAGTGCCTGTCTCCAAAGAAATTATTGATTGATTTTCACTGCGTGTTAACGTTTGTCACGTAATCGACAGACAGGAACTATGGAAACAACCGTCTTGGATCCATCGTTCTCTGGTGGATCAGCCTTATTCACTCGATATTTAATTGGTGAAACAAGAATAAAATTACGTCTTTAAGCAAACCATTCAAAATCTTGAAGTTTCTTCAACATAATGTCATACATGAAATTGCCATACAAACTAAAATAAGAATATGAGGTCTTCGTAAAATATGTTTTCAAAGCAGTTTTTAAATTAAATACTCGCGTATATATGTAGCGTTTATTGATCTTACTCAAGATTGCAGTTGTAATCAGCACAATAAAACAACATTTTATTGCCTATATTAGTGAAGGTATGAAACTTCTTACTTCCGGGGTCATGGTTTGAACTAAAATTCATTTTGACCATGTAATCGGTGGTTTTATCCTCACGGCTTATTTGATTGAAAATTATACACCTTTTGGTCTTAATTTACTCTAAATTGCACTTGAACTACGTTGAGAGTTAGTTGACAGCGAAGTAGTGGCAGGAAAAAATTTCCACCCTTGTCGTATATCTGGCTGCCGAAAACCATCGCAGAGCAGACGACGGATTAGTGAATTGTTTATGACAAAAATTTTGTATTTTTTTATTATTGCTAGCACTTTTCATTTATTTAAGTCTATATTACTATTTCGACTTTTTCATTTTTGATAACTGTATGCCAGAAATAAATGTAACCTTTAATGTTTGCATCCTAGGAATGGCAAAATGTCATCGTCGCCAAATTAGTAGTAAACGCAGATGCCGTTTACTACTAATTTTACCGTAGTTTTCGCACTGCATGTCTCTGTGTGGCACTGACGGATTTCAGGACTAGAGAACAAGGTAAAGCAATTATGACAGATGCTGTTATAATTCGTTGAATTTGACGTATTACGGGCGAATGACTTCTTGAAAGTGATAAGATCTTTGATTAGGACTAAATGGTCATTATTAATAAATAGGAGGGTGATAAGTGCGGACAGGTAGGGTTCCCTCCCCCCTAGCTAGATGAATCGTTCTTTCTTTAAATCCTGTACCAGTGTATATCTCATTTAACTTATATATATATATATATATATATATATATATATATATATATATATATATATATATATTATATAATTTTTCGGCTTCAGTTTTTCCTCAGTGTCACTAAATTTAACTCCATCTCAGGTCATGCTTAATACATATCCTCCCATTCCTTATAGCTGATATCACTGTCCGGGGGAGGTTATCTATACGTATATCACGTTTCTGGGAGATGATTTTGAATGCAAGGGCATTATAAGTGGCATGTGTTTGGGCACAGGCGGAAGTAGGTGCACTTCCGAAACTGGTTTTAATTAGATTTCCTAGGTGGGGCTATTAGTTATCCATACATGAATGACGGCACAAACTCTTCCAGTGTAATGAACTAGTTATGTGCCGGTGACGTCATCTCAAGGGGAGTGTCTTGTGAGGAAAATTTGTACATGGGTACGTGGGGTCTATTCCCCTATATGATGGGAGATGAAAAAAACAAATAACTGGGCACTACTTAAAGGCCGAGTCCAGCATGGCCTGTCTTTATTTTAGTAGAGTTTAACGGCTGCTGAAATGAGTGAGTACTCACATTTGTGCCCAAGTATATTTAAAAAATTTGCTTTAGAGATATTACTCTTCATGCTGTATTCCAGGAAAAATTGATTTTTATTAGCTTTTGATTTATTTACCATTTATTTATGTGGGATTCCTCTTTTTCTCAGAGGATCTGGTAATCCAAATATCGGAGTGGTGTTTATTCCAATTTTGAGTTATACCCTTTTATGTTGGTGCATGATTTGGCGTTCTCATTGGATTTTATTTAGAAGCTAAAGTTTCAGAATTTGACTTACTCAGTTAATCATTTCTTTCTTTGCAAATAAAGTTTATTTTCATAATCATGGATCTGATTTAACAACCTAGGTAATTATGGTTTGTGAGTTACGATGGAGTTGAGAGAGAGAGAGAGAGGAGAGAAGAGAGACCGAGAGAAGAGAGAGAGCAGAGAGAGACTCTGTGCCGCCGCTTGCCCTGTATCTCGAAGAGGTAAGTTTTACATGTCGCGTCCTCTCCGAGGACGTAACAGAATGAGTGGCAGACTTTATTTTATAAGGGGGTTTCCCCTCTTATAGCATATATGTACTTTACGTGTATATACTCAGGCATCGATAGAAAGGGAACCACTACTTCTTTTATTGGGAGTCGCTGGTATTCTTTTGAATAATGCTTTAGTAAGCGGTGCCTCTTCGCCCGTGACTATCCAGATGATTCGTGAATTCCAAATATGAAGCTGCAATGAAAATAAGATGGAATTTGTCCTCCTCAAATGTTCGGCGTCAAAGCTTAATTCACCACTTCGTCGTTCTCCAGGAAAACTAAGAGAGAGAGAGAGTGTGTTTTTCGAAATATAAAATTTAAGTATTGAACATTTTTGAGATATTACGAGTGATTCTGCAAGCAATGAGTAATTAAGATTTGGGTTCGGCAGTAAACGAAAGCAATCGCATCAGTATTACCAAGCATTCCAACGTATTACAATATACTAAGAGGTCCATATTGGAAGGAAAATGCTGCGTCAGAATTTAATAGGGTGTTCCTTATCTCTTGACGGAACACGAGAATCGTACATTCTAGAGCCAGTGTTCCTAGGAGGTAAAGTTGGCTTTGCATTATTTATGTACGTATGATTGTATTATATATATATATATATATATATATATTATATATATATATATAAATATGTATTTGTATTTAAAAAAAAAATATATATAAAAATATTAACACAGATCTGTTCGAGAACCCATTGTCTTCTCTTTTCTTCATTTCTTTTTCCGAAAGGGACTCAAGAAAAAGAACGACACAGGCTGAAAACATCCATCGTGGGTCAGTTTCCTGCGACCGTATGTAACGTCCACTCTCCCCGGAGTAAAAATTTCGAGGTTCCATTCTCTCTCTCTCTCTCTCTCTATCTCTCTCTCTCTCTCTCTCTCTCTCTCTCTCTCTCTCTCTCTCTCTCTCTCATTTAGTGACTTTAGTGATTTTCGTAACCTTGATATTATTTTTATACGAAATATGATGTCGTTTATATATATATATATATATATAATATATATATATATATATATATATATATATATATATATGTATGTATGTAATGGGGAGATTTCCCCCCATTATTCATTAGGTAAACGTGTAGCTCGAACCAAACGTCAGGCAAACCGATACACACAGTTTCTCTCTCTCTCTCTCTCTCTCTCTAAGCAATCTCTCTCTCTCTCTCTCTCTCTCTCTCTAGCACCGACACCTCTTTCTCTCTAAGCAATCTCTCTCTCTCTCTCTCCACTCTCCAACCCTTTCTCTCCATTCTAACAGGTAATGAAAATGAGAGAGTTGCATCATAACATAAACATTTATTAACAATGAATAAATAACTAACTAACTCAAAAAACCCCGAACAGTAAAATGTCACAAATACAACAAAGGTATTGTGCAAGAAAACTCACAATTTCTGGAACACAAATATCCAGAGAAAAAATGTAGTGCCATTACGTATGCATTCAAAACATGCAAAAAAATTCTCCCATATATTTCTCTAATGCATCAAATAGCTGAAACCCAAACACATTCTCGAACAATGACTCTAAGTCACGAACTGAGACATTAAAAAATATTGACACCAACTGGAGAGAAAAAACAAACTCAAATTCACCCGTGATGAAAAAAACTTGTGTCAGCGATGGCTAACTTCCAAAAAAGGAGAAAAGAAAAATCAACGGCACTATCAACCATCTCCCGTAACTCACTAGATGTCAACCAATTATCTGCTGAACTCATAAAAAAAAGGAAAAAAAAACTAAAATAATGTGTTGTTAGTTCCACCCAAATTCAAAAAAAGATCTCACCACCCTTGATATAGCATTACGACACCCACGTATTAGTATAAAAAAAATCAGTATCAGAAATATCATTATCACAAAATCACCAAAAATATTGCTATCATCAAATCACCAGTATCAGTATAAAAAAAACATCACCAATGTTAATGCTTGTCCATTCTCCAAGGAATTCAGCAAAAAAAAAAACTCAGCAAAAGTTCAGCAAGATTCAATACAATTCACCAAGATTCAGTCAGATTCATCAAGATTCAGCAAAACTCGTCCCCTATGAATGACTGAAATATTCTCCAAAGTTACAAAAACTCAACAAATAACTAAGACAAGACTTCTCCCATTAATTCATTGTAATAATTCTCCATGAATAATTATCTGTAATAATTATAGAATAATCTCCCATGAAATATCTCAAATCTCTCGTAAAACAAGTCTCGTAATGATAATTATACTTAAGCAACCCTCCTGTGACAAATCTCAAGTATAATAATTATTAATAATAATAATAATAATAATTCTCCATAGCAATAATTCTCTTGCAAAGATCTCAAGTAAGGGTGAATTCAAAATAGCTTACAACAGTATTGCTGAACCTCATGACACACAATTTCTCCAGTATACACCATTGCCACACAACACAGATACAACACCAATCATCGGCATTTCAAAGCAATTTCTCCAACACAATAAAAAAAATAATAATAATCTGTGTTTCCCCAATATATTTGTGTCTTCCAAGGCACAAGAAAAACATACACCCATACAATGCACTTCAATTCTCTTTTTATTTCCTTTTCTCATCATCCAAGGGAGAACAAAAAAAATCTCTTTTCTAAAAAAAAGACTCTACGGGCGTTTCACTTCATCAACTAATCAATCAGCTGATATCTTAGCATTTCATTGTCAAGGCCAGACTTGTCTTCAACAGCCCGACAAAGAAAAAACAAGAAAGGGGGAGTTCACCCACACAGAAAAAAAAAAGTTTCTCCCTCCCTGAGCATTGACACTCCCGTCAAGCGGCAGAACACTCCCCCGAGGCATGCTAGTAGTCCCCATCTCCCCTTAAACAGTGTCTGAGGACCCCCTTGAGGTATACACTAGTGCCCATCTCGCAATCCCCTCTTAGGGAGGCCAGTGGTACCCTCGCAATACCCTCCCTCGAGGCAGGCCATACTCCCCATTGCAATGTGCTGAGCCCGTAAAATTGTGGCCTCCGCTCTGGTCTCCAAGCCAAATATGCTTATCTAGACAGTTCACATGCATGGAAAAAAAAAAAAACGTCTTTATACACCTCATATTTTAAACAAAGACGAATACGTCTATTATAAACAGGCGGCAATAAAGAAAACACTTCACTTCTGTTACTATGGGCAAAGACAAGAAAAAATTTTTTGACCTCTTGAACCAATCCCATTACACTGAAATATTTAAAACAACCCTCCCCTTTGATAAACAATATTTTAACACTCACCACCCTCCATAAAGGGAACAAAAACAAAAATAACTCGGAGTTCGCGTAATGCACGGCAGTGATACATGCACGATTGTCTCGGGATGCACTCGACACAACAACAACAAGCAAAAGTCACACTGATTGCGCCCACATGCTCCTAGGCTGACTCCCTGGGAAAAAATGCTGAGTCCAATGAAATCCTTCCCCTCCCTTTAGCACAGTTAACAGATAGATATTTTCTCATTTTTTCTCACTAAGTAACTGAAAACCAAAAATTTAACAATTTTCCATAATCGTTCGAATTATGTTGTTCGAAAACTATCGCTAAGCCACAACCCCTTTTTTTTTAACTGGTCACCTATCTCTACATTGGCGTTCCTAGACATAAAAAAAAACTCTTTTATACCACTTTTTAAACTGCTAGCCACCAAATTCTGTAATGGGAAGATTTCCCCCCCTTATTCATTAGGTAAACGTGTAGCTCGAACCAAACGTCAGGCAAACCGATACACACAGTTTCTCTCTCTCTCTCTCTCTCTCTCTCTCTCTAAGCAATCTCTCTCTCTCCACTCTCCAACCCTTTCTCTCCATTCTAACAGGTAATGAAAATGAGAGAGTTGCATCATAACATAAACATTTATTAACAATGAATAAATAATTAACTAACTCAAAAAACCCCGAACAGTAAAATGTCTGATAGTAATGGTAGTCACCATTAGTCACCAAAAAGTCTACACCCATCTGGGAACTCTTTGTCCCCTCCATTGCCAGTTCTGCCTAGAACCGTCTGTTTCAAAGACACAGAACATCATCCCGGTAAGTACACACACAAGATTAAACAATTAGAGATTAACAATCAGATATTACCACAAAATGACAAATAGGTAACAAGCCGCTCTTTGGCTAAAGTAATCTTAACACTCACCCAAGCAGTCGGAACACTATAAACACTTTATAACAAAGACTCCCGGTGAGCGCCACGGCATCTTGCCTTTCTCTCGAAGACGCCTCTATCAAAATCCCCATAGACTCGGGTATTCAACATTATTAACAGAAGAGGCACACACACACATACGAACACACAGTTCGTTAACGCCTCACAATTCTGGCCGCAACCAGTTTCACAAAGGCACTTTGAGAAGTACATTGACTTGTCTAACTAAGGCAGTTTTTACCTCACACCACCCATAGAAACTCGTTCATCAGCTTTCTCGGGTCGTCGCCTCTACTCTGTTCTCCACATTCCATAGGTCACAGAGAACACACAGACAATATATATTAATCAAACCCTAGGCCTTTCATATATATAGTATATATATAGTATATAATATATATATATTATATATATATATATATATATACCTATACATATACATACATTATATATATAAATATATATATATATATATATATATATATATATATATATATATAGTTAGTACGTGATTCATTTATCAAGGAACAATAAGAGGCGAGGTGTAGGTCCTGACTGGTTTCAACCTTATCTCCAAGCCATTGACGAAGGACTGATACATAGTATCAGAAGTCATAAATATATATACTACATAGTCAGTACTGATGACCACACACACACAACCGTTTGAGACTGCAGATCCACTGCTGCCCCCTTAGTATGTTTACAAATATGATAGTCCTATTTCCATACATCTCTGCTGCCTACCTTAAAATTTAAACAATTTATAAATTTCTTTTGATATTAAAGGATCAAGTTTATACATCCCTTGACTATGTTCATATGTTGGTTGTAACTTTCTTTCATAAAGTTAGATTCAATGATAATCCTTTCCAGTGCTTTATTAGAAAACACGACCCTTTTTGCCCCTTCCCAGTTGATAGCATGATTATTCTCACGAACATGTACAAAAATACCATTGTTTCCCTGTGCATATCTTACACATTTTTTATGTTGCTCTATTCAATTTTCCAGAGCTTTACCCGTTTGGCCAATGTAAAGGTTGTCACCAGACTTACATGTAGATAACTTTTTTGCCAGGTTAAATCAATGAGTACCAGCAATTAAATTTACTATGGACATGGAACATGATGGATGCCTACCCTTTTTGGATGTCCTCAAACGAAGAAATTGTAATGGGTTTAAATATAGTGTTTACAAAAAAATCTACTAATATTTCTTCCTATGTGCATTTTTATTCTGGACAAAAAAAAATTAAAAAATCAGTGTTTACATCTATATTTCTAAAAGCATTATGCGTATGTAGCCCAGAATATATAGATGAGGAAATAGATGTGATTTGGAATACAGGCAAGAAACCGAAATATCCTGACGGTGTAGTAACATTAGATGCGGCAAAAAAGACTATAGTATCAAAACCAAAAAGAACATTGCAACACAAAAAATTTGCTAATACTGCATTATAATAATATGAAAGATATCTCCCCATCTCCTGAAGAATTTTGGTGATAATGTCGCTTTTAAAAGCAATAAAACAATGAAACGTACTTATCAAACACTCCCCCGAAAATGCTAAAGGATGTGTATAAAAAATTCCATGTATAAAATTACATAAAATTCTATAAGTAACAACTTTTACATTGGCCATACAGGTAAATCACTGGAAAAAGAGTAGAACAACATAAAAAATGTGTGAGATATGCACAGGGAAACAGTGGTATTTTTGACATGTTAGTGAGAACAATCATGCTATTAACTGGGAAAGGGGCAAATAAAACTGTGTAGTTCTAAATAACGTAATGGAAAGGAATATCATTGAATCTAGCTTTATGAAAGAAAGTTACCACCACTATGAAACATCAGTCAAGGGATGTATAAACTTGATATTAGTCAAAAGAAAAATTGTAAATTGTTGAAGTTTTAAGGTAGGATGGTTGAGATGTATGGAACTATGATTATCATATTTGGAATACACAGTAAGGGGGCAGCAGTGCTAATGAGATTTCTAACCCCGCCTTCCTGACACCTGTGAGGTCTGCATTTGTAGTCTCCTACATGGGTGCGTTTATCGGTAGTTTCCCTTGAGAGTATATTGCGAATTTTAGCTAATTATGTTATGAAAGCTACTCCTAATTTGACACCTGCCTGTGGGTGGATCTGCAGTCTCTTTAGTATATATATTTGTGACTTCTAATATTATGTATCAGTCCTTCGTCAATGGATTGGAGGTGAAGTCGAGACAGGTCAGAACCTACACCGCTTCTCATAATATCTATCTATCTAACTATCTATATGTATGTATATATATATATATATATATATTTAATACTTCTAGGGCACAATTTTTCACGGATACAACATTCATTGAATAGAATGGCTTTCTCACTGTTTACCACTGCTTTTGAAATTGCTTCATATTTTCTAAATATTTTCTTTACTTCATTGTTCAGGTTACTAATGGACACATAATGGGGTTCTTCCATTTACTCAGTATTTTTACACGCGACAGCTGTTTCGTCACCTATACGTATTGACGTTTTCAAGCGTACTGATACAAATATGAGCCTACATGCGTTTTGTGACGTCATGAGGACGGAAAGGTAGTACAATTGCCAGATACCTAGTTTTAAGTATTTACAAAAGACTATAGTGAAACATAAAATAAGACAAATAAATAAATATGTTAACAACAGAAATTAAATAAAAAAGTTGAAAGTAAGTTATTATATACACATTATACTTAAATATATATTAATTACATATATGTTTAATTCACTGAAAGTCAGTGTGCGCTCCTGTCCGCGTGTGGGGGCTTTGTTCCACGCGGTTGAAGGACTGCCTCCTACACGAGGGCAAGGATCGGTCTGCCTCACGTTGGATGTTAAGGCTGGGACGTTGCATTGCGATGCTGACTGCTTCTGATATCAATAAACGATTGTAGTTGCCTTCCTTGTGTATTATTTTGGTGTTTGTGAGAAGTTCTTGTAATGATGGTTTTTTATTGTGGGTATCCACAAAGTGCTGATGAATGGCTCCTTGGTTTCTGTGGGCCTGCATGCGACGTTTGAGTGTGGTGGTGTGTGTCCGATATAGCATTTTTTGGGGGACTGACATTGCTCGTCAGCACAGACAAACTTGTTATACTATCAGATTTAACCTCTTTCTCCGTCGATGGGGCCGTACTATTTTTCATTACCAAAGAGGCCGTAAGGTTTGGTTTGCAGTAAATCCTTGCTGTTATTTTGTTATATGGCGCTAGGGGGGTGGTTCCTCTTCGCAGTATACCAAGGATGGCTTTCCTTCCATCTTCGTGGACGTACTTGTGACCCAAAAAGAACAACAAATACAATACCACCGTATACACTAAAAAGACAGACGCTGGAAGATGCTTAAATGCTAGAGGAGAATGCCCTGATGCATTAAATAAAACGATCTGTGGTAAATGCATACATAAAACGCGCCATAACACACTGTTCCACGTGGGAAAGCGACTAACGAAGAGATCAACAGAGTTCAAACAGCTGCTCACAAATAACGGATATCCAGATGACATGATCCAGCAAGTTGTCAAAAAGAGATTAGAGGCTTTCCATAATCCGACCCCGAGGAACAACACACAAGACAAAGACAAAGAAATAGTGATATACCATCAGATACCATACAACAAACACCACGAAGATGAAAGGAAAGCCATCCTTGGTATACTGCGAAGAGGAACCACCCCCCTCCCCTAGCGCCATATAACAAAATAACAGCAAGGATTTACTGCAAACCAAACCTTACGGCCTCTTTGGTAATGAAAAATAGTACGGCCCCATCGACGGAGAAAGAGGTTAAATCTGATATAGTATACAAGTTTGTCTGTGCTGACGAGCAATGTCAGTCCCCCAAAAATGCTATATCGGACACACAACCACCACACTCAAACGTCGCATGCAGGCCCACAGAAACCAAGGAGCCATTCATCAGCACTTTGTGGATACCCACAATAAAAAAACCATCATTACAAGAACTTCTCACAAACACCAAAATAATACACAAGGAAGGCAACTACAATCGTTTATTGATATCAGAAGCAGTCAGCATCGCAATGCAACGTCCCAGCCTTAACATCCAACGTGAGGCAGACCGATCCTTGCCCTCGTGTAGGAGGCAGTCCTTCAACCGCGTTGGAACAAACCCCCGCCCCACACGCGGACAGGAGCGCACACTGACTTTCAGTGAATTAAACATATATGTAATTATATATATTTAAGTATAATGTGTATATAATAACTTACTTTCAACTTTTTTATTTAATTTCTGTTGTTAACATATTTATTTATTTGTCTTATTTTATGTTTCACTATAGTCTTTTGTAAATACTTAAAACTAGGTATCTGGCAATTGTACTACCTTTCCGTCCTCATGACGTCACAAAACGCATGTAGGCTCATATTTGTATCAGTACGCTTGAAAACGTCAATACGTATAGGTTGACGAAACAGCTGTCGCGTGTAAATACTGGAGTAAATGGAAGAACCCCATTATGTGTCCATTAGTAACCTGAACAATGAAGTAAAGAAAATATTTAGAAAATATGAAGCAAATTTGCAAAAAAGCTGGTAAACAGTGAGAAAGCCATTCTATTCAATGTTGTTTATATATATATATATATATATATATATATATATATATATATATATATTATATATATATATATATATTACGTATATATCATATATATATATATATAATATATATATATATAGAGGAGAGAGAGAGAGAGAGAGAGAGAGAGAGAGAGAGAGAGAGAGGAGATGATGCATGGCTTCATCATCAGGACTAAAATACAAAAGTAACAACAATTAAAATCAATAAATAAGACTCCGAAAAATTATTAATGTTAAAATATAGATAATAGAATCGTAGCATAAAAGATAAAACCAGTCTATAGCCTCAAAGTAAGAAAGCTGAGTGACCAAGAAGGGCACTAAAAGGACGAAGAAACAGCTCCTGCTATAAACAGTTGGGGCAGAAGAAGATATTATTCCAAGATTTTTCTTCGTCGTTTTGGTGCACTTTCTGGTTCCTCACTTTCCATACTTTGAAGCGTTAGGTATGCTTTAACTTTTATGTTACGATTCTGATATCTATGTTTTAACATTAATAATTTCACCGAGTCTTATGTATTGATTTTAATTGTTGTTACTTTTGTATTTTAGACCTAATGGTGAAGCCATGCTTAGAGACTCTGGCTAGAAATGAAGTTGAAATATGCATCAGCTCCTTTTCATCCTCCTATTGGTACTACTATCCGACTTGCTAGAAATCAACACTTCCCATATATATATATATATATATATATATATATATATATATATATATATATATATTATGTTATATATATATATTATATATATATATATATATATATATATATATATATATATATATATATATATATATATATATATATATATATATATATATATATATATATATATATATATATATATATATATATATATATATATATATATATATATATATATATATATATATATATATATATATACATACATATATATATATATATATATATATATATATATATATATATATATATATATATATATATATATAATATATATATGGTGTGTGTGTGTGTGTGTGTGTGTGCGTATGTATGTATGTATGTATGTATATATATATATATATATATATATATATATATATATGTATATATATATATATAATATATATATATATTATATATATATATATATATATATATATATATATATATATATATATATATATATATGATATATATATATTATATATGTGTGTGTGTGTGTGTGTGTGTGTGTGTGTGTGTGTATGTATAATGTATATGTATATATATATATACTCTATATATATATATTGTGTGTGTTTGTGTGTGTGTGTGTGTGTGTGTGCGTGTGTGTGAATTTTTTTATTACTCACCGTGATTCAAATGCATGCATTAGTATATTTTCATATATATTAACCGAAGGTATTATCATTGTTCAACTACAATGCTAGTGATTATGTTTTT
>NC_061101.1:47750314-47765314 GCF_015104395.2 Macrobrachium nipponense
CATTATATGCTTGGAACTGTAACAAAATGTTTAAAAAAAATTAGACATCCATTTCTCAGCAATAACTGACATGAAACAAAAATGCATAAGCATGTTTTTATGATATTCTCTGTTCACTTTGTGACGGACACATTTACTCATGACTCGCGCTGGTATGCTACTAAGGCACCTACACGCACTTACAAATTATGTGGATGGTTTGCTTTATCGGAGTGGGAGGAACAGTGGCACAACAAGTTACTTTCTTTTTTTTTATGAAGAAATGATATCGTGAATTTTTTCGAAAACTGTGACTTGTCAATCAACTCCCTTACACACTAGCAAACCCACACACACTCTATCACAGTGTACTACAATCATCACATGGCAACTTTATCTCAACACGTTCAAACAACAGTTGACTCACTTGCCTTCTGTTTTTTTTCTGTGCAACTCACCCACAGGTATAACTGAAACATTTAACTGTATGCGTCGCAGTTCCTCTCTCTCTTTGGTTCGTGCGTTACAGTATACTCTTGGGAAGATCTTCTGCTACTCTCATTACTTTTTTCTTTATATGATGAATCCCCACAATACAAACTCTAACAGTTGTTCGATCCTACGATCTTCTTGAGAAATTAACATTCTTAAGAGCATCTCTATATCAGGGATAAAAAATACAATTTGTTCTCACTACATCATCAAATTTAAAAATTACTTCTCTTTCCCAATGAAAATCTAACTACTCTTTCAACAAATATATCAGTCTCGCTACTTTACTCAAACAATCTTTAATGAAATTACATTAATAATTCTGCTTTTAAATATTAACTACAATTCTTCGATGGGGACAATGGGATTCATTGTCGTTCGTGATACTTTAACTATAATCAGAACACGGCCTAAGAGAACCATACTTTTTTTTTTTTCCCCTATTTCTTATACACTTTTTTTTTCTAATGTTACTTTCTACAAATTCCCTGTCTGCATTTCCCTAACACAACATGCCATTGATGACACTACTAAAGGCTACACAACTCGTTCATTGTGCAGTCGATCTAATACTAATATTACTATCAGTGACAACTTTTAGCAATCACGTCGGCTCTAGGCGGGGCAGGGTCTCCCACCTCCGGGGGTGTGAAGGGTATCCTCTCATCATATCCTGAACTGTCCCTCTCTGCCATACGGTTGAGATGTTCCCGTTTTCTATACAATTTGCTCACAGGTCACAGGTGACGGCGTTCGCTACTGATGCTATTAGTTTGGTTGTACCTTCTTCATATCGCGCCTGGATTCTCTCACTGGTTGCTGGCTGTCATCTGACGTCTATCAGCTATTCCTTATTCTAACATCGCTTCATCCTATCCATACCTTAGGCAGGTATCGTGACTTCCTTCACGGGATGAGGTTGGTAAGGGAACTTCAGCACTATTCACCTTTTTAATACCATCCCTCTACTCTTCCATAGGTCGCGATCAGAAGTAGGAGTGGACTTCCCTCTTCCCACGGGGTCAAGGGGGAGAGGCTCAGGTCGACCTTTCTCTGTCCCAGCATTCTTGATTCGTGGGTGGACAGGTTCGCCTTCTACTTCTCAAGGTGGGGACTTGCATCCCTTCCCTCACAACAAGACAAAAAGGCGTCCCTTGTTCCCAGGCTCTGCATAACAGTCCCGCACGGCACTGGGGGTAACCAGGGGTACTACCTTCCCGGCATTACCTCCATGCCATCTGCTACTGCCAACTTCCGTCCTTCCTCGTGAGGTTGGACTGCTCACCATCTCTCCGTTCAAAACACGTTCGTTACTCCTCTACTTGGTCTGCTACACGAGTCGGTGTTCGGGTGCCACCACCACGGCACCACCGTCGTTTGAATTTGGTGCTGCAAACGTCGATTTTGAATTCTCCCACACTAGTCTCTGTCTTAACGGATTTTTCTAATATTTTGTTAATACTTCCGCAGATTCGAATTCTCTCTCGCCCGTTCGTCACCGTATTTGGTCACAAAACTATCTAACAGTGGTAATTTATTAATGATTTCTACGATAGCACTCTGTCTGTCTAGTTAGCACTGCGTTTTTTTTTTCGAAATCGTAGGGTGTGTGATTGTACACTGTCTTTCTGGTTAGCACTGCGCATTTCGAAATTGTATGGTGTGGTTGTACACTGTCTTTCTGGTTAGCACTATGCATTTCGAAATCGTGTGGTGTGATTGTACACTGTCTTTCTGGTTAGCACTGTGCATTTCGAAATCGTGTGGTGTGATTGTACACTGTCTTTCTGGTTAACACTGTGCATTTCGAAATCGTATGGTGTGATTGTACACTGTCTTTCTGGTTAGCACTGTGCATTTCGAAATCGTGTGGTGTGATTGTACACTGTCTTTCTGGTTAGCACTGTGCATTTCGAAATCGTATGGTGTGATTGTACACTGTCTTTCTGGTTAGCAATGTGCATTTCGAAATCGTATGGTGTGATTGTACACTGTCTTTCTGGTTAGCAATGTGCATTTCGAAATCGTAGGGCCACTCGATTTATTATTCCGGTTCGTAGCACGGTTCGCCACTTTTCAGCCGATTGCTTTAGCCATAATTGTGTTTATCCAGTTCCTTCGTTTCACCATTTCCCTCGTCATCACCATCCATCGAATTTTCTCTCGTTTCCATGTTCATTTCACTTCATATCACTGTTTGTCGGCTAAAATGATTTAGCACTAACGCTTGTTTGACACCTCATAAGACCTCAGAAGACATTATATAACCTCACAGGACCTCATAGCACCCCACAAGACTCGCAAGACCCCACAGGACCTTACAGGACTCAGGAACCCCACAGGACCTCACAATACCTTACAGGACCTTAAAGAACCTCATGCGATTATTCGCAAGACCCAACACCTGACACCAAAGTTATATGACCTGATCTCAGTCATTTGTGGGTTCGGGATATGAAGGAAAAACAGGAGAGAGATAAGTTTACGTGCATGCGATGTAGGACATGCAAAAATAATAATCGATGAAACGTTTAACACAGGTGTATTCTTCTTAGCTACACAGGTGGCCTGTAATTATTGCGTTAACTATACTAGCGCACAAACGGACCGCAGGTTAGATTTATTGACACTCGTGGTGACGCATGTTTCAAATGCCCCTACACACAGCATCGTTATGCAAGAAGCTGATTGGTTATTCTGGCTCCTAAGATACAAGGGCCAATCAAGAAGGGATATAGAGATGCGTGGCACTTTTGAAATGGCCAAGCCACGCCAACTTGTAACGTCTTTGGCGGTTGACTTGTTTTGTTACATATACACTCAGTATCACTTATAACGGTTTCACGGGACTTCAAACTATCACGGAAAAGGCATATTCAAAACTGTATTGAATCAGCTCATATATATATATATATATATATATATATATATATATATTATATATATATATATATATATATATATATATATATATATATATATATATATATATATATATATATATATATATATATATATATATATGTATATATTGTCATGACCACTTTTCTCCATGACAATCAGGTTCATAAAATACTAAACGAAATGGGACTGGAATGGACTGATTGACTGCAACAACCAAAGGGGTGGGTGTAGAAGGAAATACTTCAGTACCTTAGCCTAGTTTATTTACATTATATTACATTATATACAACGAGTCCAGCTTCTTAGAAAGCAAGGCAAAGAACCATAAATAAATCATGACATAGTAAATCAAAGTTTAGATAGCTTAACACAAACAATAACAGCATAATTCAATAATAATTTTCAATAACAAGTGCATAAACAGAAATATACCTGCTCTCATATTAATAATAATAAACTACTTACATATTCCAAAGTTAATATAATAATAAAACCATCATTCATAAGAGCCTTTTGTTCAACCAGCAACAGTAACAAAACGCAAGAGCCTTATGCTCAACCAGCAACAGTAACAGTGACAAAACACAAGAGCCTTATGCTCAACCAGCAGCACCAATGACCAAACCATAATCCAGTGAAGACCTCCTACTCGAATACTTAAAGTCCATCATCCCAGTGACGCTTCAAATCTGTCCATGTTGACATCAACCTCCAACAAGGCGATACTCAGGAGAATTCTGTCGCTGCCATCACCCACAAGAAGTTATCCTCGAGAAACTGCTGCTACCATCACCTTCAAGGTGATCCTCAAGAAACTGCTGCTTCTGCTGCTGCCATCACCATCAACGTGATCCTCAGAAAACCACTGTTGCTGTAGTCCTCGACCAGGTGTTGTCGAGAACCACTCGCTCTGCTTTCCAAAAGCTGACTGACTCTGTCACTCAAACCGTGACAAAAGTAAACTCGTCTCCCAACAAAACAAGAGAGGGCAGTTAAACAATTAAACAAGATTGTTTTCAACACGAACGACCTGACAATATATATATATAATATATATATATATATATATATATATATATATATATATATATTATAAATGTATACATCGATCTACAAATGTCCTTAATATCTAATTCGCTCTACCTTGGAATTAATATATTTTCATATATGCTTCAACCGAAGGGGAACTTTTTTTTTTTTTTTTTTTTTTTTAGGCGATAAGAGAATTGTCGGCTCCCAGCCGCGCAACCCTTGAAACCATACAAATCCAAGACAACAGTGAAGCTTTCACCTACCACACCACCAAGAGGCTATAAGTTTATGCCGTCTCTCACCCTCAAATACCTTTCGCGCTCAGGTATTCCTTGATTTTGGAGACAGCATCAACCCACCTCGACCTCGGTAGCGTTGTAGTGCTTTTGACAGCACGTAGCCATTATATGAGTCATATCACATAACCCTGATATAATGGCTATGTTGCTGTCCAAAGCACTACAATGCTACCAAGGTTAAGGTGGGTTGATATATATACATATATATATGTAAATATATTACATATAGATATATGTATATATATATCTATATATGTATATATATTATATATATATATATATATATATATATATATATATATTTATATATATTATATATATATATATATATATATATATATATTTATATATATATAGATATATATATATATATATATATGTATATATACATATACTATATTACATTGGAGGAGGTAGAGCGAATTAGATATTAAAGGACATTTGTAGCTCGATGTATGTAGAATCACGTAATTTGATATGACTCATATATCATATATATATATGGTAATGTATATAGATACTATATATCATATATATATAATAGATATATATATATATATATATATATATATATATATATATATAATCCACAATAAAGTAAAATCCCTCTGTAGTTTAAAATATATATTTTCTTGTATAGTATTTAAGCTTTCGATCATCAGCTGTGGTCTTGTTCACTAAAATCACATATCACAACTTAGTGAACAAGACCACAGCTGATGGTCGAAAGCTTTAATCCTGTACAAGAAATATATATTCTAAGAACAGAAGGATTTTACTTCATTCTTGATTGTATCCCCATTTACTTTAGAGGTACGACATAGTACCTGGCCTCTGGATATATATATATATATATATATATATATATATATATATATATATATATATATATATATATATATATATACCACACACACACACACACACACACACACACACACACTCACATATATATATATATATATATATATATATATATATATATATATATATATATTATATATATATATATATAATATATATATATATATATATATATATATATATATATATATATATATAAATAATAAATAAAACAAGAACATCATTTAGGAAAACAAAGGCAAAATTGCGAGAGGTTTTCGCTTCCAATCATATTAGCATTATATAACAACATTCAACCAACATCAAGATGGCCGCCCCTCCTATTACCGCTTGTAGACAATTCACAAGGTCAAAGGTCAAGACAAGCCTCGAGACACATTTGACCTGAAAAGCAAAGAGAAGTAAAACTCACATTAATATCGAAGGACTTTCAGTTTTTGGACAGAATGTGTGAAGTTTTAAAGCGTTTCAAACAAGAGAATATATACATATATGCTATATGTATATATATATATATATATATATATATATATATATATATATATATATATATATATCTATATATATATGTCATATATATATATATATATATATATATATATATATATAAATATATATATATATATATATATACCTATATATATATCATATAGTATATATATATATATATATATATATTATATATATATATATATATACATATATGTGTGTGTATGTATGTATGTATGTATACTGAATCACGAAAATTTGAAACGTGATGAGTAAAGACAAAAGCCACGATGGAAAGTGAAAGATTGGAGTACTGCTGCGAGGCCATTCTATTTCTCCTCCTTGACTAAGCAGACTTATAAACATGAATATAAGTTTACAAAGACAAGCTCGAAGCTCGATATATATATATATATACAGTATATATGATGTGTGTGGTGTGATGTGTGTGTGTGCGTGTGCGAGTGCGTGTGTGTGTGTGTGTGTGTGTGTTTATGTATGTATATATACTTTATATATCTAACATAAGGAGCCCATAATATAAACAACGAAATATAAAGAGAAAATACTATATTTCGGAGACTGCTGTCTCCTTCAGGTAGAATGAATGAGAAAAAAAAAGTTAAAAAGGACAGGAAAAAAGGTGGGTATTTCGGGATACCAAGAGATCCATCCACAGGTAATTTCCGGTTTAGGTACTCCCACTGATAAATCCTCCTTTAATCCTCTTAAGCATTGATTGAATGAAAATTTTATCAATGACATCTGAATCCCAAGCGCCCTTTGAGATGTTCATTACCTGTCTCTTTTTATCAAGGCTGATTCCATCATCTGACTCTTGTATCAGCTGAGTTCTGTTTTCCATACCTAACAACACCATTTATGTTGTATTAATCTCTGGGGAAGTGGTTTTTTTGTAAATCCAATGTAAGATTGGTCACAGTCCAGGCATGGGATTTTGTAAACGCCTCATTCCTTGGGGGATGTCTTTTGTTGGATAATCAGGGATTTGGCTAAGGTGTTTGTGTGAAGTAAATGCAAAAGGGTTAGATTTTCCGAGAGTCTGTGTCACCATTCTAATCCTGTCCAGGTGTGGATTTTTATTTTATTGTTTGATGTCTCTCTGGTCTTGTCTTGAGGGGTCGGTAGAAAATTACGTTTGCTTTGTGAATTGCTTTCTCATTATATGGTCAGGATACCTTAAAGATAAATCTGCTTACGAATTAGTTCAAATTCTTTTTCCAGGAAATCTGAGGAACAAATTCGTAAGGCTCTTTAGAATAGGTTGCTGGCTACACTTATCTTAGGAATGTCGTGATAGCTAAAGTAGTGAATGTATGAAATTGAGAATGTTGGTTTTCTGTATATGGTAAATTTGTATTCTATCGTGTCTCTAATTATTAAGCATGAAGAAAAGGCATCTTGTTGTCTGTTTCCCATTCACTTCAAATTTGATGCTGGCACTAACTAATTTCCGCTTTGCTTGCTTCGGTCAGGGCTACCTTTAGATTTCGTTAAGGTAATTCTCGTAATATACCGGGATGGAATGACTTGGTTAAAGATCTGTATTCATATTCACGAGAAATGTTTTTACTGTGGAGGCAAAATGGTAGCACGAGGGAAAGACACTGCATTACTAATGAGACAGGCGAGAGTGCAGTTCAAACTTGCTCTTAAGCACTGCAGATTAAATGAGAAACAACTAAGAGCCGATGCAATGTCTAGAAACTTAGAAATCGGTGATTATCCCCGTCTTTGGAAAGATATCCAGTTCTTAAATCCTAAAACTAAAAAGCGTGACAGAGAGTAGGGGAAGCGTCAGTAACGAGGCTATTGCAAGTATGTGGGGCGATCACTTCAGCAATATCCTGATTTGCATAAACGATCAAGACTTCCGAAGGGATGTAGATAACCTCCTTACTGATAACATTCAATTTCATTTTGCAGATCGTATTACGTCAGGCAACATCAGCGATGCCATAAACAGCCTGCCTAATAATAAATCGCCCGGCTGCGATGGTCTTCCCTCGGAAGCCTTCAAATTCTGCCATCCGATAACATACCATTTTGCCTAAGATGCCCTATTCAATGCCAATTCATAATTCCAATTTCTTCCAACTCCCTTTTACGGCTTAGTTCACTTTGATTCCCTAATTAAAAAAACAAGCTAGAGCTGACCCTGGCCAATTACCTGCGATTACCAATTTCACAACGTTCACGGTCCCGAAGATACTTGAGTTGAGTCGGTTTTATTCTAGTGAATTCTCCCCCTTTCCTACTCACCAAATTGACAACCATTCGGGTTTAAAGCAAACACTTCCAACCAAAACCTGCCATCTTACATAAAAACTGAAAGAATTTGTTGAACTACTACCTATTATCAACCTCTCCTGTTTTCCTATGTTTTGTGGAGGTGAGAAAAGCATTTAACAGAGTAAACTACCTGAAGCTGCATAAAAGAGGCACATCCCTATACCTAATTGGCATTTTATATTGCTGGTTCTCCACACAGCAATTTGGGGGTAACGTATGGTCGCACACCCTCGGCTCCCTAAACGGGCTTCGGCAAGGGGGCATTCTCTCTCCATACCTGTTTAATACGTACACAGATGCCTTGAATGTCAAACTGAACTCACTCCCAATCGGACACTGTCAATGAAACAACTATAAACAACCTCTGTACGCCGACGATATGGTTCTGATTTCCCCATCAGTGCAAGGTCTCCAACGACTCATCGACACTTGCCGCCGATTTGCAGAGGAATTTGATATCCTATACAACGAAACCAAGACCCAGTGCATGTCGCTGCTCCCGAGATCGCTTAACCAAATTGCAGAACCACAAATTTTCCTTGGGAATCATCGGCTGGAATTCGTGCACGAATTTCCGTATTTGGGTCACATTATCACGGACGACCTAAAAGATACGGCATACATAGAACAGAGGCGTCGTAAACTATGTGCAACTGGTAACATGATTGCAAGGAGGTTTGCCTTCTGTCACCGAGATTTGAAACTGCTGCTCTTCCGCTCGTATTACTACAGCATCTATGGGTGTTCCCTGTGGACGAACTACACCAGGGAGACTGAGATGAATCACTGTTGTTCATAATGACATTTTGAGACGCCTCACAAACACTCTTCGCTACCACTCCGCCATAACAGATGTTTCACAGAAAACAATGTGACAATTTAAAAATCATTGTAAGGCGAACAGTATACAGTCTGGTAACCCGACTGCGAAACAGCAATTCGCTCATACGAAGCATCCTAAGTAGTGAGGCAAGAAGATCTGAATTGTGGGGAAAATGGGAAAAAAAAAAATGAGACGTTTTTGTTCCCTAAATGCCTTGATCTGTTTTTGCAAAGTATCATCTGCCAGAAATCTGTCATTATTATTGATTACGTTTTTGCATATCTGCCCCAGAATCTGCACTTATTATGTGATTTTTGTGCAAAATCACTGCAGAACCTGTCACTGGTACTTTTGTGAATAGTGAATCGCCGTCAAGGCTTAAAAGTTTTTATGTTGTGAAGTGGTATATGTGCTTCTCGAATTTGTGGACAAAAATCTTCCGATGTTTAATGTGACTGGGAATAAAAAATGCCTAAAAAGGGGAAAAGGAGGCCAGCTAACATGTTTTAGAAATTTTGTAATTGAAAGCTCCGGCACGTGAAACGATGGGTCTGAATGGAAGATTATCTTTGTGAGTTTTGGGAAGGCCATAATAGTAGGGTAGTTTAGGATTAATTACTTTAAATTTCTATGATTGTCCAATGCTCTTTTTGTCTTGGCCAATTAATCTTACTTTCCGAAAAAATTCTGTGGGGACGTTTTGGAGGGGATTTTTCGTCAGTTTGTCGTAATGTGTGTGTCGCTAAGGAGTTGGTTGTTTTGTGGAGGTAGAAATCTTTGTCCATGATTACGATTTTGCTGTCTTTGTCAGATCTACTTATTATAACATCTAATTTTTTTAGCGAGTGGATGGCTATCATAAATCTACGGGGAACAGGATATTTCTTATTAAGGTCAGTTAAAGCATTTATTAACACTCCTTTTAAACATATCTCTTCACGGCTGTAATTTTTGTCTGATATGAATTTATCAAAAGTCACTATGAAGTCTAGGTTGTTTTTTGGGTCTGGCATAAGGGCAAAGGATAAACCTAGATTTAAAACTAAGTGTTGGTTAATAGTAAGGGGGTTGTTAGATAAATTTAAAACTTTGTTTTGCTGCTCAAGATTATTCCATGCGCTATTGTTTATTAAGATCTTTAACTCGCTTAAAAGTCTGATGGAATGAGTCGCTCTGTTATAGGTAGCAATGTCGGAACAAAATGAAATCAGATACCTGTATGTGTGGTCCGTAGTGAGGAGGCGAAGATTAGACTGAGTTCCATATATCATCACTGCGTAGTACTAAGATGTCGTTTTTCGTGTTGGTAATTCTTTCCTCCAGGTAAATCTTGTGTGAGAGAGGGAAGGGATCCGATTGTAGAGTCCGTCTCCCGAATCCGTACATTTTTGGAAGTACTTGTTCCTTGAGGCATTCTTCTAAAAACTGTTTTTGAATTTTCAGCCGGTGTAGTCTGATCAGTTCTTTTTCAAACTTGCAAAGAACTGGCTTGACTTCTGGATTTTCTGGAAAAAGAATTTGAACTAATTCGTAAGCAGCTTTCGTCTTTAAGGTATCCTGACCATATAATTGAGAAAGCAATTCACAAAGCAAACGTAATTTTTCTACCGACACCCTCAAGACAAGACCAATGAGACACCCAACAATAAAATTAAAATACCACACCTGGACAGGATTAAATAGGTGACACAGACTCTCGGAAAATCTAACCCTTTTGCATTTACTTACCCAAACACCTTAGCCAAATCCCTGATTAACGTCCAACAAAAGACATCCCCCAAGGACACAGGCTTTTACGAAATCCCATGCCTGGACTGTGACCAATCTTACATTGGATCTAAAGGAAAATCACTTCCCCAGAGATTAATACAACATAAACGGTCAGTTAGGTCAGGACAACAGAACTTAGCTATTTTCAACCATATAAATGAACATAACCACAGAATAAACTGGAATTTGTCACGTATAATTGATAGCAGCAATTACCGGTACAAGAGTCAGATGATAGAATCGGCCTTGATTAAACAGAGACAGGTGATGAACTTCTCAAAAGGCACATGGGATTCAGTTATCATTGATAAAGTTTTCAATCAACCAACGCTTAAGAGGATTAAAGGAGCATTATCAGTGGGAGTGACCTAAATTGGCTTACCTGTGGATGGATCTCTTGGTAAAAATAACACATTTTCTCATTCATCTACTTGAAGAAGGAGACAGTAGTCTCCGAAATATAGTATTTTCTCTCTTTATTTTGGCATTTTTATGGGCTCCTTTCATTAGATGGAATTCTGTTGTAACAGAACATTTTTACCAGTCCATATATATATATATAACATATATATATATATATATTATATATATAGATAGTATAATATATATATATATATACACTTTAATATACTATATTAATTTATATATATTATGTATATATATATAATATATATTATATATATTATTATATATATATATATATACACAGCACACATTATATATAGAATATATATAAATATATATATATAATATATATATATTAATATATAATATATATATAAATGTGTATATATATATATATATATATATACATATACCTATATAAATATATATATACACACACATATATAATATATATATATATATATATATATATATATATATATATATCTATATATATATAGATATATATAAGTCATATCAGTTTCCGTGATTCATATACATATATCGAGCTACAATGTCCTTTAATATCTAATTCGCTCTACCTCGGAATTAATATATTTTCATATATGCTTAACCGAAGAAGGGGAATTTTTTTCTCGATAATAGATTTGCCTGGACCAGGGCGCGAACCTGATTGGTCCTTTCAAACCCAGGAACGTGGCAGTGAAGCTTTAGCCTCTCGCGGTGGTGTAGTAGGTAAGCTTCACTGACGTTCCTGGGTTTTTTTGAAAGGATCCATAGGTTCGCGCCCTGGTCCAGGCAAATCTATTATCGAGAAAAAATTCCCCTTCGGTTAAGCATATATGAAAAATATATTATTCCGAGGTAGAGCGAATTAGATATTAAAGGACATTGTAGCTCGATATATCATATATATATAATATATATATATATATATATATATATATATATATATATATATATATATATATATATATACGACGTCAATAGCCTCATTCTACTTTTCATCGAAGAAGGAAAGTAAGAACTTATTTGGAATTCTCGTGAAAAGTTCCGGCTGGCTATCAGGATCAAAACGGTACCCGGTTAAACCCATCCCCTATAAAATCTACATATGCAGTCTAACTTTGGTTCATTCGGTCCAGTAGTTTTTTGCATACATAGTCTGACCGTCACCCTTATATATTATTTTATGTCCTTTCAACGTTTCACTAAATGGACGGATCGGAAATGAAATATGGCCCAAACCCAAACGTTTCACCCTACCTGTAATCAGTCAATGTGGATCCTGGGGCTGGGGGATGGGTTGGGGCGGTTGGATGGTGGGGGGTGGGGGGGCCAAATAATGAATATCCCAATTATATATCTATGGATGACGATGATAGCTACTTGTTTATATGTATCCCAATTTCCACGAAACCTTCATTAGGCGAAAAGTCAGTCGGTTCCCAGCTCATCAAGTTATGGTAATGAGGTCGCAGTTACGAAAGGGAGAGCGCATTAAAATGAGCGATTTATTCATCCGTCCAGCGAATTCGCGATGGAGCTGAGGGCTGGTAAATGTTTTTATCAGTTACCCGTTTCTGGATATTTTTTTTATTTCCTTATTTTTGCTAAATATTTTTGTCAGTTTCCTGTGCTTTGGGGTAAACGTTTTTGTCAGTTTTCTGTGTTTTAGGGGTAAATGTTTTTGTCAGTTTCCTGTGTTTTGGGGTAAACATATTTGTCAGTTTCCTGTGTTTTGGGGTAAACATTTTTGTCAGTTTCCTGTGTTTTGGGGTAAACATTTTTGTCAGTTTCCTGTGTTTTAGGGTAAACATTTTTGTCAGTTTCCTGTTTTTCGGGTAAATGTTTCGTCAGTTTCCTGTGTTTTGGGGTAGATGTTTTTGTCAGTTTCCTGTAATTTGTGGTAAATGTTTTACTCAGTTTCCTGTGTTTTAGGGTAAACATTTTTGTCAGTTCCCTGTTTTTCGGGTAAATGTTTTTGTGTTTCCTGTGTTTTGGAGTAAATGTTTTTGTCAGTTTGGGTTTTTTTGGTAAAAGTTTTTTCTTAGATTTTTGTTTTTTTTTGTAAATGCTTTTTTTTATAGTTTTTTGTGTGTTTTGGTATATATTTTTTAGTATTTTGGTTTTTGGTAATGTTTTTTTCAGTTTCGTGTTTTAGTTAAATGTTTTTGATCAGTTTCCTGTTTTTTATTTTTATAATTTTTTGTATATATTTGTGCAGTGATCTACATTGTCCTTATGCTAGCCTGTTCATCACGAATTGAAATGGTAAAATAGAACTGAGGCCAAAGCCAATCCCTGTGACCTATGAGGTCATCCAGCGCTGAAAGGTAAATTGACAATGAAAAGGCCCTAAAGGTGTAACAGGAGTAAAACCTCGTAGCTGCACTGTAATATTGTTGAGAGGAGGTGGAACGTTTAGTGGAAAGAGAGAAAATGGACGGGGATACAGTAAAGGAATGAAAGAGGTTGCAGCTATGAGCCGAAGGGACGCTGCAAAGAACCTTAAGTAATGTTTACAGTGCACCACGGGAGGTGCACTGAAGCTCTAGCCCCCCTACGGAAGTTCAGTCACGATAAGAAAATAGACTTGTAATCACTTAGATTCAATATAGAAACTCTGGCAAATTTCTCTTGATAATTTAATATATTTTCTCATTTCATGAACTTTTCTGAAGTGGAAATAAATCTTATAACATTCCTCGTCTAACGCCCACCATTGTGTGTTAAAGAGAGACCTCTACACGCTCCTTAAAGAGAGACTTTTATAAGATCCTTGAACCACCATATTGTCTGCCCCTCCCTAACTAAACGACCGACAAAAACGTCAAGTGATATCAAGCCATATTTTTTGTGCGCTCTAATAAATTCAAGCACTTGGCGATGAAGACCGCGCCAGCGTCACTTAAATGCTACAACGAAGATAATGTTACTAAAATGCTGTTTGTTGTTCTTGATGTTTTGTTATGCATTTGTTTTTCAAGATGGAGAGGGCTACGCGTAGTCTTCTCTGATATCGCGGATAACGAAGATGCAGAAGAGCAGCGAACTATTACATACCAAGCGTACCAGTTAAGTGATGCAGATATTTCAGACCGAAATTTTTATATAATATATTATTATATATATATATATATATATATATATATATATATATATATATATGTGTGTGTGTGTGTGTGTGTGTGGTGTGTGTGTGTGTGTGTGTGTCTACACCATTACTTTAGAAAAGCCGTTCAAAACACGATTTCCTCTTCAGATCCAATACTTTTAAATTAAAAGTAACGTCGAACGTTAGTATCATCCACGTGTTTCAGATCCCAAGGGGAAATCGTGTTTTGAACAGCTTTCAAAAGTAATGTTTATATATATTTTTTTTTAGATAATTTCAGTCTGAAATTCTGCATTACTTCATCACTTAGACTTAAATGGTACAATTGGGATGTAATTATTTGTTGTTACTTGAAGTTACTTAACGTTTTCGAAGTCATAAGTTTCAGGACGTCCGTAATATAATGATATGAAACGCAGAACACACAGCGTCTATAATATTTTTAGCATTAAATATTTTAAATTCCAGGAATCTTGACTTTTACCGACATACACCGATTTGTGCCATAATGA
>NC_061101.1:47770314-47777814 GCF_015104395.2 Macrobrachium nipponense
CCATCACTTTTCTTACTATGTGCGCTGTTTCTAGAAGCACGCTCTTCTGCATGAGTCCTGGAGCTACTTCAGCCTCTAGTTTTTCCAGATTCCTTTTCAGGGATCTTGGGATCGTGCCTAGTGTTCCTATGATTATGGGTGCAATTTCCACTGGCATATCCCATATCCTTCTTATTTCTATTTTCAGGTCTTGATACTTATCAATTTTTTCCTTTTCTTTCTCTTCAATCTGGTGTCCCATGGTATCATGACATCAATATGTGATGCTTTCTTTTTGATTTTGTCAATCAACATAACGTTTGGTCTATTTGCACGAATAGCCCTTTCTGTTCTGATACCGTAGTTCCAGAGGATCTTTGCCTGACGTTTTCTATCACTCCTTCAGGTTGGTGCTCGAATACCACTTATCACTGCAAGGTAGCTGGCGTTTCTTGCACAAGCTGCAGTGGAGGGTTTTTGCCACTGACTCATGCCTCCTTTGTACTGGTTTTGTGCAAGTGCTGGACATTCGCTTGCTATGTGGCTTATGGTCTCGCTTTTCATATTGCCCTTCCTGCATATGGGTGAGATGTTATTTCCATCTATCGTTCTTTGAACATATCTGGTTCTTAGGGCCTGATCTTGTGCTGCTGTTATCTATCCTTCTGTTTCCTTCTTGAGCTATACATAGCTATTGCCATGTTGCATCACTGGCCAGTTCTTTAGTCTGTCTTATGTAATGTCCGTGCATTGGTTTGCTGTGCCATTCCTCTATTTTGTTTGTCATTCTTTGTCAAATTATTATTATTATTATTATTATTATTATTATTATTATTATTATTATTATTCAGAAGATGAAACCTATTCATATGGAACAAGCCCGCCACAGGGACCGCTGACTTGAATTCAAACTTCAGAAGAATATTAAGATGGGAAATACAGAAAGAGGGGGTCACTTATTAGAAAAACAGATGAATTAACAAGTAAATAAATAAACGAAAAGGTAAATTAAAAGAATATTATTAGGATAGTAATGCACTGCATCTCCCCAGTTTTCGAGGCGACTAAAAACAAAATCTCATATTTGGTTGCAAGTCTTCAAGTGTTAAGGTGCGTCCACACGGTCGAACAATGTCCGACGAATAAACATTGTTACCATATCGTAGCCAAAGCAGGATGACGTCATAAGCGTTGAAACGATGGAAGTAGATCTGGCAGCAAACAGTGGTACCAGATGAGGTTGTATGCCTATGTTTTTACTCTACACACAAGGCTAAGACCGGCAGACAATTGTTAATTGGTAACAATGTTTGCCCGTCGGACATTGTTCGACCGTGTGGGCGCACCTTTACAAATAGCCCTAAACTCATCGTCAGAGAAAGAGAGAGAGAGAGAGAGAGAGAGAGAGAGAGAGAGAGAGAATTTAATAAGTTCCCGTTATCAAAATGACAGATACTCAAGATTTAGCTGACCGTTTATGCATGTAGTTGGGTTTTATTTTCGTTTTTCATATATTTTGGTGTAGTGAAAGGGTGGAACCACGATTAAGTAGGCCATTACTAATTAAACAAATAAAAGTACCAAGACTTCATTAAAAGATCTTTTATATCTGTATCGTCTTCTGAAACGACCACTATCTTGTTTTAGTCTAGTGTAATAAGTTTTAAGTTTTATAACCACCCATTTAGAAATGAATATCTTGAAGACCTTTTAAATGCGCAATATTTTATTGGAAATAATTGTTATGTACTGTTTAACATGCACAATATTTATTTTTTACAGTTTCATTCTAATAGATAAATGATAAATATCCTATGCTAAAATTCCTGTATCCGTAACTCAACGCGAAATACCCTTTTCAGACTTATTTAGGCTTTTCCATAGACCTTTCCTACGCCCCTAACAACAATAACAAAGTAGTTTGCAGGTGTAAGGGAAAACTAGCTAAACTCAGGGTAGGAAAACATTCATGAAGAGGCGAAGTGAGTCGTAAATGACAAAATAAAGTGTCTTAAAAAGTAAAATCTTGTTAATGAGCAAATGTTTATGTTTATTTCTTGAGAAGATTTTTCTGTTTTTCCTGGAGTGGGTGAAACGTTTTTGTAAATAATAATAATAATAATAATAATAATAATAATAATAATAATAATAATAATAATAATAATAATAATAACAACGTGGCGGGCGCCGTGGAGGAGTGGGTTAGGTCGTCAATAGACTTAAGTCAAGTTAAGCAATATTGGGGCTGGTCTGTCGTTGGATGGGTGACCGCTCTCCTCGGCGTTGATTCCTTGGGAAAGGATCTTTACCATAATTCCTCAGTCTACTCAACTGTAAATGAGTACCTATCCCTGATGGCGTAGGGTTCCAGCTATGGGTTAAATAGCAAAAACTCAGCAATGATGGAAAGAAATGAAGGAATAAACGACAACGACGTAAATGGAACCTCTGGCAACAGAGGAGCTTCGTCCGGCAACCAGGTATTCAACCCAATTGAAGGGGAAGACGGTCAGGTACTTGGAGGTCGTCCATCCAGCAACTGATCATCACAACGACAGTAATCAACAGCTGAGATTGGAGCTACAGAGGCAAAAAAAGGAAGAAATGGACAAGAGAAGAAAATAAGGAAATATGGAGATGCCTACATCAGAAGCAACCGACGGAGAGAGGATATAGAAGAAGATGGTCAACATCTGGAATGAGAGGAATAACACCCCCCCAAACAGAGCGAGGCTGGCAGACAAGTAAGGAACATAAATAAAAAGAACTGGACCTCCCCAACAGAAAGAGAAGAACTGGAAAGGGAAATGTCACACGACAACGAATTACACGAAGACGAACTGAGAGATGATGCCACAGAAGACGACAGGGAGGATGAGGTATCAAATAACGACACACGAAGAAACACCGACGAAGTAACAGAGAGGACGGAATGGGTAGAAAAGATTAGACATGGATGGAGCCAGATACAGAGAGAACAAAGATCCCCTCCATGAAAACCTACAACAACCAAGAAATTAAGGGAGAAAACAAGTGAGGTCAATGAAATAATGGGCATAACACACCACCAGTATCACAGAAACAAATACTTCGACATAAATGCAGGAGCAAGATTAATAGCAGAACTGATGGGGATTCGAACACCAACCACCCCAGCACAACCAACCCAACAGAAACCAAAACAGCAACCTCCTTAGAAAAGGCGCCTGGAAAAGCAAATCATGGTGATGAGATCTGACTTGCAGTAAACTGAAAGAGATGGCAGAAAAAAGGGCTAAGAAGCAAGGAAAACAAGGGAGGAACTAAACAGAAAGAAAATTTAACAAAGTACGAGAGGGACTAAACAAACAACCAATAGAAGATGTAAAGCAGAGGCTCAAGGCCAAAGCACATAAGATCCAACGGTACATGAAACAGGAATAAGGGATACCAACAGAACAAACTATTCGGAACCAACCAGAAAAGACTATACAGTCAACTAAGAGGGGGAGACAACCACCCAGAAATTCCTGAAGCCGAACCAAGTAAGAGACTCTGGGAAAACATATGGAGCAATCCGGTATAACACAACAAACATGCAACATGGCTCCAGGAAGTCAAGGAAGAAGAAACAGGGAGAATAAAACAAAGATTCACAGAGATCACAACAGACACAGTCAGACACCAACTAAAGAAAATGCCAAACGGGAAAGCACCCAGGTCCCGATGAAGTCCATGGATACTGGCTCAAAAACTTCAAGGGCCCCCTTACACCGACGAATAGCAGAAACAACTAACCAGCATTGTATCTCAAACTCACCAAGCACCCAAATGGATGACCACAGGAAGACATCCTTAGTACAAAAAGACAAGAGTAAGGGAAATATAGCCAGTAACAACAGGCCTATCACCTGTCTACCAATAATGTGGAAAAAGAAATTACTAACAGGTATCATCAGTGAAAGGCTATACAACTACCTAGAGGACAAACACCATCCCCACCAACAGAAAAGGCTGCAGAAGGAAGTGTAGGGGCACAAAAGACCAGCTCCTGAGACAAAATGGTAATGAAGAACAGTAGGAGAAGGAAAACCAAAACCTAAGCATGGCATGGATAGACTATAAGAAAGCCTTCGACATGATACCACACACATGGCTAATAGAATGCCTGAAAATATATGGGGCAGAGGAAAACACCATCAGCTTCCTCAAAAATACAATGCGCAACTGGAATACAATACTTACAAGCTCTGGAATAAGACTAGCAGAGGTTAATATCAGGAGAGGGATCTTCCAGGGCGACTCACTGTCCCCACTACTCTTCGTAGTAGCCAGATTCCCATGACAAAAGTACTACAGAAGATGGATGCCGGGTACCAACTCAAGAAAAGAGGCAACAGAATCAACCATCTGATGTTCATGGACGACATCAAGCTGTATGGTAAGAGCATCAAGGAAATAGATACCCTAATCCAGACTGTAAGGATTGTATCTGGGGACATCAGGATGGAGTTTGGAATAGAAAAATGTGCCTTAGTCAACATACAAAAAAAAAGGCAAAGTAACGAGAACTGAAGGGATAAAGCTACCAGATGGGAGCAACATCAAACACATAGATGAAACAGGATACAAATACCTGGGAATAATGGAAGGAGGAGGGGATATAAACACCAAGAGATGAAGGACACGATCAGGAAAGAATATATGCAGAGACTCAAGGCGATACTCAAGTCAAACCTCAATGGTGGAAATATGATAAAAGCCATAAACACATGGCAGTGCCAGTAATCAGATACAGCGCAGGAATAGTGGAATGGACGAAGGCAGAACTCCGCACCCATAGATCAGAAAACCAGGAAACATATGACAATACACAAAGCACTACACCCAAGAGCAAATACGGACAGACTATACATAACACGAAGGAAGGGAGGGAGAGGACTACTAAGTATAGAGACTGCGTCAACATCGAAAACAGAGCACTGGGTCAATATCTGAAAACCAGTGAAGACGAGTGGCAAAAGAGTGCATGGGAAGAAGGACTAATAAAAAGTAGACGAAGACCCATAAATATACAGAGACGGAGAAGACAGACAGAGACACAGAGGACTGGCACAAACAAACCACATGCATGGACAATACCTGACACAGACTAAAGAACTAGCCAGCGATGACACATGGGCAATGGCTACAGAGGGGAGAGCTAAAGAAGGAAAACTGAAGGAATGATAACAGCGGCACAAGATCAGGCCCTAAGAACCAGATATGTTCAAAGAACGATAGACGGAAATAACATCTCTCCCATATGTAGGAAGTGCAATACGAAAAATGAAACCATAAACCACATAGCAAGTGAATGCCCGGCACTTGCACAGAACCAGTACAAAAAGAGGCATGATTCAGTGGCAAAAGCCCTCCACTGGAGCCTGTGCAAGAAACATCAGCTACTTGCATAATAAGTGGTACGAGCACCAATTGAAGGAGGATAGAAAAAGATCAGGCAAAGATCCTCTGAGGACGCATGGTATCAGTAACAGATAGGGTGATACGGCAAACAGACCAGACGTGAGTGACGTGATTGACAAAGTCAAGAAGAAAGTATCACTCATTGATGTCGCACCATGGGACACCAGAGTTGAAGAGAGAAAGAGGGAAAAAATGGATAAGTATCAAGATCTGAAAATAGAAATAAGAAGGATATGGGATATGCCAGTGGAAATCGTACCCATAATCATAGGAGCACTAGGCACGATCCCAAGATCCTGAAAAGGAATCTAGAAAAACTAGAGGCTGAAGTAGCTCCAGGACTCATGCAGAAGAGTGTGATCCTAGAAACGGCACACATAGTAAGAAAAGTGATGACTCTAAGGAGGCAGGATGCAACCCGGAACCCCACACTATAAAATACCACCCAGTCGAATTGGAGGACTGTGATAGAGCAAAATATATATTATATATATATATATATATATATATATATATATATATATATATATATATATATATATATATATATAATGATAATGAATAATGAATAATGAATAATGAATAATGAATAATGAATAAGAATAATGAATAATAATAATAATAATAATAATAATAATAATAATAATAATGATAATAATAATAATAAAAATAATAATAATAATAATTGTGGTGGGATCACAAGCTTAAAAAAACAAGTGGACAAAATGGCCCCCACATAAACTTAATCAATCCAGCAACCAAACTCACCCTCGGTCATACTTTCCTCTTTACACAACTGAATACACGCAGGGCAATTGACCTATCTACACAGAACAGCTGTGCTGTCTGCCGGTTGAGGTCGTGGAGACACCACCAACAACAAAGACAACAACCAAGAACCAAAACCCACAAACCAACAACCAAGGACCAAAACCCTACAACTCAACAAGAACACAACAACCAAGGACCACAACCCAAAAACACAACAACCACAACAACAATACCACAGCTCAATAACACAGCAAACAACCATGGAACACAACCACAACCCAACAACAAACACGGAACATAACCACTGCACAAACAATCACTAACACACAAAAAACCAACAACACAAGAAGCCAACACACACACCCACTAACAACACCAAGAAATCGCAACATCTCACCAACAACAACCCTCAACAACTCACAACAATTCACATACAACTCAACAGAAACCCACAAGCACTAACAAATCTAACAGCACAGGCACAACAACTCCAAAGCAAACAATATCAACTTAACAACAACCAAACAACAAATCAATAAAACACAAAACCCAACTGACTTTCAATGCCTTCAATAGACTGCTGCCAACACTACTGATCATCACCGATTCTGACTAACGACTGACTGAAACACAGAACTCTAACAACTAACTCCAGTTGCACCAGCAGACAACCCATAACTCACCAACAGCCAATTCAATCATTAACCATCCAACTACCAATTACCCTCTCTCTCTCTCTCTCTCTCTCTCTCTCTCTCTCTCTCTCTCTAAGACATTGTCAAATGGAACTCCCATAACTCCTCCATATAATAATAATAATAATAATAATAATAATAATAATAATAAAATATATTAATAATAATAATCCAATTCCTTGTGATATTACAGAAATGAGCCATGGCGCAAACTTATTTATAAAAGAAATAAAAAAATCAATGGCTTCTTTTATATTGCCGAACTGTCATCTACCCTACCTTGAAGTCTAATTAAACATAAAGTCTTTCCTTAGCAAAGCCTTCGATTGTAAATGTACTGTAAATTCAGTTACGATTTAAATGCATTTAGATATGAGTACACTTTAATTTACATACATTTAAATGTAAATACATTTAAATTGTAAATGATAAATATATTCCAATGTCCATCGGGCTTACAAAATGAAGTATTCTTGATTTTATCCGCGTAATTCAACTCGTGTGTCGTCAACTTATTGACGAAATTGAAAAAATCCAAAATGAATAAAAATAGAATGATCGAAATCTGAAATATAATTGTTTGGCCCACGTGAAATTCCGCCCAAAGTGG
>NC_061101.1:47782814-47796676 GCF_015104395.2 Macrobrachium nipponense
CGTTGATCCAGCTGCTGAATAACCACTGGTTCCATGCAACGTAAAAGCACCATACAAACAAACAAACAACCACTGTCAGCCGTTCTGTTTGATATGTACAGGATTGAATACAGACATAAGTACTCCTCGAGATATACTGTCATACTTTATTTCAGTTGAATCGTGGACATTTTGTTCAGAAAGTTGCCACAGCATCTGCTCATTCATAGTTTGGAACAAAAGGGACATCAACGTTAGCTCTAGTATTCCTTTACTATGCCATTCATATAGACAGCCATCTCAAAGCTACAGCAATTCTGCAATGGTTCCTAATTATTATTATTATTATTATTATTATTATTATTATTATTATTATTATTATTATTATTATTATTATAAAAAATACTCATAGCAGCACAAGTCTTGAAATGGAGAAACAAATCCACGTTTATGTATGAGTAGTACATATATTAAAAAATTAATCTCTACAGAGAGCTTTTGGGAATCTGGTATGGTGTTTTTTTTCTTCTTCTTCTTTTTGCGTTGCATGGAGGCAGTGGTTATTCAGCAACGGGACCAACGACTCTACGTGACTTCCGAACCACGTCGAGAGTGAAACCTCTCTCACTCCTGAGAAAATCGAACTCGCAGCCACCGAGGTGGCAGGTCAACACCATACCGACCATGGCAGTGAGGCGCTCTTTTGGGAGTCTGTTCGATTCCCATTTTCAATCTGAGATTGGGAAAGGAGTCGAGCAGATTCCAGAAAGCTCTCTGCAGAAAACTTTTGAGTTGCCTCTTTGTCTGTCCGTCCGCCCTCAGGTCTTAAAAACTACTGAGGCTAGAGGGCTGCAATTTGGTAGGTTGATCATCCACTCTCCAATCATCAAACATACCAAATTGCCAAAATAATGTGAAGAATACTTCATTTTATGAAAGATGGCACGTCTTCATTTATGTATAACAATTATTTTGGATGTGAAATCGATCAATGCAAATTCAGAGCGTCCTTCCCAGGAAACACGCGCCCAAGTGTCCTTCCAATCTGAATGAAGGCGTGACTGGAAGAGAAATGCACTCCTGGAAATAGAACAGTTCTTTTTACCAGGTTTCAGGTCCCGAGCTGGAAAGGGAAATTGGATCCAGTGCTTGTCTGGAGTAGAGGTTCAATATGCTTACGACGAAGACGTATATTATCAGCGAGTAATAATGTAACGTTTACTCAGAATCCAGATATCTTCAGTCCTCGAAAATTCTTGTGTGTGTTTTTTCCATTTTTTTTAGATTTCTGGAAGCAGTTTCTAGTGTTTTAGTTTCCAAAAGTATTAAATTCCGTAGCAGAGTTTTATCTCAATATCAGTGGCGGATTTGAGGGGGAGGGGGGCATCCGGTCACGTCCCCCCTCCTTCATGGATATAAATAATAGAACATTGTTTTCTTTCAATAAATCATTATTAGCAGCAAAAATTTGCTTAGTTAATTATTGTTTCAACGACTATTGTGTGTGTATATATATATATATATATATATATATATATATATATATATATATATATATATATATATATATATATATATATATATATATATTAAGTTTTATCTCATCATTGTGACTCATTTACCATATACATCGAGTTACAAATGTCCTTTAGAATCCAATTCGCTCTACCTCGGAATTAATATATTTTCATTCACGTTAACCGAAGGGCAATTTTTTAGTTGGTAATAATTGCGTCCTCTCGCGGGTTCAAACCAGCGCCCAGCGGACTGAAGAGAGGAATCTGGACTCCAGTCCCAGTGACATTATCGACTCGGCCAACAAGTGAGGTAGATGACATCACTGAAGTCCTAATTTCTCCTCTGTCCGCTGAGCACCAGTTCGAACCCACGAGAGGACGAAATTATCATCAACTAAAAAGTTCTCCTTCAGTTAACATATATGAAAATATACTAATTGCGAGGTAGAGCAAATTGGGATATTAAAGGACATTCGTACCTCGATGTATATATATACGTATATATATATATATATATATATATATATATATATATATATATATATAGATATATATATATATATATATATATATATATATATATATATATATCATCGCGAACGTAATCGTGTAGCTTAGAGCAGAGAATAAGTATGAGCGCAAAATAGAACGTTGGACCGCCCAGGCAAATTTTTCCTTCCCCTTGTTTTAACCCTGTGAAATTGGCCCTTTCATTTGGCTATAGGTGGTTGTCTGGAACTGTGTAATGGACGAAAAGTTGTTCGAACGCTAGTTAAATGTGTGGTAGTATAATCGGTCATGTATCCTATATATATAAAGTATCATGTATCATATATATAAATGATCATAAATAACAGAGTCGAAATATATCTTTGCGTGTACGCAATAGGAATCTATTATATAAATGATCATAAATAACAGAATCTAAATATATCTTTGCGTGTACGCAATAGGAATCTATTTAAAGTGCACATATATTAATCATAATTATAGAATCCATATACATATGTATAAACAAATCAGGTAGCCTATAATCAATCTGTTACCTTTTATTCTTACAATATCTGCAGTTATATATGAGTTAGTATATGGATTAATGAATCAGATATATAACATTTAGCATAAAATCAACGAATCAATCAGCATAAACATTAATAGTTTTATCAATTCATATAAGAAATTTTTTATCAGTTAAAATGATTTTTATCATGTTAATCTTCATTCTATGCAATTGTCAGTGTACATTAGTATTTTCTGTAGCATATGTATCTTAATGAGATGAAGTGAAAAACTGTATATTATATATCCCGTGATCACTATTATTTACCAATATCATTGTTTTATATTTTATTACTTGAATCAATTCATGTACACCATGAATTTTTATTTACTTATATATATATATATATATATATATATATATATATATATATATATATATATATATATACATATACCTATATATATATATATATATATATATATATATATATATATATATATATATATATATATATATATATATATTCACATAGTGTCTGTATCACACTCCTATAAGTCAAATGCGAGTCAAGTTTGAGTAATATTCAGTAGTTGGTTTTGGTAGCTGACCGAGTTGAAGGTATTAAAAGTATTTTTCCTATGAATCACACGACCGTATCAAGTAATCAGAGCAGGTTTTCGTAATTTTAATACATTAAATTATTATAAATACTGGCGGATTAAGCCCAAACTGTACGCGCCGTAAAAATTAGAATATCTAGTTTTATTTCTTTAGTAAACGTAATATCCTGTATTTACGGACTCACCGTCTGTTGTTCGAACTTCCCTAATGAGAAGTCCGGATAAGCTATCGCTTACAGATACCTCTATAGTTTATAAAAAAAACATTGATCTGTATGTAGTGTAATTGTAAGATCCATCTAGGGGTATACAAAATATTATCTTACATCCTGCAAAATAAGGCGTGTTTATCAAAGGAAAATCCTATAAACCTTCAAACATATTAAAATCCGTTTGAACAAAAATGAGGCAGTTAATCAAATAATAACTTATATAAAGGAACTATACATTTGTCTCATAAATCGTAACATTGTTCAAATGACCAACAGAATTCTCCCACAACCGCAGTCGCACTTTGCACGCAAAATCTCGAGAAGCATGCACCCTCGAATTTCTTAGTGCGTGTAAAAAGACTTTGCTGGGAGGGAAATGAAATTTTAATCCTTCCCGACACTCTGAAATATAACGATTTCCGCGAACAAAGCCCTAGACACGGTTGACTAGCAGCAACAAGTTAGTATAGTAATCCACAAAAACCTATACATATAAATATCGCATTTTTATTGTTGCTAATTTTTATTCACGCCAATCAGTCGTAGATGAATCTCCCTTATACTCTATCTAAAGTAATATCCGTAAAGTCATTCAAGCAGAGGTTGGATTCAGCAGAAACTTTTTTTTTTTTTGTTTTTTTTTTTTTCTATTATCTGAATACCAGGCAGTTTCTCCACTAGCGAGTGATCTCTGGGGAAAAAAACGGATGTAATTTAACACAAAATACGGTCTAAGGACAAACATAAAGCTATATACGTACCTTCGTATAGACTCTCACTGAAATTTCAAAATAGAGGTAAATGACGCAGTTGAAAAATGTTAGTAATAGGAGCCATTAGGAAATCAAATAAGCCCATATAATTTTTCCCTCAAACGTCATGCCATAAAAGATCGGACTTGGCGTATCTGCGTAGATTTCTGTCGCTTAAACAAGGAAACGACTCCCGATAGTTTCCAGTGCCATGTACCGACGACATCTTATCTCTGTTAGGTTAGAATAAATTTTTCACCAGCTTGGACTTACTTAAAAGCTTTTACCAGATACCATTACCTAAGTGATTGTACCTCATACTCCGTTTTCAGCACACTCAGGGGACATTATCAATTTTTACGTATGCCTCCGGCTTACGTTGCGCCCAATTACAATATAGTGTTTGGAGACTTTTAGGGATAACCTACATGCCTATATGGTTGGTCTTATAACTTTTCTAAATACCTTAGAAGTACATTCACATAAACTAGAGCTAGTGCTACAGGGACAAAGACAAATAATCTCAGAGTAAAGTATCTAAATGTGAGTTTTTTAAAAACCGAACATGTTTATCTAGGTTTTATGTGTCTGGTCAAGGTCTTAAAGTAGTCCATGGTAAGGTGTCGGCTATTCATAACTTTCCGGTACCTATTAACGTAAAAGGGGGATACAGCACTTTGGCGCTGTAGTGGGTATTACAATCGATGTAAATATGTAACTCTTCAATCATGACAGCTCCTTTAACAGATCTTACGAAGAAGAGCGTAGATCTATTATGGTCTAAAAAGCATCAACAGGCGTTCGATATCTTAAAAGCGGAATAATGCAGCTCACCTAACTTAAAAAATCCCTGATTTAAATAAGGAATTTTTTTTTATTGCAACAGACGCCTCAGACCAAGGGGTAAGAGGGGTACTACTTCAGTAATATGATAAACAGTTCTTTCCTATAGTTTTTTATTCACGTAAACTAAAGCCCTCTGAAAGTAAATAGCAGTAATAGGCAAGGAAAGGGCTAGGTATCTTTAACTCACTAGCACATTTTAAGTTCATAATCTATGGCTATCCTGATAAAGTCCTTACTGAACATGAGTCCTTTACCGAGTTTTTCAAAGGCGTTTTAATCACAGTTCCAAAAGGAACTCGGTGACAAATGATCATTCAGGTCTTTGGAGCCAAGATAAGATATCTACCTGGGAAAGCAATTATCATAGCTGACGCATTATCCCGCAATCCCGCACCATACAGCAAAGAACCATTAATTGGACTAAAAGATATAGAAACATCCGTGCCTATGTTAAAACCGTATCTAAACAAGAAAATCCTAAACCCAAGAGATCGCGAGCATTGCATATCTGGGTCGGAGCGCAGAACTGTTACAAACTGAACAAAGCAAGAGTCAGCAGCAATAAGCAAAATAATAAACACTTCGAACGAAAACAGGGTCAGCGGCTAAGCAAACAATAAACACTTCGAGCAGAAACCCTAAAGCAAAAGTATATTTAAAGTATGTGTATCAGAATAATGTAATCAAATGTAATATTATATGTAGGTCCGTGACGAGGAAACCCAAAACCCGAAGAACACAGCAGATGACTAACGACCAGGTAGTAGTAATAATCTCTTTCATACCAATCGTCATAAACTGGTTGCATTCCGTCATCCAGGGTTCCCTACTATGTCACAGAAAGCCAAATCACTATTTTACTGGCCTACAATGCTTACAGATATAAAAAGCACATAACTAATTGTAACACGTGTCATGAAAACAAGGGATACACTAAGACACCTGTCAGTTTAGGGGCCTATCCTGTGCCAAATCAATCCTTGAAAGAATATACTTAAAATTATTAACAGATTACGAGTCTGACAGAGGGAAATAAACACTTCTTAGTGTAATAGTTCCTTGACACGTTATATAGAATTAATAGCACTAAAAACAAACACCGCAATTGAGGCGTTAGGAATATTTATGAGTGCTAAATCAGTAAACATGGAATTCAACACATGATAATCTGACTCGGGTGGTGTAAATCAATAATCTCCTTAACTCGTGTAATTCCTTTTCATTAAGAAAACCAATAATATATTTATCACCAGAGTCAATCGGTTTGGTAGAATAACGGATAATTAAATAGGAAGTGTCAATTTCTTATGAGTTACAACTCGTGATATTGGATCCTAACTGGATTATAGCGGTTCTCGCGGTTTTAAATACCTTTTATCTTTATATCTTGTATCTATAGAATTGATGCCGCAAGTAGCCTTATACGGTACGCCGCTAGAACACTTTTCCACATATTCAAGCCAACCATTAATTTATCAAATATATATAAAAAAAATATATAAATAAATATAAAAATAAAATAAATATGGATACAAGTGGAGTCAATATAATACACTCCGTAAGAAGTCGGAAGGGTTACAAATGATAATAAAAAAGGAATCACGATAAAATCAATAAGCAAAAACGTAACCATAGGTTAATTAAATATCCAAATATATATGCGTAAAGAGTTTGAACTCTAACTAACGCTTTAGTAATGACAAATAAGCTAAAAGTTAAACACATATCCAAAAACTACTGACATATTGTCTGTCCCGGTGATTTTATATTCGTAGTCAAATGAAAAAAAAAAAACAATAATAATAATAAATAAATAAATAAATAGAATAAAATAAAAGAGATTTTGTTTTAAAGTCAGGAAGTCTAGAAGTGAAAATGTTATCTATGGAATAATCCTATATGAATCTTATACAGGGCTAATAATATATATAGAACTTGTATGGAAACCTTTTTCATTAGTTTGAATAAGGAATATTTGATTTAACATAATTACAATTATGCAGATTTCCAACATGAAACAATATATTGTTCAATTTTGGTACTGTTTTTTTTTCAGACATTCTTCTCATGTGGGTCGAGTATTAAAAAAAAAAAAAAAAAAAAAAAAAAATTATCCTAAAGTCGTATTTATTACAGCAAGTAACTTAACTCTTAGCTGGCTGAGAGCAATCTCCTGCCAAGTGACGACGTCATCATTGCCGTATCAGCATTTGTTCCTTTAAACCTCAATAATCTGCTTGCACAGGCTTCATCTGTGTGTCGTCTCGCTTGCGAAGCAGATTGACTGGAGAAAGGAATGCTTAGCCCGAACTTCTCATGGGCAAGGCAGACGTGTCTATCTGTATGCACAATGCAACTTTAGTTAAGGAGTTGCAATCATTTTAAAATTAATAACAAAATAAGCAAATAGAATTTCTATAACAACAAAATGAATTAATTTTTTCTGAACCTCATAGACATTTAGAAGTATCAAGATATGTATATGAAAATATTTACTTGCAACATTAGCCTATTACAATTCAAGTAAAACATTCATGGGAAAATGTCACATTTTCTTGAAAAACCCAAAGTTTATTTAGAAATTAGTTACATAGTGGGTTTTTCGTTGCATCTCCTACCTATTAATAAAGTTTTTAAATTAACCTCAGAGGATGCGCGCGAGAAAATTGAATATGAAACTTTTGTTAGGGGCACATAGGATCAGATTTTATCACAACTTAATTTCAGTGAGCATAGAGAAATACAGAATCCATGTTAATAATCTCTTTGACTCTTATGTTGCCTGGCAATCTTACAAATAGCTCCGTTTTCCACTTCTTTGTCTAGTAACTTACTACCAGTAATATCGAATTTTCTTTGGATTCGTATTGATCTATCTGTTTATTTTTTATAATTATCGATATTTTTACAGTCATCAGAGACCTGGATAGGTTCACTCATTGTTAATGCCATGGATAAAAAAGTTTGTACAGCGGACTCTTTTGAATTCCAAAATATCAGCGAATTCATGTGGGTTAAGTCAAGTGGTCTAAATGGCTCTCTCCCCTCCCCTGTATTTGGATGTTGTCTGAATTTTACTTTGCCCTTGTGACAAGTATAATTTCACTTGCAGGCTGATTAATGGAACCTGTTACAGTATCCTGCAGTACGAGAGTTTCACATCGCAACTTCAAAAAATCGTTCGTCGCTGCGGACGACGGCAGTCGAGTAACAACCGCCTACAATGTGAAAGGAATAAGCACCATCATGGACTTCTTCGACCGACACCGTATCCCGTTGTTAATCTTGTTTTGATGCGGAATGCTCCTGAGGCTGTCGGAAATCGACTAAAAAGGGACATACTTCCGACAATTACGACCCGAAGGATATTCAACTCTACTTTGCTGGCGAAGGACTCGTGCTGGGGATGATTTTATTCATCGCGAACGTAATCGTGTAGCTTAGGAGGCAGAGAATAAGGCCCTTTCATTTGGCTATAGGTGGTTGTCTGGAACGTGTAATGGACGAAAAGTTGTTCGAACGCTAGTTAAATGTGTGGTAGTATAACCTCGGTCATGTATCTATATATATAAAGTATCATGTATCATATATATAAATGATCATAAATAACAGAGTCGAAATATATCTTTGCGTGTACGCAATAGGAATCCTATTATATAAATGATCATAAATAACATAATCTAAATATATCTTTGCGTGTACGCAATAGGAATCTATTTAAAGTGCACATATATTATCATAATCATATGAATCCCCACCTATACATATGTATAAACAAATCAGGTAGCCTATAATCAATCTGTTACCTTTTATCTTACCAATATCTGCAGTTATATGAGTTAGTATATGGATTAATGAATCAGATATATACATCGAGGTACGAATGTCCTTTAATATCTATATCTATATATATATATATATATATATATATATATATATATATATATATATATATATATATATATATATATATATATATATATATAATATATATATAATATATATATATATATATATATATATATATATATATATATATATATATATATATATATATATACATATATATATATATATAGATATAGATATTAAAGGACATTCGTACCTCGATGTATATATCTGATTCATTAATCCATATACTAACTCATATATAACTGCAGATATTGGTAAGATAAAAAGGTATTCGCTCTTAGCCCTTTCACTGTTGTTCGGCGTTTCTGTTTTTTATTCTGTTTTTTTCACTCTTAATTTATTAAAAAGGTTTTTAATATTGGTGTTGGTAAACAATGTGTATATCTTTTACATACCAATATGCAATTGATGTATAATCGCAATTTCAGCCTGGAAAATGTATCAAGCTGATACGAAACGTCGGCGCTAAATAAAGGATAAAAGACAGAACGTGTCTATATACTCCAACATACAGTATATATATAGATTATAATTAATATATATAATATATATATATATTTATTAAAAAAAATTATAATATATATATATAATATATATAATATATATTAAATATATATATTAATATTTATATATAATATAGATAATAATATATATTAGATAGATATAATAATATATTTACAATATATATATATATATATATATTATACTGGTATGTTCGGAGATATAGACACGTTCTGTCTTTTAGCCAGTCTATTTAGCGCCGACGTTTCGTATCAGCTTGATACATTTTCCAGGCTGAAATTGCGATTATACATCAATTGCATATTGGTAGTAAAAGATATACACATTGTTCACCAACACCAATATTAAAAACCTTTTTAATAAATTAAGAGTGAAAACAGAATAAAAACAGAAACGCCGAACAACAGTGAAAGGGCTAAGAGCGAATACAGAGAGAGAGAGAGAAAAAAAAAAAAAAACGAACAAGACACCTATCCACAGTGGTAGAGTAAGGAGAACTGACAAGAAACATTGTTATGGAGGGGAGTGTAAACAAAGCAACAGATATTTAGGCAATAAACAGTTAGGTGGAAGATAACTGGTGGTTAAGAGTAGTAGGTACAGTTAGCTTAATCACGACTGATTCATGGGTAGTTAGTTCTTCCTAGAATATCAAAATGCCTGGCATCTATGTTTGTTTTGCAACTTTTACTGTGATTTCTTATGTTTTATGTATACATATATATAAGGCACTGGACAAATGTGTAAGTGGATATATATCAAGATAAATGAGGTGCAAAGAGCAGCGAATTCCTAAGATGCTCACGTCCGTTCGCACCAAAGAGACAGCGAGTACGCAAGTGACCTAAATGGCGAAGAGTTCATGACGTTACAAGAAAAGGTTACGTGAGGTCACCAATATGTGCGGTAGATAAGACGTGTACATTAATAACACTGCAAACCTTTTTTTTAAGCAGTCCTATGGGAAGTTCTATAAAATTGTGAGTTTTTGTGTGCGCAGCATTATAACGTGTTTGTTTACGTGTATTGGGAGCAAGAAATGGTGTCATTATATAAGAACGGCATGGATAACCACTGTCTCCCAACAAAAAACCTCTCTACATACCCGACTGTAGGCTCTGTGCTAGTCTTGAAGTAGAAAATATTCTGGAGTCATGAGCATTGCTTGGCCAATTTACAATTACATTAGTGAACCTCAACGAAGCATCATATACAGCCATGACATTTATAGAAAAAAAGTTTTTTTGCACCTGCACAATTCTGCATTAGGACCTTCTGGACTCTTTATAGGTATATGTGTACCATCCACACAGCCTATCACACCAGGCATTCCAACTATTGTGAAAACTCCATCATCATTTTGTTCTCATCCTGTGGAGTTGGGAATTTGATAAATTCTTGTACAAGGGTGCCAAAAGCAGTGTAAACTTCCTTAAGTCACCTCTATAAACTACTCTGGGCCATATCTGAACAATCTCCCAATGTCTACTGGAAATTTCCAGTAGCCATGTACCCTAAGGTTACCAAAAATTGATTGTGTGGAGAAATTAGTTGTCCTGGTAAAGAACTGGTCAAGAAATAAAAGCAAAACACAGCTGTAATAAACTGCATCTCTATACTGTCATCAACCAAACTTTTCATAAATAAAATGGTAACGTATCTGTCTAAACACAACAGGAAGGAAAAAATAGTTCAAGCTGGAAGGAAAAAAAGGAAATTAGTTTGTTAAATCCAGGGTAATTCTTCAGAAGCAGTCCGCACTGGTATTAAAATAAATAATCACCTACATGGAAAGAGCATGTGAAAAGCAATGTGAAAAGCATAGTCATTATATGAGAGATTGAACAGGGTGGAATTAAATGAGCTTGATAACTTTTTTACCTCGAATTTTCCTAAGTCGGGAGAGGTGTTTCCTCTACGGTAATGTTTACTTTTAATGAGCCCTCTAACTTATTTTCTTACGCAAAACAACCAGAAGGAGTGCTTTGCAGCAATAATAATAATTGGGAGCACCTACTGATTCGCGTGGGCCCACTCGACCGCCGACCGAAATCGGCGGAAGAACACCAAAGCCAATATGGCGGCGATACCAAAACAACAACAAACAAAGTAAGGAGGCGACTACATATCGGCGACCATCGATTTGTGTGTGCTGTCAGTAAGGCCGTAGCGGAACGGCACTTCGCGCCTTATCCGCATATTTAAAGATTCTTGGCAAGCACGGCATGTACGGCAAGAGGTAATGTTGCGCTGCGCGCGCCACCAGCAGGGTTTACAGTTAGGTTACTTACCGTGGCAGATAGATTTTGGGTGTCGCATCGCTTACGCCGACGTCCTTTCGTCACTACAGAGCGACACACCTAAAGGCGTTCCTGTTGCAGTCGATCCGACAAATAGCTCCACAACATTCGCAGTTTTTTTGGCTGTAGAATTAAATTATGTCTCTGAGCATATTCAATCACAACTTCTTTACCACCACCACTAGACAAATAATGGTAAAATTCACCGTAACCCACATTGCACTGCAAACAATCGGTAGTAAATCGAAGGTCTGTCAAAATTAATGCCAGAAGAGCCAGCCACTACCTCTGCCATAGCTACAGGAAGACAAAATGCCGGTTTTTGCTTCATTTTTCGAGTATTCAGTCAAACAAGGATACCCAGTGGACACTGGACAGCTAACTTTATTACTCCGCTGAAATGCTAGTGGAAACTTAGTTTTTCGACTAAAGTCGTTCGTAATTGGTTATGAAACCCATGACGTCATAAAGATGTCACACCTCTCAGCCAATAATGAGTAACTGGAACTGCTTTTGTTTCCAGTAAGAAAGTAAGTTAGAGGGCTCATTAAAAGTAAAACATTACCGTAGAGGAAACACCTCTCCCGACTTAGGAAAAATTCGAGGTAAAAACTTATCAAGCTCATTTAATTCCACCCCGTTCAATCTCTCATATAACGACTATACTTTTATATTGCTTTTCACATGCTCTTTCCATGTAGGTGAATTATTTATTTCAATATCCAGTGCGGATTGCTTCTGAAGAATTACCAAATCCAGAAAAGATATAATATGATCATGACTGAAAAAAAAAACATTGTCCAGGAAAACTCACTGCTCATTATATTAGTAGTAGTAGTAGTATTACTACTAACTAGACTGTCACCCCGATTAGTAGCAAGTAGCTATATAACCAAGGGTACCAATAGGGAAAGCAGCCCAGGAAAAAGTTAAGATAGAGTATGTATAAAAAAAAAACTACAATATAAAATCAACACTTTGTATAGATACTAAAAGTGCTGTGTTTACTTGCATAGATGAGAGAGGAAGAATGCTGAAAATGCGAGACCTGTTTAGAGGAGGGAGGTTTAAACCGCAGTAGAAGTGTGAAATTTGAAAAGGCAGCTGAAGTGGATGGCATAAATGAGGAAATTCTGAAATTCTGAAGGGAAATTGTAACAGACTAGATGAACCTAATCTGCAATTTAGCATGAAGGCTAAGTAAGGTAACCTAACATAGGCATTCTGTTGGGGAGGGTTAGGGACCAGTAACTGGTACCTGATTCATAGTGTTTCTGTCAGATCTAGCTTCAAGCATCAGCTGCTGATGCAGATAGTTTTTCTATGCCTTTTTATTTATTTTTTTTTTTTTTTTTTGTTTTCCTTTTCCTCTTTCTGGAGTCCATTTTGACCTTGTGCTTCCTTATTCTTATGCTTATAAATTTTTCTGGTGTTAAATGTCAAACAGTTTTTAGTGCTTGGCATTTGACCAAAATTTCATATTGAAGATACAATAAAAGATGAAATGGAAATTTGAATGTTTTCCCTGCATAAAAAAACAAAAAACAAAGAAAAGCTGAATAAATAGTGTTTTGAATGTTCAATACATACATAAATATACACACAAGTGCCTTGGATATACCAACCTCTTTGATCCAGAGAATTAGGTAACTGAGGTTCTATTCTCTAACAATTCAGTAAACAGTTCCTTTGAAAGCCTTTATCGCTGTTGAAACTTTCTGGTAATACAAAAGAGGATCTATTCGATTTTTGTGTCGCGCCTCTGCCTGTTTACTTAATGATGCATATTCAAGTCAGGTGGGGGCTAGGGGCCCAGGGGATGAAGCCCAGGGTAAGGACAGGAACTCAGCATTGTAAGATGGTTTTGGTATCTAGTAACCTAAAGGAAATACTGAAAATTCCTTAATATATTTATCAATGCAGAGAGAGAGAGAGAGAGAGAGAAGAAATACTTCTCTCCTTAACCGAACTAGAATTCTATACAGCCCGTCAGAAAATCAGTAATTTGGCTTACTACTACTAGGTATACCTAGATTTGGCAATTCACTAACTATGAAAGTCATCGCAATCCATACCTATTGGTAGTCATTACCATAGGCAATTGGCTTCATACTTTTTATTAAAGGCTTGGGCAATCTCATTTTAGTATCACATGGAACCTAGCCTCGTCATTTACACTGCACCATACTTTCTAATTTA
>NC_061101.1:47804676-47814676 GCF_015104395.2 Macrobrachium nipponense
CCCGAGTAAGTGAAAAAGTTTATAATGTCTTTCCATATGATTCTTCAGCTTATATCTAAAAGAACTTACCCTAACTTTAAACATCTATAAGCACTGATATAATTTTGCTAATGAGTTAGTTTTGTTGGTATATATTATAATAAATAATATTCGCACAATAAATAGTACAATAACAAGTTGTTTTTATATGATTATATGATTGAATATCAATATTCGGTATATTAGTTCAGTTTATTTTATGTAAGAATATCTAAACATTTACGTGTATTGATTGGATATTTTTGAGCTACATCCATCGGTCTAAATTCTGTATGTACTAACATTACTTTACAATTTAATTAAGTTCAAATTCCGTAAGTATTGACATGACGTTACAATTTAATCAGGTACAAATTCTGTATATACCGACATTACTTTACAATTTAATTAAATACAAATCCTGCAAGTATTGACATTACTTTACAATTTAAATAACCATTACCTTGAAGAAATTGATGATCAATAACCACAGTTGGAAAAGACAGAGTTTAGAACTCTCTCTCTCTCTCTCTCTCTCTCTCTCTCTCTCTCTCTCTCTCTGTCTTTGTGGTTTTAATCATCTCCTCTAGGCCAAAAGACATTTTACAAGTCCTTCCCAAGTGTTTTATGAGGGCGCTATGAAAACATGTGTAGTGAGTTTTAATTTCATGCGCTATTAAATTTGATATCTGCTTTAATTAACGCCCTCTCGCGCACACACAGACTCCCATACTCGTGAATGTACACGAATCTTACTTATGTACGTAAAGAATTTGTGAAAGCATTTACCAATACACAACAGTGTTTCGAAAGCTCACAAATTCCCCCCTAAGAGAGGTTCTTTGCATACTCACATATTCGCTTAATGCAAACATTATGTTTGAATACAGGTTTCAGTCTCCTAATGAGATCCTAAGCTTCCTTTCAGGAGGAGAGATCCTTCAAAGGAGGCTCTGGAGTAAATTGCGGAATTACTGAGTGAGTGATCAGAGTTTTTTGTTTTTGTTTTTAAGATGGACTCGTTAAAGCGATATTTTTATTTTTATTTCAATGCCGGTAACTAACCTGAGAATGTGTCACCTCTCTCTCTCTCTCTCTCTCTCTCTCTCTCTCTCTCTCTCTCTCTCTCTCTCTCTCTCTCCTCTCGTCTCTCTCTCTATTTATTTATTTAAAACTGAAGTTCTCGCTCTCTCTCTCCTCCTCTTCTTCTCTCCTCTTCTCTCTCTCTCTCTCTCTTTCTCTGTTTCTTTCTCTGTTCCTTTATTTATTTCTAAACTGAGTTCTCTCTCTCTCTCTCTCTCTCTCTCTCTCTCTCTCTCTCTCTTTTAGAACTGTGAGGGTATAAGGTACTTTTATATATATATATATATATATATATATATATGATATATATATTATATATATATATATATATAATATATATGTGTGTGTGTGTGTGTGTGTGTGTGTGTGTGTGTGTGTGTGTGTTTGTATGTAGTAATAGCAATATTAGTGGTAGTGCCAATCATTCTGTCACAGTTGCTGCATCTCTCTCTCTCTCTCTCTCTCTCTCTCTCTCTCTCTCTCTCTCTCTCCTCTCTAACCCCTTGCTGAGATATGCAGACCATATTTCACTGCACTGGAATTTCCTCTCAGTAATCTGTCTTGATGATGACAAAACGCTTTGAAAATTTTCTTCTTCTTTTTTTATTAATCATTGAGGCCACAATCTCCCCTTCGAAAAATGCAGCCCAACGAAAAATAAAATCAATTACTCATTTTAACTGAAAACTCCCTTTCCCCCTTTTAAATTTGAATTTTAAATTCAGTGAGCGTCAATTTTATTCAGCAACACAAGGGTGTTTCAAAGGACTGAATCCACACAATGCAAAATGCACCTACTGTTTATGAGTTTGTTTTGCAAACAAGAGTGTCGGTTATAACACGTATTGATGGAATGCATTCATTGCTGTTATTTTATTTAGACAGTACAATGTGTCAATGACAATTATTGCGAGCGATACTTTCTGTTGACTGTGGTGCTGACGGCGAGGCAAATGGGTTTGCAAAGTCCAAAGATAGTTTTCAGTAACTGGCATGAAATTCATGGTTTTTGATGTCATGGATTTTTTTTTTTATATATATAATTCTTCCCATTACCATTTTGTACATAAGCGGCGTCTCTAAAAAAGAGAAACGATAAAAGATAAATGAAACTTGACGCTTATATTTCGCACTAGAGTGTCCATGAATTTAGCGCAGTTTGCTCGATAAAAGACGCTTAAACGCTAAGCATTTTATCGCGTAAAAATAACACAAGGATACTGAGGGTGAAAATCAAGTCGTTCCAAAAGTTACCACTGTCTTCTAGAAAGAGACAGTCGTTAGTTTTTCTTGAAAGACTTGATACACTTTCAGTCTACCGTAATTCAGGTGGGAGATTATTATAAAATCTTCGGGCCTGCAACTTTGAAGGCTTTAAAAAGAACACTCAAAATGTATCTTGGTGTACTGCAGGCATTACAATAGGGTGCTTGCAGCGTTCCTTCGGTCCTAGCTACATGCACTTTTTAGCCTTGCACTTTATTATTATTATTATTATTATTATTATTATTATTATTACTCAAAAGATGAGCCCTCTTCACATGGAACAAGTCCACTTGAAATTCAAACTTCCAAAGAATATGGTGCTCAGTCGAAAGAAATATCAGAAGGTGATGGGAAATACAGAAAGAGGAGATCAGTTATTAGTAAAACAGCTAAATGAACAAATAAATAAATAAACGTATAATGTATGTAAAGTTTTAAAATACAAGTGAAATTGTATCAGCGTAGTCATGCACTGCATCTTCTGAAGAAGTTCCACCTGTACGACATCCGGGAGGCTGGTTAAACATACTCCTGCTTCCATTTTTCAGTCGTGCTGTCCAGCACCTTTAACTGTGGGAGCTTTCTCCCAATTCCACCTTCAAATCCTTGTGCTTCATTGCATCTATACTCTGGATCTCATTATATCTTGCTGTCCAACCATTTCAACTCTCTCTTTTCAATGCCTTTAGCGCTGGATGGCCGAAAGTATCCCATGCGTGGCTTGACAATTCACAGCAAATCTTTCAGATTAAAGAAAAGAAAAACTGAAAATCCGGCTGTGCTTTTTCAATAACTGAAACTTTGAATATATCCAAAAATTTAGGACAAAGGCCAAGCGCTGGGGCCTATGAAGAGGTCATTCAACACTGAAAGGAAAACTGAGAGTCAGAACGTTTGAAAGGTTTACTGTGATAACATGAGGATAACCTTTTGCAGATGCACTAAAGTTAAGCATATCTTAGTTTTACCAGACCATTGAGCTGATTAACAGCTCTCCTAGGGCTGGCCCGAAGGATTAGATATTTTTACGTGGCTAAGAACCAATTGGTCACCTAGACACGGGACCTACAGCTTATTGTGGGATCCGAACCACATTATATCGATAAATGAATTTCTATCACAAGAAATAAATTCCTCTGATTCCGCGTTGGCCTAGCCGAGAATCGAACTTCGGACCTCCGGAGTGGTAGCCGAGCGCGAAAACTACTCGTCCAACGAGGAACTTGCAGTTGCACTGTGAAACAATTGTCAGGAGAGGGTTGATGAAAGTGGGATGGAAGAAATAGAATGAGAACGGAGGTACGGTAAAAGGAATGAAAGAGGTTGCAGCTTGGGGCCGAAGGGATGCTGCAAAGGACGTTGAGTAATGCCTACAGTACAACGCGTGAGGAACACTGAACCCTTCAAAGTTCAGTCAATTTGATCCAAATCTGACCATGGGTTACTGACATCTTCGTCCTGTTTGGAATGAAATGCGAATTTCATTGTATTGAACTACAATGAAATTCAATGCAACATGAATTGAATATCACTGCATTAAACTACATTCCAGTATGATTTCCAGTTTGGGCGGAATTTCACGTGGGCCAAACAATTATATTTCAGATTTCGATCATTCTATTTTTATTCATTTTGGATTTTTTCAATTTTCTCAATAAGTTGACGACACACGAGTTGAATTACGCGGATAAAACCATGAGTACTTCATTTTGTAAGCCCGATGGATATTGGAATATATTTATCATTCACAATTTAAATGTATTTACATTTAAAAATATGTAAATTTAAGTGTACTTATATTTAAAAGCATTTAAATCTTAAATAAATTTACAGTACATTTACAATTGAAGGCTTTGCTAAGGAAAGACTTTATGTTTAATTAGACAGCAAGGTAGGGTAGATGACAGTTCGCCAATATAAACGTAGTCATTGATTTTTTTATTTCTTTTATAAACAAGTTTGCGTTATGACTAATTTCTGAAATATCACCAGGAATTGGATTACTGTTAATAATAAGAGGAGTCATGGTTGGCAAGGGAAGCTAAGGAAAGATTGGAAGTGGAGAATGAGAGGTTAAGGGTAGAGTGTGAGGAGCTGAAGACTGAGTTAGAGGAAATGAGAGGAATGCTAAGGAGTGCGAAAGTGGAAATGAAAGAAGAGGTGAAAGGAGCGGAAGAGAAAATGGTTGAGAAAATGGACGAAAAATTCGGAGTAATCATGAATGCAGTGGAGGAGATGATGAAGGAATTCATGGGAGAGGGAGCAGTAGGAGGTAGGCCTACTGGGTCTTGTGACGGGCCAGGAGTGGTCAAGAAAGTGGAAGAGCGAGTGGAGAGAGTACGAGTGACGAAGGTGATTTGGTTGTGATAAGTAAGGGAAAGATGTGGAAGACACAGGTTAAGGATAAACTTGAGGACAAGAATAAGAATGGGGCTGAGGAAAAGAAGAAGACTAAGGGAAAGAAGGCTAGTAAGGGTGACAGACAGGATGAGACTAGGACTGAATACATTGGGAAAAGGGCTGAGAGCGATTCAGATAGTGGTGAGTGGAAACAGGTGGGTAGAAAGAAGGAGGATAAAAAGAGCGTAATCAAGAGTATGGACGTGAGTATGGAAGTGGACTTGCTGTATTCGGAAGAGGGAAAGAAGGGTCAGAATGGAAGTAGTGAAAGTGAGAGTGAGAGTGAGAGTGAGAGTGAGCGTATGAAAGGCCGTGTATATGAGAGAGGTGCTTCTATGTGCACAATATGAGGAATATGGTAGTAGGGACATAGGGGACTTTTTCAAGGAATATGAGAAGTATTGTGAGGCTAAGTATGGGGATAACAAGAGATTCTGGGCAAGAGAGTTAGGTAGCTTTTTGACAGGATTTTTGTTGAGTATGTATGGGGTAATGATGAGTGTAGGAAATGTGCCATATGAGAGTATGAAAGTCAGGATTGTAGAACAGGAAAAGAGGATAAAGAATAGCGTTAGATATAAGAGAAAGCAAGATTTTGAAGAGGCAACAATGAATGTTGGTGAGTCATTGTCGATGTATGTGTGCAGGTTGGAAACATTAGCTAGGAAAAAGTTTGGGGATGAGGGGATAAATGAGATTAAGGAGTTAGTGCGAAAGTTGTTGGCGACTGTACCAGAAAGCGTATATGAGTTTACAAATCTGAAATGTAAGGAGAAAATGCGAAGGACGAATGAAAGGTTGACGTGGAACGACAGTTGAGAAAATGGTTGAGGATTATGAGTTAGATAAGTATATGAAAGAGAGTAGAAGTGATAGTGTTAGGACTGAAGTAGCTGAGGTTATACCAGAGTTTAAGAGCTATAGGGAGGCAGTTTTAGAAGGGCCAAGGCGAATGGCAGAGCGAGTGGTTGATAGGAGTGTTAGAGCAAGTAATGTGAGTGTAGTTAGCCCTAAAAGAGATAGGAGTGCAAGTGTTGGAAGAGTAGGGTAAGTTAGTTGTGAGCGAGAGCAGCACTGTTACAGATGTGGTAAGCCAGGACACAGGAAGAATGAATGTCGGTGGGCGTTAGGAGCGTGTTTCAGGTGTGGGAATACAGGGTATTTGGTGAGCGAGTGTAAAAAAGATAGGGATATTAAGTGTTACAGGTGTGGGCAGGTAGGGCACATAGCTAGTGGATGTCGGGGTACCAGTATGAATGTGGTTTGTGGCAACTGCAGGAAGAACAGGCATTATGCTAGGAAGTGTAAGGAGCCGCGTGCGAAGTGTGTTGAATGTGGAATGGAGGGTCACTTGGAGAGTCTGTGTAGGCGTAAGAGGATGAGTCAGGCTGGGAATTCAGGAAACTAGGTGTTAAGGAGATTCAGTTGGGTAGGTCCTCTAGTATGCAACAGTATGTTCGGGAGAAGGTGATGAGTGAGTGGTTTGAAGTGAATAAATGTGAGCCGAGCATCAGTGAGCAAATGGGTCTGGGAGATCGGCAGTTAGTGTTGGTTGAGTATGGAAGAAAGCGGAAGAAGGTAAGGAAAGGGAATGAAAGGGAGAAACGTGAACTGCATGATAGAGGGGTTAGTGTTAGGGTAAAAATGGTGGATAAGGCGTGCAATACAGATGAACTTTGAGGGGAGGAATGATACTTATAGTGTATGTTGGTTTGAATCGTCAAGGTTTAGTGAAGTTTCACCAGTGAAAGGAATCAGGTGGTAAGGACGTGGTTGGCAGTATAAATGAGTCTCATCTGGAGTTTGGCAGGAGTGTAAATGAGGTTAGTGATTTGGTGGCAGAGTTATGAGAGATATTGGGACAAGAGTTAGAAGGGGTAGATGAGATAGTGAGTAGGATTTGGGAGGATGGTAGTCGAGGGAGGTGGTAATGGGAGTTTGACTGGAAGTGGTCTGGGAGAAGTGGATGGCGGTGTAACTGAGAGTGTGTATGAGGGCCCTCAAACAAGATCCAGGGGCCCTGCGTCCGAGCATCTGTGGGTGTTGTGGAAGGCTATTTAGTGTGGGTGTTGTGAGTGTAAGGAGACGTTGTCAAATGTAATGAGGAGAAAATATGGAGGAGTTATGGGAGTTCCATTTGAGAACGTCCTAGAGAGAGAGAGAGAGAGAGAGAGAGAGAGAGAGGGTAATTGGTGGTTGGAAGGTTAACGATTGAATTGACTGTTGGTGAGTTCTGGGTTGTCTGCTGGTGCAGCCGGTGATGATCAGTAGTGTCAGCAGCAGTCTATTGAAGGCATTGAAAGTCAGTTAAGTTTTGTGTTTTATTGATTTGTTGTTTGGTTGTTGTTAGGTTGATATTGTTTGCTTAGGAGTTGTTGTGCCTGTGTTGTTAGATTTGTTAGTGCTTGTGAGTTAGTTTCTATTAAGCTGTATGTGAGTTGTTGTGGTTGTGAGTTGTTGATGGTTGTTGTTGGTGAGTTTCTTGCTGTTGTTAGTGGGTGTGTGTGTGGGCTCGTTGTGTTGTTGCTTTTTTGTGTTAATGATTGTTTGTTCAGTGGTTGTGTTCCTTGTTTGTTGTTGGGTTGTGGTTGTGTTCCTTGGTTGTTTGCTGTGTTGTTGAGTTGTGGTTGTGTTCCTTGGTTGTTGTTGTGTTGCTGTGGTGTCTCCGCAACCTTCACCAGCAGATAGCACAGCATAGCCCGGAGTATCTGGAGCTGGGTGAATACATGTTTTTGTGTTTTATTTTTCTGTGTAGGTAAGTCAATTGTCCTGCCTGTATTTAGTAGTGTAAAGAGGAAAGTGTGACTGAGGGTGAGTTTGGCAGCTGGATTGGTTAAGTTATGTGGAGGGGATTTTGCCCGCTTGTTTTTTAGCTGTGATCCTGCCACAATTATTATTATTATTATTATTTTTTTATTTTTTTTTTTTTTTTTGCTCTATCACAGTCCTCCAATTCGACTGGGTGGTATTTATAGTGTGGGTTCTGGGTTGCATCCTACCTCCTTAGGAGTCCATCACTTTTCTCACTATGTGTGCCGTTTCTAGGATCACACTCTTCTGCATGAGTCCTGGAGCTACTTCAGCCTCTAGTTTTTCTAGGGTTCCTTTTTCAGGGATCTTGGGATCGTGCCTAGTGCTCCTATGATTATGGGTACAATTTCCACTGCATATCCCATATCCTTCTTATTTCTATTTTCAGATCTTGATACTTATCCATTTTTTCCCTCTCTTTCTCTTCAACTCTGGTGTCCCATGGTAATTGCGACATCAATGAGTGATACTTTCTTCTTGACTTTGTCAATCAACGTCACGTCTGGTCTGTTTGCACGTATCACCCTATCCGTTCTGATACCATAGTCCCAGAGGATCTTTGCCTGATCGTTTTCTATCGCTCCTTCAGGTTGGTGCTCGCACCACTTATTACTGAAGAGGTAGCTGATGTTTCTTGCACAGTCTCCAGTGGAGGGCTTTTTCTTTTGCTACTGAATCATGCCTCTTTTTGTACTGGTTCTGTGCAAGTGCCGGGCATTCACTTGCTATGTGGTTTATGTTCTCATTTTTCGTATTGCACTTCCTACATATGGGAGAGATGTTATTTCCGTCTATCGTTCTTTGAACATATCTGGTTCTTAGGCCTGATCTTGTGCCGCTGTTATCATTTTCCTTCAGTTTCCTTCTTTAGCTCTCCCCGTCTGTGCATTGGTTTGTTGTGCCAGTCCTCTGTTCTGTCTGTCTCCTGTATCTGTATATTTCTGGGTCTTCGTCTACTTTTATTAGTCCTTCTTCCCATGCACTCTTTAGCCACTCGTCTTCACTGGTTTTCAGATATTGCCCCAGTGCTCTGTTTTCGATGCTGCGCAGTCCTCTATACTTAGTAAGTCCTCTCCTTCCTTCCTTTCGTGTTATGTATAGTCTGTCCGTATTTGCTCTTGGGTGTAGTGCTTTGTGTATTGTCATATGTTTCCTGGTTTTGCTGATCTATGCTGCGGAGTTCTGCCTTCGTCCATTCCACTATTCCTGAGCTGTATCTGATTACTGGCACTGTCCATGTGTTTATGGCTTTTTATCATATTTCCGGCGTTGAGTTTTGACTTGAGTATCGCCTTGAGTCTCTGCATATATTCTTTCCTGATCGTGTCCTTCATCTCTTGGTGTTTTATATCCCCTCCTTCCATTATTCCCAGGTATTTGTATCCTGTCTCATCTATGTGTTTTTGATGTTGCTCCCATCTGGTAGCTTTATCCCCTCAGTTCTCGTTACTTTGCCTTTTTGTATGTTGACTAAGGCGCATTTTTCTATTCCAAACTCCATCCTGATGTCCCCAGATACAATCCTTACAGTCTGGATTAGGATATCTATTTCCTTGATGCTCTTACCATACAGCTTGATGTCGTCCATGAACATCAGATGGTTTATTCTGTGCCTCTTTTCTTGATTTGGTACCGGCATCCATCTTCTGTAGTACTTTTGTCATGATTTTTATTATTATTATTATTATTATTATTATTATTATTATTATTATTATTATTATTACTGGGTACGTATATTTAAAAATAAATCTGTACCCTTACATAGCTGTGGATTTGTTTCTTCATTTCGAGACTCATGCTACTACTACTACTACTACTACTACTACTACTACTACTACTATTATTATTATTATTATTATTATATTATTATTATTATCATTATTATTATTATTATTATTATTATTATTATTATTATTATTATTATTATTATTATTATTATTCAGAAAACGAACAAAAACCAATTCCTCTAAAACTCTAAATCTTTGAATTCTGTGACACGTACTGCGTCTTCAGGCAAATATTTAGGATCTAAAAACATATTTCTTGTTTGTTACCACTATTTATTTTATTTACTTATTTTTTTTGTAAGTGGGGCTTTAAGATAGGCTATTTCGAAGGCTAGTGATAGTGTGCAAAGATGAACAACGCATAATTAAGGGCTGGTACGAGACTCTTGCCTATGAACTAAACCCCTTTTACGAGCTGACGACCAACTGGCGTCGTGAGTGGGACATGTTGGTGATTAAAGTTAATCCCTGGAAGGCTGACAGAGAGAGAGAGAGAGAGAGAGAGAGAGAGAGAGAGAGAGAGAGAGAGAGCGAAGCAATATCAGTGACACTTTGCATTATTGGGAAAAGAAGTTTTAGTTGATATTTTTGCACGAATAAACTTTTATTAATCACTATTTCGTTCAAGAGAGAGA
>NC_061101.1:47819676-47832176 GCF_015104395.2 Macrobrachium nipponense
GTTACACCTTTAGGGCCTTTTCATTGTCAATTTCCCTTTCAGCGCTGGATGACCTCATAGGTCACAGGGATTGGCTTTGGCCTCAATTCTATTTTACCATCTCAATTCGTGATGAACAGGCTAGCATAAGGACAATGTAGATAAAAACTGCACAAATATATATAAAAATAAAAAATAAAAAATGGAAACTGATTAAAACATTTTACTAAAAACACGAAAACTGAAAAAAAAAAAAATTGCCAAAACCAAAATACTAAAAAAAAAATACCAAAACCAAAAAAAAAAAAAAAAAAAATTTACAAGAAACAAAAATCTAAGAAAAACCCTTTACCAAAAAACCGGAAACTGACAAAAACATTTACTCCAAAACACAGGAAACACAAAAACATTTACCCGAAAAACAGAAAACTGACAAAAATGTTTACCCTAAAACACAGGAAACCGAGAAAAAACGTTTACCCCCAAGACAAAGGAAACAGATAAACATTTACGCTAAAACACAGAAAACTGACAAAAACATTTACCCGCAAAACACAGAAAACTGACAAAAACGTTTACCCCAAGACACAGGAAACTGACAAAAATGTTTACCCTAAAACACAGGAAAACTGGCAATATTATTTTAGCAAAAATAAGGAAATAAAAACAAATATCCCAAAACGGGAAACTGATAAAAACATTTACCAGCCCTCAGCTCCATCGCGAATTCGCTGGACGGATGAATAAATCACTCATTTTAATGCGCTCTCCCTTTCGTAACTGCGACCTCATTACCATAACTTGATGAGCTGGGAACCGACTGAATTTTCGCCTAATGAAAGTTTCGGGGAAATCGGGATACATATAAACAAGTAGCTATCCATCGTCACCATAGATTCATAATTGGGATATTAATTATTTGACCCCCCCCCCCACCCCCCACATCCAACCGCCCCAACCCCCATCCCCCAGTGATCCACCTTGACTGATTACAGGTAGGGTGAAACGTTTGGGCCGATATTTCATTTCCGATCCGTCCATTTATGAAACGTTGAGGGACATAAATAATATATAAGGGTGACGGTCAGACTATGTAAGCAAAACTACTAAACCGAAATGACCAAAGTCGGACTGCAAATGTGGATTTTATAGGGGATGGGTTTTAACCGGGTGCCGTTTTGATCTGGATAGCCAGCCGGAACTTTTCACGAGAATTCCAAACAAGTTCTTACTTTTCTTCTTCGATGAAAAGTAAGAAGAGGCTATTGACGTCATATATATATATATATATATATATATATATATATATATATATATATATATATATATATATATATATATATATATATATATATATATATATATATATATATATATATATATATATATATATATATATATATATATGACGTCAATAGCCTCATTCTTACTTTTCATCGAAGAAGAAAAGTAAGAACTTGTTTGGAATTCTCGTGAAAAGTTCCGGCTGGCTATCTGGATCAAAACTGTTCTGTTACAACAGAATTCCATCTAATGAAAGGAGCCCATAAAAACGCCAAAATAAAGAGAGAAAATACTATATTTCGGAGACTACTGTCTCCTTCTTCAGGTAGATGAATGAGAAAATGTGTTATTTATACCAAGAGATCCAACCACAGGTAAGCCAATTTAGGTCGCTCCCACTGATAATACCCCTTTAATCCTCTTAAGCGTTGGTTGATTGAAAACTTTATCAATGATAACTGAATCCCATGTGCCTTTTGAGATGTTCATTACCTGTCTCTGTTTAATCAAGGCCAATTCTATCATCTGACTCTTGTACCGGCAATTGCTGCTATAAATTATATGTGACAAATTCCAGTTTATTCTGTGGTTATGTTCATTTATATGGTTGAGAATAGCTGAGTTCTGTTGTCCTTACCTAACTGACTGTTTATGTTGTATTAATCTCTGGGGAAGTGATTTTCCTGTAAATCCAATGTAAGACTGGTCACAGTCCAGGCATGGGATTTTGTAAATGCCTGTGTCCTTGGGGGATGTCTTTTGTTGGACGTTAATCAGGGATTTGGCTAAGGTGTTTGGGTAAGTAAATGCAAAAGGGTTAGATTTTCCAAGGGTCTGTGTCACCTATTTAATCCTGTCCAGGTGTGGTATTTTAATTTTATTGTTGGGTGTCTCTCTGGTCTTGTCTTTAGGGGGTCAGTAGAAAATTACGTTTGCTTTGTGAATTGCTTTCTCAATTATATGGTCAGGATACCTTAAAGACGAAAGCTGCTTACGAATTAGTGGAAATTCTTTTTCCAGAAAATCCAGAAGTCAAGCCAGTTCTTTGCAAGTTTGAAAAAGAACTGATCAGACTAAACCGGCTGAAAATTCAAAAACAATTTTTAGAAGAATGCCTCGAGGAACAAGTACTTCCAAAAATGTACGGATTCGGGAGATGGACTCTACAATCGGATCCCTTCCCTCCCTCACACAAGATTTACCTGGAGGAAAGAATTACCAACACGAAAAACGACATCTTCGTACTGTGCAGAGTGATATATGGAACTCAGTCTAATCTTAGCCTCCTCACTATGGACCACACATACAGGTATCTGATTTCATTTTGTTCTGACATTGCTACCTATAACAGAGCGACTCATTCCAACAGACTTTCAAGCGAGTTAAAGAACTTAATAAACAATAGCTCGTGGAATAATCTTGAGCAGCAAGACAAGCTTTTAAATTTATCTAATAACCCCCTTACTATAAACCAACACTTAGTTTTAAATCTAGGTTTATCCTTTGCCCTTATGCCAGACCGTAAAAACAACCTAGACTTCATAGTGACTTTTGATAAATTCATATCAGACAGTAATTACAGCCGTGAAGAGATATGTTTAAAAGGAGTGTTACTAAATGCTTTAACTGACCTTAATAAGAAATATCCTGTTCCCCATAGATTTATGATAGCCATCCACTCGCTAAAAAAGTTAGATGTTGTAATAAGTAGATCCGACAAAGACGGCAAAATCGTAATCATGGACAAAGACTTCTACCTCGACAAAATCAACCAACTCCTTAGCGACACAAACACTTCCGACAAACTAACGAAAAATCCCTTCTGAAACGTCCCCACAATTTTTTCGGAAAGTAAGATTAATTGGCCAAGACAAAGAGAGCATTGGACTATCAGAGAAATTTAAAGTAATTAATCCTAAACTACCCTACTTTTATGGCTTTCCCAAAACTCACAAAGACAATCTTCCATTCAGACCCATCGTTTCACGTGCCGGAGCTTTCAATTACAAAATTTCTAAATGGTTAGGTGGACTCCTTTTCCCCTTTTTAGGCATTTTTTCTCCCAGTCACATTAAACATTCGGAAGATTTTTGTCACAAATTCAGAGAAGCACATATACCACTTCACAACATAAAACTTTTAAGCCTTGACGGCGATTCACTATTCACAAAAGTACCAGTGACAGGTTCTGCAGATGACATTTTGCAAAAACAGCAATACAATAATAGTGACAAATTCTGCAGATGATATTTTGCAAAAACAGTAATACAATAATAATGACAGATTCTGCAGATGATACTTTGCAAAAACAGATCAAGGCATTTAGGGAACAAACGTCTCATTTTCCCATTTTCCCCACAATTTAGATCTTCTTGCCTCACTACTTAGGATGCTTCGTATGAGCGAATTGCTGTTTCGCAGTCGGGTTACCAGACTGTATACTGTTCGCCTTACAATGATTTTTAAATTGTCCACATTGTTTTCTGTGAACATCTGTATGGCGGAGTGGTAGCGAAGAGTGTTTGTGAGGCGTCTCAGAATGTCATTATGAACAACAGTGATTCATCTCAGTCTCCCTGGTGTAGTTCGTCCACAGGGAACACCCATAGATGCTGTAGTAATACGAGCGGAAGAGCAGCAGTTTCAAATCTTGGTTACAGAAGACAAACCTCCTTGCAATCATGTTACCAGTTGCACATAGTTTACGACGCCCATGTTCTATGTCTGCCGTATCTTTTAGGTCGTCCGTGATAATGTGACCCAAATACGGAAATTCATTCACGAATTCCAGCCGATGTTTCCCGATGAAAATTTGTGGTTCTGCAATTTGCTTAAGCGATCTCGGGAGCAGCGACATGCACTGGGTCTTGGTTTCGTTGTATAAGATATCAAATTCCTCTGCATATCGGCAGCAAGTGTCGATGAGTCGTTAGAGACCTTGCACTGATGGGGAAATCAGAACCATATCGTTGGAGTACAGAGGTTGTTTATAGTTGTTTCATTGACAGTGCATCCGATTGGGAGTGAATTCAGTTTGACATTCAAGGCATCTGTGTACATATTTAACAGGTATGGAGAGAGAATGCCCCCTTGCCAAAGCCCGTTTAGGGAGCCGAGGATGTGTGACCATACGTTACCCCATTTGACACAGAATTGCTGTGTGGAGAACCAGCAATATAAAATGCCAATTAGATATAGGGGTGTGCCTCTTTTATGCAGCTTCAGGTAGTTTACTCTGTCAAATGCTTTTCTCACATCTACAAAACAAAGGAAAACAGGAGAGGCTGATGATAGGTAGTAGTTCAGCAATTCTTTCAGTATGTAGATGCAGGTGTCGCTTGAGTGGTTTGCTTTAAACCCGAACTGGTTGTCAGTGGTGAGTAGAAAGGGGAGAAGTCTCACTAGAAGAACCGACTCAAGTATCTTCGACGCGATCGTTGTGATTGTAATCGGCCGGTAATTGCCAGGGTCAGCTCTAGCTTGTTTTTGATTAATGGAATCAAGTGACCTAAGAGTAGGGAGTTTGGAAGAAATTGGTGAATTATGCATGCATTGAATAGGGCAGCTAGCAAAATGTATGTTATTGGATGGCAGAATTTGAAGGCTTCCAAGGGAAGACCATCGCAGTCAGGCGATTTATCATTAGGTAGGCTGTTTATGGCATCGCTGATGTTGCCTGACGTAATACGATCTGCAAAATGAAATTGAATGTTATCAGTAAGGAGGTTATGTACATCCTTTCGGAAGTCTTGATCGTTTATGCAAATCAGGATATTGCTGAAGTGATCGCCCCACATACTTGCAATAGCCTCGTCACTGACTGCTTCCCCTACTCTCTGTCACAGCTTTTTAGTTTTAGGATTTAAGTACTCGATATCTTTCCAAAGACGGGGATAATCACCGAATTCAAAGTTTCTAGACATTGCATCGGCTCTTAGCTGTTTCTCATTTAATCTGCAGTGCTTAAGAGCAAGTTTGAACTGCACTCTCGCCTGTCTCATTAGTAATGCAATGTCCTTCCCTCGTGCTACCATTTTGCCTCCACAGTAAAAACATTTCTCGTGAATATGAATACAGATCTTTAACCAAGTCATTCCATCCCGGTATATTACGAGAATTACCTTAACGAAATCTAAAGGTAGCCCTGACCGAAGCAAGCAAAGCGGAAATTAGTGCCCAGCATCAAATTTGAAGTTGAATGGGAAACAGACAACAAGATGCCTTTTCTTCATGCTTTAATAATTAGAGACACGATAGAATACAAATTTACCATATACAGAAAACCAACATTCTCACTTTCATACATTCACTACTTTAGCTATCACGACATTCCTATCATGATAAGAGTAGCCACCAACCTATTCTTAAGAGCCTTACGAATTTGTTCCTCAGATTTCCTGGAAAAAGAATTTGAACTAATTCGTAAGCAGTTTTTATCTTTAAGGTATCCTGACCATATAATTGAGAAAGCAATTCACAAAGCAAACGTAATTTTCTACCGACCCCCCCAAGACAAGACCAGAGAGACATCCAACAATAAAATAAAAATTCCACACCTGGACAGGATTAGGACGGTGACACAGACTCTCGGAAAATCTAACCCTTTTGCATTTACTCACCCAAACACCTTAGCCAAATCCCTGATTAACATCCAACAAAAGACATCCCCCAAGGAATGAGGCGTTAACAAAATCCCATGCCTGGACTGTGACCAATCTTACATTGGATTTACAAAAAAACCACTTCCCCAGAGATTAATACAACATAAATGGTCAGTTAGGTATGGAAAACAGAACTCAGCTGATACAAGAGTCAGATGATGGAATCAGCCTTGATAAAACAGAGACAGGTAATGAACATCTCAAAGGGCGCTTGGGATTCAGATGTCATTGATAAAATTTTCATTCAACCAACGCTTAAGAGGATTAAAGGAGGATTATCAGTGGGAGTGACCTAAATTGGCTTACCTGTGGATAGATCTCTTGGTATAAATACCACCTTTCCTGTAACTTTTCTCATTCATCTACCTGAAGGAGACAGCTGTCTCCGAAATATAGTATTTTATCTTTATATTGCATTGTTTATATTATGGGCTCCTTATATTAGATATATATATATGTATATATACATACATACACACACACACACATGTATATATATATATATATATATATATATATATATATATATATATATATATATATATATAATATATATATATATATATATATATATATATATATATATATATATATATATATATATATATACGAGCTTTCTTTGTAAACTTATTTTCATGTTTATATAAGTCTGCTTAGTCAAGAACGAGAAATAGAATGGCCTCGCAGCTGTACTCCATTCTTTCACTTTCCTTCGTGGATTTTGCCTTTACTCATCACGTTTCAAATTTTTGTGATTCAGTTATACATATTGTATATATATATATATAATATATATATATATATATATATATATATATATATATATATATATATATATATATATACACTATACATACTATGTCTGTGTATATATATATATATATATATATATATATATATATATATATATATATATATATATATATGTATGTATATATGTGTGTATATATATATATATTGTGTGATATATATATATATATATATATATATATATATATATATATATATATATTTAATTGTTTAACTACCCTCTCTTGTTTTGTTGGGAGACAAGTTTACTTTTGCCACGGTGTGAGTGACAGAGTCAGTCAGGTTTTGGAAACCAGAGCGCGTGGTTCTCGACAACACCTGGTCGAGGACTACAGCAACAGTGGTTTCTGAGGATCACCTTGAGGTGATGGCAGCAGCAGCAGCAGCAGTTTCTTGAGAATCACCTTGAAGGTGATATCAGCAGCAGTTCCTGAGGATAAATTCTTGTGGGTGATGGCAGCGACAGAAGTCTCCTGAGTATCGCCTTGCTGGAGGTTGATGTCAGCATGGACAGATTTGAAGCGTCACAGTGATGATGGATTTTAAGTACCCGAGGGGAAGGTCTTCACTGGATTATGGTTTAGTCATTGGTGCTGCTGGTTGAGTATAAGGCTCTCGTGTTTTGTCACTGGTACCGCTGCTTGTTGAGCATAAGGCTCTTGCGTTTTGTTACTGTTGCTGGTGAGCAAAAGGCTCTTATGAATGATGGTTTTATATTATAATAATTGGGGAATATGTAACTAGTTTATTATTATTACGAGATCAGGTATAGCTCTGTATATGCTCTTGTTAATGAAAATTATTATTGAATTATAGTGTTATTGTTTGTGTTGAGCTATCTAAACTTTGATTTACTATGTCATGATTTATTTATGCTTCTTTGCCTTGCTTTCCAAGAAGCTGGACTCGTTGTATTTAATGTGATATAATGTAAATAAAAACTAGGGGTAAGGTACTGAAGTATTCCTCTACAACCACCCCTTTAGTTGTTACAGTCAATCAGTCCATTCCAGTCCCATTTCGTTTAGGATTTTATGAACCTGATTGTCCATGCAGAAAAGTGGTCATGACAATATATATATATATATATATATATATATATATATATATATATATATATATATACATATATATATATGTGTGTGTGTGGTGTGTGTGTGTGTATGCATATACATACATGATATATATATATGTGTGTGTGCATTTCCCCCCGAGAGTCGTCGTGACTTATTTATTCAAAATTATGCAAATTAAAACTGTTGGCTCATTCGGAGTTGTTACAGCCAATTGAGTTTAACACTTAAGGCATCGTGTTCCGGGAAAAGAAAAAAAAATCTTGCATATCTTTTTTACGCATTTATTTATTTATTTTTTTTGTTAACCTTCTTTTGAAATTATTAATTATTGAACGTTTTTGTTTTATTATTATATCTGTGGGAGATGTAGTCATTTTATTAATAATTACTGATTTTAGAGGTTTTAGGTGGACTTGATGGCCATCCTTTGTGTAACTGCTATGATAATAATAATAATAAATAATTTAATTAATAATAATATAATAATAATAATAATAATAATAATAATAAAATAATAATAACAATAATAATACTAAATAAATCTTAAATAATATTTTGGTAGAAGACCCTCTTTTAGGCAAATGCTGTTAAAAAGGATGGCAGAAAAAGCGAGTTGATTTTATATATTGTTTTTTCTATTTTCCTTACAATTCGCTTCTCAGGCTCAACGATGTTTCTGAGTAACTGGCCAATATTCATATTGGGAATCTTCAAAAATTATAAATGCTGAAGGAATCTTTTATTAGAACAAGATATCAGGTCCAGGTCAAGCAGGGGTCGTCGTCAGTGCTGGTATTATTCCGTAGGCGTAGTTCAGTTCGGGCTCCGGGGTCGTCTTAGGTTTAAGGGCTGGTATTGGTGCCGGTATTAGAAATAATTAAGATGATTATATATTATAAAACGAAGGAAGACGAGCAGCCTGGTGATGAGAAACAATCCTTCGGCGCCCCTGCAGGATCCTTGAAGAAGACGAGTGTGGTCTACCGTTACACATGCCCCGTCCGAGGATGCCTCGGCAAATTACGTCGGTATGACCTCCATGCGTTTCTCCAAGCGAATCTCCTGCCAACGCCCAAGAAGGAGCCATATTCAACCACGCCATGACTGCTCATAACAAACGGATAAGAAGAAATGATATTATCCCTAATATCACCATAATAGATCAAACAACGGATCCCTGACGTCTGCGCCTCCTAGAAGCCCTCCATATAGGCAAGGAAAAACCAAACTTAAATATCACTCAAGAAACGTTTCTCCTTCCCACCGCCGCCCGGAGAGCAGCGAGCGACCCCCCGACGATGCCAGATAACCAAGGAACCCCACAGGATGATACGATTCCTGCTACAGACGGAATTCCTGACGTTCATCCCCAGGCACGCCACTGTGGCGCTCGCACGAGAGAATCCCCGAGACCTTCGAGGCGAGATCCACGGCTTCGCCCAAGACCGGCCCGACAATGAGAATGCAACTCTAGGTCCGTGCCGCTATAAATACCGTTCCGCAAACTTTCTTGCTACAGTCACTTCAACCGACTCGTCAGAAGATGACCTACGAGAAGGTCGAAAACGTCACGTGATACCAGCTATACCAGCACCAATACCGGCCCTTAAACCTAAGACGACCCCGGCCCGAACTGAACTACGCCTACGGAATAATACCAGCACTGACGACGACCCCTGCTTGACCTGGACCTGATATCTTGTTCTAATAAAAGATTCCTTCAGCATTTATAATTTTTGAAAATTCCCAATATGAATATTGGCCAGTTACTCAGAAACATCGCTGAGCCTGAGAAGCGAATTGTAAGGAAAATAGAAAAAACAATATATAAAATCAACTCGCTTAATTCTGCCGTCCTTTTTATCAATATTAATAATAATAATATTATTACTATTATTATTATTATTAAGTTTTTTTCTATCACCGCCCTCCAATTCGACTGGGTGGTATTTATAGTGTGGGGTTCCGGGTTGCATCTTGCCTCTTAAGGAGTCCATCACTTTTCTTTACTATGTGCGCTGTTTCTAGTAGCACGGTCTTCTGCACGAGTCCTGGACCTACTTCAGCCTCTAGTTTTTCCAGATTCCTTTATCATAATTATTATAAGATCAAGTCTGACGTCCAGGTAATGTGTTTTAATTCGCTTTAATGGACAAGTATTTTACAGGGGTCTGGGATTTGCAATTGCATGCATAAGAGCGTGTTTTTGAATAGAGAGAGAGAGAGAGAATAACTGACCGCGGTATATCGTACTTACGGAAATATCGATGTGAAATGGAAATATCTTTTTAATTTACTTTGCTTTCATCTCCCCTGCAGTTTATTGATCAAACAGCTGTTTGCCGATGTTAGTCGCCGTGAGTATTACTTCACGTGTTCACTCAGAGTTGAGTTCCAGATTTCTACATTCTCTGTCTGACCTCAGATCTTAAATACTACTGAGGCTAGAGGGCTGCAAATTGGTACGTTGATCATCCACCCTCCATCCATCAAACATACGAAATTGCATCCCTCTACCCTCAGTAGTTTCTATTTTATTTAAGGTTAGAATGAGCCATAATAGTGCGACCACCGAGAGATAGATTTATCTTCGATGACCTTGATTGTGTGCTGTAGCGGCTATACAAAAATCTCGATTGCGCCGAAAAGAAAAGTTTATTTATGGAGTAACTAAGACCATTTCCGGGATATTTAGCAATCGTGTTTAGGCTTTTATTCGCAGCGAACACTTTGGAGTGACGAAAGCAAGTGCTCAGATTTCCTCGCTTTCAACAGGTGCACTTGGAGGCGGCAACTTTCTTTCAAGCAGAGTTCACTTTTGATGTCATTTATCCCTCGTCGAGAATATTTGGAAGTTAAGCGCTGTCATTCATCTTGCTTTGGTCAGTGTACAGGCAGTGGTTTGGGAAAGGGTAGTTTGTGATGGGGTTGGGGCTCTCTCTCTCTCTCTCTCTCTCTCTCTCTCTCTCTCTCTCTCTCTCAGGGACCACCTCAGTCCAATAGCGTAAAATTACAACCATGCAAGAAGTGATTGGCATCAATATAAACAGTCTAGGCAAAAATATAACTCTAATGCTAGTGTACAGACCTCCCCGCCAACCACAAATGTCCGACGAAGAGCTGCATGCACTAATAGGACAAGAAATAAACAAGAAAATCTGCATAATAATGGAAATTTCATTGCAGCCCGACACTGGGACACGATGACCTCCGCATCAAACGTAGAAGGAAAGAGATTTTAGATTTTGTAAAAAATGAATTCTTCCACCAATAGGTTGACCAACCTACTAGAGGAAACAACAGAAAAATTAGAAATAAAATAAGAGAAAGAGAGAGATTGCACAAATCAATGAACCCACACCCAACACCAGAAGAATCAAGCAGGCATAAAGAACTCTGTAGAATGGTGGACAAATAATAAAAAATGCAAAGATAAATGAGGATAAAAGAGTTGTATAAGTTTGTAAAGAAAACCCAATAGAATTCTTTGCACATGTTAATAGTAAGGAACCAATAAAAAATAGCATAGGTCCCTTTAGGGCCAATAGAGGAAACCTGGTGAACCCTGACTTGGAAAAAGCAGAGTTACTGAATAAGGTTTTTACTAGTGTTTTCACAATTGAAGACACTACGTCAGTACCGGAACCTGCTATTAAATATGAAGGGGCAGAACCGTTGAACAAAATAATATTTGCAGAAGAGGACATTAAAACAAAATAGACAAACTCAACAAGTTCAAATCTCCTGGCCCGGATGGGATTCATCCAAGAGAAATTAAAGAGCTAAAAGAAGAGATAGTTCCTCACCTATAGAAACTCTACAGAAAAAATGCTGAACAAAGAAAGGCACCAAAAGGATGAAACTAGGTAATGTGCCTCCAGTTTACAAAAAAAGATCCAAGAGAAGAACCGGGAAATTATAGACCAATCTGTAAGATTTTTGAGTCCATAATTGCAGGTCAAATTGTGGATCACATTGATAGAAAGAACTTGTTAAACAGCCAACACGGTTTCAGACAAAACAGATCATGCCTATCAAACCTCTTGGAGTTTTTCCATAACATGCTTGGTATTTACGACAGTAGTATGCTATACATAGATTTGAAAAAGTAAATCCACAATAATATGTCAGTTTGATCTTGTATTTAAAATACAAAGCGATTGACAAGGAAGACCGTGCAGGTCATCGAAAGCTTTCTGCTTTGTATTTTAAATACAAGATCAAACAGACATATTATTGTGGATTTACTTTTCATTTTATTTTATTGATTCATATGATTATGAGTTTTCTTTGAATACTTAGATTTCCAAAAGGCCTTTAACAAAGTTCCACACAAAAAACTAGTGACAAAATATAGAGCTTTAGGAACTGTGGGAGAAATAGCAGACTGGATCGAAGACTGGTTAACTAATAGAAAACAGAGAATCGTGATAAATGGTGAAGAATCCGAATGGTCAGATGTAGCAAGCAGAGTTCCTCAGGGCTCTGTCCTTAGCCCTCTCTTGTTTTTTATTTACATTAATGACACTGATGTAGGCTTACCTAGCAGGATAGCCAAATTTGCCGATGACACCAAACTAGGTGTAAATGCAGCAGACCCAGATACAGTGGAAAGTTTAAGAAATTATCTAATGAAAATAGGAGAGTGGTCAAAAAGATGGCAAATGCCTTTTAACATGGATAAGTGTAG